>NC_142009.1:130573495-130945995 GCF_049901735.1 Notechis scutatus | reverse complement strand
TTCTTTGCTCCCTGTACAGAAAAAGTTACTCAAAGGTTCCCAGATTAACCTTCTCTCTGTCCTCAAATTACTGTCTAAGGATCCAAGCAGTTTTACTTGATCCATTTTTAAAATGATAATAATAATATTCTAACTTCAGAAGACTAGGTTAACAGTTGGTCCCAGATACCCGCTCCAGGCAATGAAGATCAAATGTCTTTTACATCCTGTGTTCCCTAGGTAGCACATAGAAGAGGCTGGCAGGAAGGTGGGGTTAAATGTTTCATCAGTTTAGAGTCATTGCATTGTCACAAAACCCTAAGTCCAGCACCCGTGAATTCCATTGACCCTTATCTAGCATCAATTTAGTTAGTTGACTAGATTCTTGTACTAGAATTAGAAATAATAAACTCTTCAATTATTTGAACTCAGACCAGAGTTCAAGAGCCATGGTGGTGTAGTGGTTAGAATGCAGTATTGCAGGATAACTCTGCCCACAGCCAGGAATTCAATCTTGACCAGCTCAAGGTTGACTCAGCCCTCCATCCTTCTGAAGTGGGTAAAATGAGGACCTAGATTGTTGGGGGGCAATATGCTGACTCTGTAAATTGCTTAGAGGATGCTATAAAGCACCATGAAGCAGTATATAAATCTAAGTGCTATTGCTATTAAACTCAACAAATGCTCCTGGTTATTTGCACCTGACACAGCCTAGCATATTGGATTCATATCCTTTTCAGTTTATCCAGGTTTACAATAGAGACATTGCAACAAACTGTTTTAAGGAAAACAATAAACCTGATGCTAAGTAGCAACAAATTGAAAAATGTAATCTTAAACTTGAATCAGCTCCAAGTGTCTCTTCAACTACACACTTCTCTGGGCAGCTTTGAGTTAATTGGTTCAAAGCAACTTCCTTCACAGATTTACTGTGAAGATAAAACCAGGGGAGATCTCAGCATAACCTTGCTTCCAGATAAATAGATGTAATGGAAATAATATCTGAATTGATCACACCCAGTTCTCATGCGCAACAATTCTGATAAAAACATCTGTTTCAACTTATCCAATACTTCTATATTGCTTTTGGATCATCATTCAGCAACAAAATCTAAACATCCTCTCACTTTCATAAGTAGCCAAAAAAATCTATTATGCTGATTTATCCAATTCCACCTCCTTCCAAGAATATACATGTTATGAATATTTGTGCTTTCCAAATTTTTTGATGCAATTTGCTCCTCTGGAAAAGAAGTTGAAAAAGCACACCGAATTGCATACGTCCATAAAATGTGCACTGAGATGCACATACTTTCCATGCAAACTTTAAAGCTTATCGACATGAATATGCAGAAGCAAGAAGAAATGGATTTGAGGTTAGGAAAGAAAATGAGAAACTGTACAATAAAGAACTGTACAGTAAAGAATTCTTTATTGGGTGAGTGTGATTGGACACACAAAGAATTTGTCTTGGTGCGAATGCTCTCAGTGTACATAAAAGAAAAGATACATTTGTCAAGAGTCAAGAATCATAAGGTACAACACTTAATAATAGTCAATTAAAAATGAGAAACTGTACAACAGAAATGTTATGGATTTGACCATCCTGAACTCATTATTCCTTACTGATTTCAGCAGGTTCTAACTGCTCCTGCAAATTTTGCCTTGCTCCATGAAAAAAAAAAATGGCTTTTCTTCTTTTCCAGAGTCTACTTCAGAATATGGCTGGGAATCTGAAGATCTCTACACCTTTGTTCTACCCACATGACTATTTAGAAGCCGTGTTATGACTGCAGAACAAGTCATACAATCACATAGCTAGAAAGGAAAATTTAGAGCAGCCACTGAGCCCAAGCCACTGCTGAGTCTTTTCTATGACAGACAGGCTCTGCAAATGCCCAATCAAAACTTCATTGTTTGTCTTTAGAAAGGAGGAGAATGAAAACGTTCAAATTATGTACATTGGAATAAAAAAAAATCAAGCTGTTATCAATTTTGACAAACAGATGACAGTCAATATGCTGCTCACCCCCACCTCTTGTAAGGCAATTCTGAAGTGGTCTTTGATGCATTCTTTTAATAGATTTAGTTGATTGTTGACTGTCTTTTATAATCTTGCTTGGTGAAGTAAAGTCATAATTTTGCTTCCCACACACAGCTGTTATTAATGCTCAAAAGCTTCTTCCTGAATGCTAAAAGAGAGCATACATTTCTTTTCCTCCATTTGCTACAAATTGCAAATAATCTGAAAATAAAACTTGAATTCTACTAATATACAGGTGAAACTCAAAATATTAGAATATCGTGCAAAAGTTCGTTTATTTCAGTAATCGGAATATCGTGCAAAAGTTCATTTATTTCAGTAATGAAACTTAAAAGGTGAAACTAATATATGAGATAGATTCATTATATGCAAAGCAAGGTAGTTCAAGCCGTGATTTGTCATAATTGAGATGATTATGGCTTACAGCTCATGAAAACCCCAAATCCACAATCTCAGAAAATTAAATCAATAAAACAAGGATTGTACATAGAACAATATCGGACCTCTTTAAAGTATAAGCATTCATATGTACTCAGTACTTGGTACCGTCTGTGTGTGGTGGCTCTTGATGCACTGACTCCAGCCTCAATCCACTCCTTGTGAAAGTCCCCAACACTTTTGAATGGCCTTTTCCTGACAATCCTCTCCAGGCTGCGGTCAACCCTGCTGCTTGTGCACCTTTTTCTTCCACACTTTTCCCTTCCACATAACATTCTATTGGTGTGCTTTGATACAGCACTTTGGGAACATCCAACTTCTTTTGCAATTACCTTTTGAGGCTTTCCCTCCTTATGGAGGGTGTCAAGGATGGTTTTCTGCACAACTGTCAGGTCAGCAGTCTTTCCCATGATTGTGCTTCCTACTGAACCAGACTGAGAGACCATTTAAAGGCTCAGGAACCCTTTGCAGGTGTTATGGCTTAATTAACTGATTAGAGTGGGACACTTTGAGCCTGGAATATTGAACCTTTTCACAATATTCTAATTTTCTGAGATTGTGGATTTGGGGTTTTCATGAGCTGTAAGCCATAATCATCTCAATTATGACACATCACGGCTTGAACTATCTTACTTTGCATGTAATGAGTCTATCTCATATATTAGGTTCACCTTTTAAGTTGCATAACTGAAATAAATGAACTTTTGCACAATATTCTAATTTTTTGAGTTTCACCTGTGAGTATATTGTAATTATGTGGTACCCTCCCTATATTCAACAACGCAATCATACTTTTTGATTTGATATTACTGGGGTTGGGACAAAAGTTTCAGTTAGTGAAAGACAGGTAACCCTTGACTTACAACCACAGCTGAGCCCATAATTTCTGTTGTTAAGTGAGACATTTGTTAAATGAGTTTTCCCCCATTGTACAACCTTTCTTGCCGCAGTTGTTAAGTGAATCACTGCAGTCATTAAGTTAGTAACATGGTTGTTAAGTGAATCTGGCTTTCCAATTGACTTTGCTTGTCAGAAGATCACAAAAGGTGATCACATGACATGGGACGTTGAGTCAGTTGCCAAGTGTCTGAATTTTGATGATCTGACCATGGGAATACTGCAACAGACATAGTGTGAAAAACGGTCATAAGTCACTTTTTTCAGTGCCGTTATAACTTTGAACGGTCACTAAAGGAACTGTTGTAAGTCGAGGACTACCTGTATTTCAGTTTTTCAGACACATACACACGCAAACGCACAACTGAGAGGTCAACGAGTAAAATTATGTAATAAACATAAGTTTGCCAGTGGTGATAGTCATAACGGGAGCCCCTGACAATGTTGACAATGTAATGCTTATGTGACTTTAAAGACCCAGACAACAGGTAACATAATTGCTTAGGCCATAACGTAAGTCATTCTGGCATAAATATCCAGCTACAACAACATTATGCACTTTCTTAATGGAGGTACTTAGATAAACCTTTTAAATATGTTTGTTTCCACGTTCATAACATCTTTCTGCCTCATTTACGTTCATGAATTTTAAAACAACAGAAAGGGCTCTGAGATTACAATGTCAGAGTAACATCCTGCTATAAAGGGCAGTTGAAAACAGTATCTATCACAGGTTTCCTGCTAGTTATAAAAGCTATAAACTGAGCATGTACTTCTTCATGACCAAGGTCAATATCTTAGTTCAGTAGCTGACATCTCTATCTTAAGTTTAGTCTCATTTCAAGTAATAAGCTAAGGAAAAAATTTATATCTCAAGCCTTAATAAAGGGAGGGACCCATGTCCCATAGCCCTTAAGAAGCCTTTTGTGCATTCCAAGTATTCCATTAAATTCTCTTCCCACTTAGAAAGTGGGAATTAGGCAGCAAGCGATCTTATCATTTGCATTTAGTTACATTTGAGTTATAAGTAGCAATGATGTTTCTAAGAGGCCCAGAGTGCCTCCAGATGAGATGGATGGCACATAGATCCCAAAAATGAATAAACACATTCAAATAAATCCATGCCCATTTCTTGTTCCATCTGCTTCTGGACTGCAACTCAAATACCCAACCTAGCCTTTGATTCAAGAAAAGGGCCACAGAGAGGGGGTCTCAGTCAAAGCAAATCATCTTGGACCAGGAAACTAATAATGAGAGGTAAATTTATACTTTAAGACGGGCTGGCTCAGGAGTTCTGGGAGTTGAAGTCCACAAGTCATGAAGGGGCCATAGTTTTCAATCTCTGCTTTAAGACATTTCCTTATAGGTCAAGGATGTGAGAGAGGCTGTGAGGGGGCCCCAGGTCTTTGATCCTCCCTCTAAGATCTTCTTCTTTGCTTGTGAAGTAAAAAAAGAGACACAGGATAGAGATCTCACCCAAAGAAAACTGCAGTCTGAGGTGAAATTATATAAACCCAGCCCACTTTCCTTTTCAAAGTAATACTGCACAGACCTGGAGATACACATGGTGACAGGCCCTGCTTCGATATGTACCCCGAATCTAAATTTCAACATATCCCAGACTGATTCTGTCCTCTGACTCAGTTTTATTTTAAATAAGTACCCACATAAATAGGATCAAGAAGCCTCAAGGCATTTATCTGTTGTTTGAATTGCCTGGAGTTTCCCTATCGGCAACTGGAGGCTTCCAGATTAAATTCCTCCAGCCTAGATGTGTCTGGGGTCGCCCACTTGCAAACTGATTCATTGAATCATTCTTAGGATTTATACTTGCAATAGTGAAAGTTAGCTAGGCCACTTGTTTTTCTTTTGGTTTGGTTCTGTTAATAAATACACTCAACTAAAAAATGAGACACGATGTCATTATTCTGACTAGTCTAGAAATTGGTCTTACTTGTGCACTGGGCTGCTTAGCATATAGATTAACTTGGTGTTCAGAGAGTTCACAGGAAGCTCCTTCCTCATTGCCTCACGTGGTAAGCCTTGATTCCTGGGAGTTCAAATGAACATACATACTTTAAACATAACACTAATGCAGCTCTAAGAAATTAATACCCCGACTTAGCCATAAGAAAGGGTCTTACAGCTTGCAATATTTCACTGTGACAACTACTGCAGTACTTATATCTTATTATATAGCATGACAAGAATATACAGGAACATATAAATATCACAAGTATGCCTTTGAAAAGTAAAAATAGTACTGGAAGGTTTGGATTGCACAGGACAGGGTGGAATGGGATGCGATGGGATGGGATAAATTCCTATTTCTTCCTCCTCTCAATCAGTAGAATGTAGCATTTATCCTGTCAGCTCCAAACAGAAGTGATCTCATCTTCTCTTAGCTGTAGAATGTTCTTCTGATACTTATTATTTCCCTCTCCAAGTTGCCTTCATTTTCATAAACAAGGCAGCTACCTCACAGAGAGAAAACCAAGTAGTTTATGTATGTGGTTCCGTTACATTTCCAGTCAGGTTCCATAGAAAGGGGGCTGGACCTGGTTTACAATTTAGCCATGCTCTTGTATGAGGTTGGTAGAGACTTTTGTTTCAAAAAATTTCCAGATTACCACTGATTTCAGAATTCTTTTCAAAGATTCTCATTTAGACCTCAGGAACATGATAAACATTTTCAAAATATGCATCCATATGTTTCAAGTTAAATTGCACGGTTCATAGGGTTATAGGATTCGACTTTTTCTACCACAGAATTTGTGTTATTCTTAGGAGGACAATTCAAAATAAGATCAGAGTTAAGAGCTTACGATCTTTGTTCATATATCTCTATATATCTATAGCAAGCATCTATCTCTCCAAGTCAAAATTACACAGATGAAGCAGAAACTCCTCACCAACCTATTATAGTTACAGGGATCGCTGGACATCACATAATTCTGCACATGGCACACGTGATCACAACATGTCTTCATAACATGCTAGCGATGGTATCTACACTTGGGAGAGGCTCCATATTTAAAGGCTAGATTATTTTGTTCTCTTTTGCTTGTTGTTTTGTGTTTAGAAGGTAACTTTCGAAAATCATGTGTATCTTTGAAGAGGAGATGATTACAGTTGACACGAGTCAATACAACCTACAGAAATGCTTGCCTTCTTTGAGTCAAATAATATGCCTACAGTAAAACTCAATGAATGAGAAATTGATTGCCTTTTGTCTCCTCAGGCTACATGATGCTTCACAGAAGAAAAACAGGACTTCGAAGCAATGGTTTTAACGGTGCCTCAAATAATTGCACAATCTAGGAGAAATCAATTAAGGTAGCCTTCAGGACACTCAGCTAAATAATTTTCATTTTTAAGATTGCCATTTTATGTGTTTGTGTATTGCACTGAATGAAAAAAGATAATTCAAAACTTTAGTTAACATCTTGGGGTTTCAAAAGGCAATAGAAAAATATTCAGAATCTAAGAACGTCATAGTCTCAAACCCCACTCCCATTAACAACTGTCTGTTCCAGGTATCATCACAAATCAGAATACAATTCCCAATAAAGTATACTTTTGAAACCAAAATTGATAAAAGATTAATAAAGGCCAACACAAGTCAACACTGAAAAGCCTGGCAATCTTTTCTTTGGCCTTAAATATTGACGTGCACTCTCAGAAAAACATGCCAAATTGCTGAATTGTCATAATGTTTTGTGCACGTGTGAGACTGTCTGTTAGGGGTCTTAGTGGTGTCCTACCAGCCTTTTCTCTAATGCCTATAGCAATATATTCACTGACAATACTGACCACATACCACTTATCAAATTAATGAAGAAACACACAATTCACAGCCACACTGGTTCCCTAAGCAGAGCAACAGGCAGAATATGAGTAAGGGTGAGCTGTCCAAAAAAAGGCACAGCAAAGAACTGTAGCTGCTGTAATTACTCAGTCCCCCAAAGTGTTCATCTCAGGTCAGCAGGATTGTTCACCCACAGGCTACCCAGCCCTCCCCGGGTTTTCAGGAAGCAGGCTACTTGACCCAATGGTTCATATGTGGTTCGGTCTTCACCAATGGATATGTTGGGCTGAAAGCATCCTTGGGGGGGCCACAGGAAGATTGGATTAATGGAACTTTTCCAGTTGGCCAGAACTTTCCTTGGGCTAATGGAACTCTGCCATCACCAATAGTTATATTTATCAGAGATAGACTGGCAACCCCAGAGTTACATAGGCACAAGAGGATAAGATCCAGCCCTCTTGAATGCCATTGAACTTTATGTGGTCTGGCCCAGGTACAAACTGCCAGTCTTGGAAGATTCCTGTGAAACAGTCATGAGCAATAAAGTAGTTAATTGAACTCTTCACTTGTGGATCAACTGACAATATCAGGCCATGGGGATCATTCTTCTAAGCTGGTTTTTACTCTGCAGGAAGTACTGTTGTTCTGTTTCTGGATCATTTTGTCAGAGTCTCTTCCTCCATTTTGCAAGAATCCATCTGTAAAGTTAATCTGGGTATATGTTAGAAGGGGAGGCAGAGGTGGGTATTCAGTAGGTTCTGACCAGTTCTGGAGAACCAGTAGTGGAAATTTTGAGTAGTTTGGAGAACCAGCAAATCCCACCTCTGACTGGAGATTTTACAGTATCCTTCCCCTGCTGTGCCCACCAAGCCACACCCACAGAACCGGTAGTAAAACAATTTGAATCCCATCACTGATGGGAGGCACCAAATATAGTTTTCCCTCCCCTGATCCTTTAAATGATCCTTCTTCTGGAAGATGCTAGCTCAAACATGACTGCTTCATGTCCCTATCAAAATGAAAATCCACACACCGTCCTGTCTCAATTATCCATTCTCTCAAGTCCCACTTTTTCTGAAAGAGCCATATTCTATGCTTTGCTCATATTTGTGCAGTTTGAATTAGAATGCTCTGAGAAGCCTAAACGTCTAAGGAGATTCTCAGTCATCCAGGTCATGGTTGTCCCAAAGGTGCTTTTCAAAAGGCAACTGGACTTTCTTGTTTTTCTTTGAAAACAGAGCTGAAGAAGCTTCTTGAATGAGAAGCAAAATGTCTTCAAAGAAAAACAAGAAAGTACAGTTGCCTCTGGAAAAGACATCTTTGGGACTCTGAGAAGGTTGTAATTTCCTTAATTTCCGTGTAAGAGTAGAAGGTGTGCTTGGGCTTTGCATCTGAAACTCAGATCATCCAATGAAATATTTGAAATCTATATGGCAATATGGGTCCCTTCCTCATATTTGGAACCAAAATACCGATTTCTGCAGCTTTGGATATATTGTGTATGCAAAACCAAATCCTTTTTAGTGAGTGTATTATCCATTGAGAATTAGAGATATCCAGGATCACAGATACTTTTATTTTATTTTTTTCTCCAGTTCTGGGGATTGTTGCAACATTTTTTTCACTGATTTTGGCTACAAAGGCGAATAGTGATAGATGAGGGGAAAGGCATTCACTAGTCTCTGTTTAAGAGATATAGGGTCTCTCTCTCTTCCTCTCCCTCTCTGTTCAAGATGTAGTTTAGATAGGTATCCTAGCCCAGCAGTCCCCAACTTTTTGGGTACCAGGGGCTGGTTCTGTGGAGAGAGGTTTTTCCACAGACCAGAGGGGGCGTGGTTTTGCATGCTGCCTGCATCCCACAGATGAGGCTTCGCTTGTTTACATGGCCTGGTTTCTGACACGCCACAGACCGGAGTTAGTCCCTGCATAGCCTGTGTATTTCTTAATACATTTCACTTTTAGTTTAAATATAAAAAATAGTGTTGACACTCATTGTAACCGGGCAAAACCTATTCTCGGCATCACGGAGAGCATGTTATTAACATTTTGTTCTTTTTTAATGGGATTTTCTGTTAATTGTGCTCAGGAGCACATCCTTTAACAAGGGCTCCTGCTGAATTCAAATTATGAAGACATAACACAAATCCTTGCTCTTTCTAACCAAACTAACCTTACCAGTGAATTAAAGAAGGCTCTCCTCCTCCCCACACATAAAGGTCTAATAAAAAAAAAATCTTATTAAAGGAGAAATGCTAGAATAATTGCATCTACCATGCGCAGGCCCAATTTAAAAACAGGACTTCCATTTAAAAAAAATTCAGGCAAGCACTGTCAAAACCTGCAACCTGACAGATATATTTATGGTTTGTTTGAGGTGGACTGTGGTGTGGGGATAATGTCTTTGTTGGGACAATAATGGACAGATGTTCCAGGTCAAGCGCAAAATTATATTAAAAACCACAGAGGAGAGAGGGAAAGAGAACAGTGTTCAAGCACAAACATGCTAACATACATGTCTGTATTTTTTACAGAATCTTCAGGACTGAGGCAGTTAAGAGGAAGGTAGGAGGGTAGGTGGGTTAAGTAAGTAAGTAAGTAGGTAAAGAAGGAAGGAAGGAAGGAAGGAAGGAAGGAAGGAAGGAAGGAAGGAAGGAAGGAAGGAAGGAAGGAAGGAAGGAAGGAAGGAAGGAAGGAAGGAAGGAAGGAGCAGTAAGGAAGGGAGGGTGGGACTACTAAAGACATAACAGACTGGACTCACCCACTGGATTAAGTCATAATATGATGCACTAGGTTTTGGCTTACTGCAATGTGATAAACCAGATTCTCAGATTTATAAACCCCATTTATGGCTTGGCATTATTTATATATGACTCTGGTCAATATAGCTTGTTCAACAAACCATAGCTTAAATCTACATAAGCTGGTGAAGACATATAGGAAAAGTTGTGTGCTTATGTTTTCTTGTTTTCACCTAGAATGCCTAAGGTAAAGAAGTACATTGCAGCTGATATTTTTAAAAAATGTAAAACTCTG
Organism: Notechis scutatus; assembly: GCF_049901735.1. NCBI lineage: Eukaryota > Metazoa > Chordata > Lepidosauria > Squamata > Elapidae > Notechis > Notechis scutatus. The sequence goes on along the minus strand of NC_142009.1, from coordinate 130,935,796 downwards.
ATAGTGTAGTTAGTTTGAATCTCAAGGGAAACAAATGCTTCCTTATCAAATATAATGAATTTATTTTTTTAAAAAAGCAGCAAAAATTAGAAAACTTAAATAGGTAGGTTGGTGTTTACAGATGCACAAATGAATAAACACTAGATTTATATTCTGCCTCTTCATCAAAGAATAACACTTAAAGTTGGCAAAAAAATATTCAAAAGTAAAATAAAAACAAACCAGTCAAAAACACTATTAAAATGTGATTTAATTTTTTTCAGAAAAGCCAAACATGGTATCACTTCTCAGCAGTTGGTGCGAATGAAATCAGAAAAAAAGAAAAGAAAAACCAAACAACTTCAAGTGTAGAAGACTTTTTTCCCCTCAAATAATAGGTTGTTATTAGATGACCCAGGACCCATTGGGATATCACTCCAGAGATATTTTTTCGCCTATGTAGAGAAACTGAATGGCCATGATGAAGGTGGGGGGGGGGGACAGTGGGAATGGGAGCAAGTTCTAACTCTGTGTCAGTTTGACCATTGATTTTGCTTTTGTGAAACTGGCAAAGAGCACTGGAAATCACAATCATGTGCAGTAAAGTGCTGTACAGGTTGTCCTCGGCTTACAACAATTCATTTAGTGACTGTTCAAAGTTACAATGGTGCTTTAAAAAGTGGCTTATGACCATTTCTCACAGTTACAACCTTTGTAGCATCCCCAAGGTTACGTGATCACAATTCAGATGCTTGGCAACTGGCTCACATTTATGACAGTGACAATGTCCCGGGGTCATGAGATCACTTTTTGCATGTGATCACTTCTGATAAGCGAAGTTAATGGGGAAACCAGATGAAACCTAACAACTGGCTTACTAACTAATCAAATGCACTGCTTCACTTAACAGCTGTGGCAAGAAAGATTGTAAAATGGGGCAAAACTCATGTCAAGCCCTTTGTTCTTTTTTTAAAAAATGGATTTCATCACTTGGAAACTTGACAACTCACTTCACAAAGGCCTCATTTAACAACAGAAATTTACGATCACAGTGTAGTCGTAAATCGAGGACTATCTGTGGTGACCAAAAGTTGCCGACCACTGATCTGAACATCCTTGAAATTTCAACTCCACTGGAATAACAGGTCCCAAATTTTGCATGCCTTCTTTAAGTTAGTGCATTTGAGTTACTGTGATACAGTATTTTGGCTAACTAAAGGTTACAAAACAGACAAACAGACAAGAGTTTCAGTAATATATAGATTAGGAGTGTCGAACTCAAGGCCTGCAGGCTGAATCCAGCCTGCAGGGTGCTTAGATCTGGCCCGTGGGCCCACTTTGGAAACAGTGAACGGCTGGCCCGCAGAGTGCCTCTGCCAGCAAAAATGGATAAGTTGAGCTGAAAACACGCAGCCTCCCCAAGCTCCATTTTTGCTCGCAGAGGGCTGCAGGAGTCTGTTGCAGCTTAAAACAGAGCCTCAATGAGTGACATCGAGCTGGCCAGGCCACCCCCGGCCACACACACACATATGCCCCCCCAGGTCAAAGACAACCCTGATGCAGCCCTCAATGAAATTGAGTCCCCCCCCCCCGATATAGACTGTTCAGTGACTAAATTACAATATTCTCCCCTTGCCAAGAGCTTTCCTATTTTTTATATCTGTATATTTTAAATGCATTTATAATGCTTATCATGCAAATACCATAATTAATATACCACATAATGTACAATATTCAGTATAGTAACATCGCTTCGATTCAGAGTGAGTTATTGCATCTAATCATCAGGTTTTCATATTCATGAAAGGACAGTCTGTACTTAACAAACTGCAGTTATTCATATGCAGCCTGTTGAGGTGTTTTGGAGGGTGGGGGGAATCCTTCCTCCATCTCTTTTGACAATAGAAATTTATCTTAAGCATTGTAAATGCTTCAGACTCTCCATGACAAATATGGCTTACATTAAGCAGAATCTACAACAGAGCCTCATTTGTTTCTGAGGTTTCTGCCCTGCCTGTATTTTTCCAGTTGAGGGCATATTAATGAATGCAATGCAGTTTCTGCTAGTTTTATGACATAATCTTCTAGTTCCATTCACCAAAGCGCATTGCTGCAATTGAGAAATGGGTATATGTATGTGTGCACACACATACACACATCATATATGTGTATATATATGACAAAGATATATTGTGAAGGAATTCAGGTTGTTCATTACTGCACAGTCTAATTAGTGCAGTTTTGGTTTCTTTTCCATTGAGGCTGTCAATTCAGCTCATTTTTTCAAAACAAAGTCAAATAATTGCATGCATATTTCTGCATCCATGCAAGCTAAAAGATTGTATATTTATTCACAGCTGTATAATTGTGTAGGTGTACAATAAAAAAAATGGCTTCGGGAAAAATTAATCACAGACTTACAAGAAAATGAAACATATGAGAGACCAGAAACAGGCAAAAAGTAATTTGCTCTTCATACTTCTTGTGGTTGGATTGTCACGTGTATAAATCTATTTCAATTTACATTTAAAATGAGCAACAGATGTACTTCTAACAGCATTGATTTTAATTTCCAGTCCAACAGGGAAAGCTGTAGGGTACTTCCACAGATATATGTTTCTTTTTAATAATAACATGTGATAATAATCAATCAGTGAACAGTTTTAAATAAAATATATATTCTACTGTATTCAGCTATCATATTATTTTATGTCCTGTTTTCATTTCTACAAGAAGCCCATTAGGTTGTATTTGGGATAGCAGGCCTTTGTCCTTCCAGCTTTAACCTTTGTATGTTCAAAAGAAGTAGAGATAAAAAGTAGGACACCAAGTGATCCTTCCTATAGTTTGCACCACTGTAGGAAACAATTTTATGGATGAGGATTGATGCAGCTAACTATTCTTGCTACAGGCAATCCTTGCTTTATGATAGTAATTTATATACCATCCAGAATCGCTTGACAGTGAGATGGTCAGCATATAATTTAATTAATAAATAGATTGGGACCAGAATTTCTGTTTTTAAGTGATGTGGTTGTAATGTTTTGGTTTCACATCATGTGAGAATCCTGCCCAGCAACAGCTGAGTGTTCTGGTTGACCCAGTTGCCATTGTTAAGTGAGAACCACACAGGTCATTAATTGAGAACGACTTTGTCATGGCCACGACTTCCAATTTCCTGGTGGCTTCCCCATTGTCTTTGCTTGTCAGAAGTCAGCGGGAAATGCTGAAAACTGGGTTCACATGACCGCAGCTTGTTATGACATTGTAACAAAAAAAAAAAAAAAAAAAAAAAAAAAAAAAAAAAAAAAAAAAAAAAAAAAAAAGGAAGGGAGGGACCCCCCCCCACACCCCCCCCCCAAAAAAAAAAAAAAAAAAAAAGAAAGGGGGAAGGAAAAAAGAAAAGGGGGGAGAAGGGGAGAGGAGAGAGGGGGGGGGGGGGGGGGGGGGGGGGGGGGAGGGAGGGGGGAGGGGGGGAGGAAAGAAGGGGGGGGGAGGGGAGGGAGGGGAAGGGGGGGGGGGGAGGGAGGGGGAGAGGGGGGGGGGGGGGGGGGGGGAGGGGGGGAGGGGGGGGGGGGGGGGGGGGGGGAAAGAAAGAGGGAAGGAAGAGGAGGGGGGGGGGGGGGGGGGGGGGGGGGGGGGGGGGGGGGGGGGGGGGGGCGGGCGGGGGGGGGGGGGGGGAGGGGGGGGGGGGGGGGGGGGGGGGGGGGGGGGGGGGGGGGGGGGGGGGGGGGGGGGCCGGGGGGGGGGGGGGGGGGGGGGGGGGGGGGGGGGGGGCATTTGTTGTGTGGATCGCAGTCGATTGACTTCAGGGACACTACAACAGCCAGAACTCCAAGGACTGATCTTAAGTCCCCCTTGTTCAGTGCCATTGCAAGTTCAAACAGTCAACAAATGAATGGACATAAGCTGAGGACTGCCTGTACTTTGGTGGTAGCAGCAGCAGCCGCCGCATTCCATCCTCCTTCATGTCAGGAAGCACACTCACTTCGTATGGACAATTTTGCAGGGCTGGCTGACAGAAACCACAACTTTTCAAACTTGTCCTCTTTTTCCTTCACTCTTGGCAAATTCAAGCTCCTGAGCACAGAAGGATTCTGAGCACCATTAGCCTTCCCACAGGCAGAAGGAAGCCTGCCAAATGGTGCTCCGTGTTCTCCCCTTTCGTGGCAGTGCTCCTGACTACCCACCAGTTCCTCGAGAGCAGAGAGACTGGAGCCTCCCAGACCAGCACTGGGCTCAGCAACATCCCTCATGTGCCCCAAAGAAGCTTGTTCCAGTTTCCCAGACTGGCTACACATAACAGATCTAATAAGGTAGGTCAGGCTTAGGGCCTAAGTCATAAACTTAATTTGAAGCCCCAAGCCTCCATGCCAACATCATGTTCAGTCTCTTGGCTGACCTGCACACAGTTTTCTGGCGGAGTTTTTAACCATCACCACCACCCCAAGATGCCATGTTTCCAATGATTACAGAAGGTTCAGGGGGTTTGTGTTTTTATTAAACAGCAAGCCAATCAAATACTGGTGTTCTGGTTGATGAAAAGAGGTGCCTGATTAAATGGCTAAAGTGAAGTTTTGAAGGTTGCTTTGATTCACAATACTTGTAAAAATTTAATATATCTCCGTTGAACAGCACGCCGCCATTGTCTTCATTTTTCTCATTTTGGATTCCCCACAGATACTTGTATCAATAAATTTATGAAAAAGTACTAGTGCCATGAACCAAGGGCTAGTTTGCATATAGTCCTTATAATGACTTAGATTTGAGATCTCTATTATTACAATATAGATTATAATTGAAATTGGGAACATTGAAAAATTAAAAATACATTTTTTACAGATTTGTTAATCAGACCGAGGCCAGTTCTTTTGACAAGTGAGGGATTAAATTGCTCCTGTGCTCGGAATAAAAATTCCTGTGCCCTTATCCCACTTCTAGTATATTAAATGCCAGCAGTCCAAGTTTCTGCCAACAACCTTGACTTCTAATACAATTTCTTGCAAACAATTTTTACATTCCATAAATAATTCACAATAGCCAGTTCTATGCAAATCAAAAGCATCTTTGGAAATCTCATTTGCACAATTTATTTCAGCCCTGAAATCTTTCATCTGCCAATCTTCTGAGATTTGTATTGAAGGTTTCTCTGTAACTGGGAAAAGCAATATCCCTCACTGAATGTATATACACACTCAAACACATATATATATGCCTGCACACACACATATGTAAAAATTGCATTTGTTTAGCATTTTGTAAGATATATACTGATTCCTTTGCCCCAAAAGCAGCATATCCCATTAAATAATAAACATAGATTGAATAGACTTAATCTACAAAATATTTTCAGTTGTGGCTACCTCGACTGAAATTATGTTTCTTTTTATCCCATCCTCCAGCCTGGACATCACCAATTAAAAATCTGCCTATTGATCCAACAAGAGAGATCAGCGTACAACATTTTTTTTATTAATTCATTTCATGTCTGAGTGCCCTTTCACTGTATTTTCAAGAGCAAATACAAGCAAGATAATGTCAGCTTTATAAGGTAGACTTGACCAAGAAACCACTGCCTTGTAAGGCAGGACTATGTTAATTGGAACAAATATAGTAACAGAAACATAAAAGTCTGAATGTGCTTCCCTCTCCCTCCTTTGATATTTGTGTGAATCAAGAGAAGGTCTTGTCTCACCTTACTTTCTTGGCCCAGGCTCAAGCCCCTATTATCTGACTGTTCCTTGGTAGTAACTTTTCCTTGTCTTTCAAGGCAATTCTCTCCACCCTCAATAATTAATTTTTTTTTTACAATGCATAGAAAAAGGTTTCAGAACATATAAAAACAACCTCAGAGCCCAATTAAAATGAATGTAAATTAAATGCCATCAGTTGCTGCTAAAATTATATCAGAGCTTAGACTAAAATGTTCTTTAGTTATTGTGCTCAAAGACCCGTTCCCTGGAAGTTAGTTACTTCACCTGATGGAAGTACCCAGAGAAAGAACTCAATCCAACCAAGGTTACATGGATAGATGTGGATATTCAGACATTCCAAATCTTTAGCTATGAAAGACTTTAAGAGTCAAATTCAAGGTCTTACTGGACAAGGAACCAAAGGGATCACCCAGTGGGGACATACTTCTATACATACTACCTATACATACATATTATCTTCACAATGCTCATCTCTACCTATTGAATTATCTAAATGGACCTTCTGTGGAACATGGAACATCTGTTCTCTTATTGATCAGTTTGTTAAAGTAGGATTCCAACTGTGCTATATTGGAGCACAGAATAATATTACCCCATACCTCATGTATGTATATGGGGGAGGTGGGGGGAAAGGGCTAGAAAAAGCTAAAACAAGCTAACATGGGCCCTTTATTTTTGGAACTGGGCATTTCTCAATCAAAAATGAGGGGATTAGTTCAACGTAAGAAGAAGGGGAGAGTTCAGAAAGGTCAAAACCCTTCAGGAGTTTTGGAGCTTATTTAAAACCACTATGATAGAAGCTGACATCAACCATATACCATTGATTAGAAAGGGCAGCAACATGCCCAAAAGGATGCCAGAGTGATTAGACAAGCACTGTCAACGAAGTCAGGAAAGACACAAAGTTTTCTTTCAAAAGGTCTTGTCCAAACACAGGATAAGGGTAGAAAATTAAAGAAAGAGAGGCCTGTGACAGAACAATGCAGATTCATGATAAGGAAAGCCAACAAGGCATTTGAAGAGCAAATTCCCAAAGCCATAAAATCAACACGCCAGCATTTCTTCAGATATATCAGGAATAAGGAGGGGGGAAGAGACAGGTTACTAATGAAGATTTAGAAAGCAAGTATGTGAAACTCATACTGAGATTACATAATTAATTTCTTCTGCTAGGCTTTACAGTGGAAATGTTAGAAAGATATATGCCCTCACTGTCTTCATACTGACTCTGTGAAGAACTAGATAAAAGGAGATATGAAATGTTTAGCAATAGCGAACCAATTAAGAATTATTGAGGCCCAAACCCATCTTCAAATGTTCACAGAATAAGTCTGAATTTTGGAAACTAATTTCAGTTTCCAGCCCAGAAAATGAGAATGATGGAAATCATAAAAATTAAATATAGGTCAAGACTCCCTGACTCCATTACCACAGTAAGAGACTATCATGTTTACCGATCAGATCGTGAAATTCGTAGAGGAGGTGGTGTTGCTATCTTCTATAAAAAGTCCTTACATCTAAAAAATATCCAAGTTACCCAGGAGCTTGCTCTTCCTGAGACCATCATCTGTGAACTATCCTTAAATATCACAATTCGATTCTTACTATGTTACAGAGCACCTGATTATGACATCGAACATGTAAACAAGCTAAATACATTACTAACATGGGCTGCATCCTGCCCATACCCTTTTATCTTTCTTGGTGATTTCAATCTACTTCATATTGACTGGACCCTAAATGATTGTACAACTGAAATCATACACACAACCTTCTACAATGCTATTACAAATCTGGGACTGGAACAACTAGTAACCAACAACACTAGACTAAACAACTGCCTCGATCTCATCTTCTGCAATAGTTTGAATTTAATTTACGGAATACAAACTAAAGAACCCTTTTCCAGCAGTGACCACAATATGATTGACTTTTGTCTCAACATACGCCCACACAAAAATCACCACAATGATGTAATCCCCACTTGTAACTTCAAAAAAGGCAACTATGATCTTATAGACAACGATCTCTCATCCCTTGATTGGCCATCTCTATTCACTGGAGGCAATACTGTTGAAGACCATTACAACATATTTTTACTTTAAGTCAAAAGAGTCATCAAACTATATGTACCAACAACAACTCCCAAAACAAAACAAAAAAGCAGATTACCCATAACAATAAGGAAACTTCAATCCAAAAAGAGATCACTCTGGCGGAAAAACAAATCTGGTCACGTTGCCAATTTCAAAAGCCGATACAAAAATTTATGCCACCAGATAAAGACCGAATACACCAATTATCACATTAAACAAGAGGAAAACCTTCTAAGCACCAATTCCACCCGTGCTTTTTACAATTTTGTAAACAACAAACTAAAAGACTCAAGGTCCATCCCACCCCTGATAGGACCTGATGGTAAAGACTGCAACGACAACACCAATAAAGCCAACATCTTTAACACATTCTTCGGCTCAGTATTTGTAAACAGCAATGGATCATGCCCAGTATTTCCTAGCCGTACCACAGATAACCACAATGCTCTAATACATATCGATTTTACAGAAGACAAAGTTGAAAAAGCACTACGCAATTTAAAACCATCTCTATCTATTGGACCGGATGGAATATGTGCCTACTTCTTAAAAAAGCTATCCACTGCCATAGCCAAACCTCTAAGCATAATCTTTGAAAAATCTTTCAGGACCAGCTCCTTGCCTAACCTATGGTCACAAGCCACAGTCATCCCCATCTTCAAAAAGGGAGACCCAAGCCTAGTTGAAAATTACAGACCAATCTCCTTATGCTGCGTCACTTGCAAAGTCATGGAATCAATTATTAACCAATCCATCATCCTCCACTTAGAGACAAACAACCTACTCTCCAATAAACAATTTGGTTTCAGAAAAAAACTATCCTGTAATCTGCAACTCTTACACTGCAAAAACATATGGACGACACAACTCGACCAGGGCAAAGCAATAGACGCAATCTGCATAGACTTCTGTAAAGCCTTTGATTCAGTGGTACACGACAAACTACTCCTAAAAATAAAATCCTATGGTATCTCTGGACAACTGCATAACTGGATAGTAGCATTCCTGGCAAACAGACAACAAATGGTCAAAATTGGGAGCGTCCTATCAAATTCTGTACCTGTCAATAGTGGTGTCCTCCAAGGCAGTGTTCTAGGACCAAATCTCTTCATACTCTACATAAATGACCTCTGTGATCATATTAAGAGCAATTGCGTTCTTTTTCGCTGATGATGTAAAGCTGTTCAATACCACAGACAATACTGCTACCCTACAAAAGATCTTGACTATGTATCAGAATGGTCAAACAAATGGCAACTTCAAATCTCAACAAATAAATGCTCTGTCTTACATATTGGCAAAAAAATCAGAAAATAAAATACAAGCTGAATAGTCAAGATCTTGTTGATGACCCAAGCTCTGTAAAGGACCTTGGAATACTCACCTCTAATGATCTAAGTGCTAGAGCCCACTGCAACTACATAGCCAAAAGGCATTAAGAGTTGTTAACCTAATCCTACGTAGCTTTTTCTCTGGCAATATCACACTACTAACCAGAGCATACAAAACATTTGCTAGACCAATACTCGAATACAGTTCATCAGTCTGGAACCCACATGACGTATCTGATATTAGCACAATTGAGAAAGTCCAGAAATATTTCACAAGAAGAGTTCTCACTCCTCTACTCGTTGTAGAATACCTTATGCCACCAGACTTGAAATTCTAGAACTAGAAAACCTTGAATTACGCCGTCTTCGGTCTGATTTAAGCATGGTATATAAAATCATACATTGCAATGTCCTACCTGTCAATGAATACTTCAGCTTCAACCATTACAACACAAGAGCACACAATAGATACAAACTCAAAGTTAACCGCACCAAACTTGATTGCAGGAAATACGACTTCAGCAATAGAGTGGTTAATGTCTGGAATACTCTACCCGACTCTGTAGTTTCTTCCCCAAACCCCAAAAACTTTAACCTTAGACTGTCTACTATTGACCTCACCCCTTTCCTAAGAGGTCTGTAGGGGCGTGCATAAGCGCACCAACGTGCCTACCGTCCCTGTCCTATTGTTTCTCTTATTCTTCTTTTATTTTTCTTATATGTACCCATTTCATGTATTCACAACTATGTATACGCTTATACTTATTATCTTGTAAACAATTGGCAAATCAAATAAATAAAATAAATAAATAAATAAATAAATAAATAAATAAATAAATAAATAAATAAGAACAGTCTTTTAGAGTCAAGGTTCTGCCTCATCAATGAACCTGCAAATAGCAACATTATTCTAGATTTCTCAAAATAGCAGTTGAAATTCCTCAGGATGTCTTCTTAAGAAAATTTAGCCTTCATGGAATACCAAAACAGATCTTCTCAAACACTGAAGATTAACTGAGAAAAGAGGAAGCAACCCATTTGAGATTCTCAGTCATCCAGGTCATGGTTGCCCCAAAGGTGCTTTTTCAAGAGGCAACTGCAGGGGTGGGATTCAAATTTCTTAACAACTGGTTCTGTGGGTGTGGTCTAATTTGTGGGTGTGGCTTCATGGTCATGTGACTGCTTGGACATGGCTTGCTGACTGGGCGTGGCTTGGTGGTCATGTGACTGGGTGGGCATGGCTTGTATGTAAATATTATAAATATTTATGTAAATATTGATTTTTTTAAATAAAAAAGAGCAACTTTTATCCAAAAGTAGGCAAAGCAGGCAGGCAGATTAAATTGCTCACAGAATCACAGATTCACTTAGAGATCTATCTATCTGCAATCGGCTACCTGAGTCTGTCACATAAAATTTGCTTGCAAGCAAGCTCACAAAATTAACTCACAACACACCATGTATGTAAATATTGAATTTTTTATTAAACAAAGAGCAACTTTTACCCAAAAGCAGGCAAAGCAGGCAGGCAGATTGAGTTGCTCACAGAATCACAGATTCATTCAGAAATCTGCAATTGGCTACCTGAGTCTGCACTGAAAAGCTTCAGTCCTAAGGAAGGTTCGGCTCTTCTTTTAGATTAGCTAGAAAGCAAGAAATCCAAGGATTTCCTGCTTTCTAGCTAATCTAAATCTCCGGGCAAAGCAGAACAGCTGATGGTTGGGGGGAAAAGGGAAAATAGCAATTTACCAAACCAGGCAAGTTGGATGGCTCGTATGCCAGGTAAGGAGTGAGTGGGTGGGGAGCGGTGGGGCCAGCCAGTGAAGTGATTTGCTGGTTCTCTGAACTGTGGACAATCATGTGTGCAGCATTTGCAAGAAATAATCAGCTGTGCTGCCTGGAGAGCTGACAAGCGCTGAGCTCGGGTGCACAGTGTTTGAAAATCCTCTTGTTTCCTGCTTTTTCAACCTCAACTATGCCACGCAAAGCAGCTGAAAGCAGGGAATAAAGCACAGCCTAGAGTCTGGGCAGGCGGGTGGGCCAAACACCAAACCGGTTTGGTGTCAGCTGCTCTTTGCAGCTACAAGTTCTATAGAACTGGGCTGAACCGGTAGCATCCCATCTCTGGGCAACTGGACTTTCTGATTTTTCTTTGAAGACATTTTGCTTCTCATCCAAGAATCTTCTTGGATAAGATTCTCCATAGACATTTAGCTTTGCATTTGCAATGAACACCATTCAAATGGTGTGGAAATATGAGCAGATTTCAAGAAAAAATTGCAGACTACAGGAACCATTTGTGTTTCAACACAGACTCATCCCCAACAGCCTGCATCTATGTTCAACAGTAAAGGGACACAGGGCAGAAAACATCCTGCAGAAAGCACGGCTTCAACTTCTCGATGAAAGAGGAGAGCTGAAGAAGCTTCTTAGATGGGAAGTGAAATGTCTTCAAAGAAAAACCAGAAAGTCCAGTTGCCCCTTTAAAAAGCACCTTTAGTGAAAAAAAAGCTTTCATATTTATTCTGGCTACTGCCTCCCTATTTTCACTTTGCTTTGCCTTCAAGGAGCAAAATCATTTTTTCTTCCTAAGTTACATTCACAAACAACCAGATTCATTTGTGAAGTTCAAGTCAGCAACCTTATTGTGTTCTATCTATATTACTAGAATCTCCCCAGACTGCTAACCTTCTCCTGGGGAAAACCAGATATAGATTCTTGGAATTTACTACAGATTAGGCTTAAATGGCTCTTGGGGCTGCAAAAGGATTTGAGGCTAATTCCCCATTTGATTCCTCTTCCCTATCCAGCTGGACATTTCCCAACATCCTAACATTAGCTTAATCAGAGAAACAGTTACATTAGTCAAATATCATGTTAAGTCATATAGTGCAGCAAGACACATGAGCTTGATAAAAGATTAGTGAAAAGAATGCGTTTTATAAAAATATAAATATGATCTCTGGTATCTCTAGCTCCATTGTGTCATTCTAATCACTACATAATAAAATAATAAAAGCTATGTTATCAGTTAGGTCAATTAAACAGTTTTATATCCACTGGCACATTCTTAGTCAGGAGTGAGCAGTAAGTTTGCATTGCCTGAAGTTTGTATGTAATGCTTAATTTTTGAGAAATGGGTTTGTTTATTCTACCGTTTTTATAACCCATAGATTCTTAGCAGGATGCAATACACTAATAACTGGAAGAATATTTTAAGGAAAGTAATCCAAAGACTAAAACTGTATTTATATGCTGAATAGATGTTGAAGGAGGCTGGATTGGAATATGAGAGTGGCTTTAAAATCGGAGGAAGACCACCAGTTACCTTGCTACATTATGGACAAGTTTATCTTACCCTCAAAATTATATGTGAAGACCTAGCTGTTTGAAGAAGTTTACAATAGTGGAAGAGGTGGAAAGAAAGACAAGATGAGGATGGCCTAGCTACACTGCACTGCTCTGGCTCAGGAATTCTGGGAATTGAAGTCCATAAATCCTAAAGAGAGCCATCATTACCCATCTCTGTTCTAAGCACAGAGGACTACTGCTTCCAACATTTCTGAATGAGAAAGGCCCTTGTTACATCCTTATAACAACACTATACCTGTGATAGGAAAATGCCCTTGTAGCAAGTTATGGTTGTCTATGGTTTCTCCCCAATCTGCCAAGTGTGACATACATGAAAGAGTTCAAATGCTTCAAATGTGCCATATAATTGCAAAATATGCGTATTGTTATTTACCCCATAAACATTTTTTTTAAAAAAAACCAGACAACCCACCCTCTCCTTCCATTTCATTCCAAGAGAAAGCATAAATCATCATGGGAAGCCACAAAGTGTTTTAAATGATTACAAGCATACATATGGAAAGCATCAATAGCAAATGGGGTTTGCTGACCAAAGATTGTTAGCTGAGCATGACTAAACCACTTTTTATTCTAACCTATTAAATGGCCAGGGTAATAGCTTACATCTCTCAAGAAATATAAGTTTATGGAAAACGTCTGTGCCGGACAAATGTTAAGAGAGCTTTACTTTTGAAAAAGTAAATTGCAGCACATTAATGTCACCACATTAAGCATTCTTGTTACCAAGTTTCTCTTAGGGAAAAATAATGTAGCCAAGGCCAACATTAGTTTAAAATGCAGGTTTCTGCAAAATAGGCTGCTCACATCACCAACAATGGAGCCCAATGAATCTCTCAAATTCTACTTTCCTCACTGGTTTCTTTCCTCTTTTGTATTTTATCAACTTTTTAAAATACAATCCATCCTAGCTGAAATAACACACCAGGCTTTACCCCAAATGTATGCAATCATTCTAAAATGTACCTTTGAGCTTCACTGCAGCTCCTGCTGTTAGAAAAATGTTTTCGGGAAACAAGAGCCATGTTTGGGGGGGGGAACCCACCCACCCCTTTTTTTCAATTGTTGGAGCCAGTGGCCAGTTGAAGCTTCTGGGAAGGTAATTGCCTTTTGCACTCTTTTTCACCAGTGTCTGGTACTCAAAGATAAACTGCCTTTGGACATGGAGATTCCATTTAGCCATTATAGCTAATAGCTTCTGATAAATCTGCTTCCTTACATTCATTACTTCTTCACCCTTTTAAAACTGCATAACCCACTTGCTAACACCACATCCAGCAGCAAAAAATAAATCTGAGCCTTGTGCCACCTTGAAAACTAACTAAGGATTATGGCCTACACTTTCAAAGTTACAACTCCTTCATCAAAATCTAAGAAGTGTTATTGTGAGCCAGAGATGGGTGGGTACCAGCGATAGTATTCTACCAGTTTGGTCCAGTTCAGGCAAACCAGTAGTAAAAAATGCTACCGTTCAGCTGAACCGGTAGTAAAAAAGCATCTCTTTTTTTTCCTCCTGACGATCAGCTGTTCTGATGATCAGCTGTGCCGGGATCCCCCTTGCTGTCTTACTGCTTCACCCAGGAGGCTTCCCTGAGGCCCAGGAGCCAAAACGGGCCGTCCAGGGGGAGGAGCTGTGCCCCCCACTCTGTTTTTTGCCTCCTGTGCCTCAGGGAAGCCTTCTGAGGGCAAAAACGGGCTCCCAGGAGGCTTCCCTGAGGCCCAGGAGGCAAAAAAAGGGCATGCGAGGTGGAGGGGGTGCAGCACAAAAAAAGAAGACCCAGTCACATGGCCATGTCCACCTAGCCACATATAGTAAAAATATTTGAATCCCACCCCTAGTGGGTACATGTAATTATGAATAATTTCATCCTGTCTCTGATCTTTCAATCTGTTTTACATTTGTTTAATGTTTTATCTTCAGCATGAATGATGGGCAGATTTCAAAAATTCCTCGTACTCAACAGTTCTGCTTTTGGAGACACGAGAACTAAAAGTGGCAGGCAACATTATTCTAAAGATACCAAGATTTCCTCTAGTTGGCTTCTGGTCCCTACATGGACAGCTATGTAATTTCTTGGGTTTGTTATGAAAGTATTTGTCATTAAGTATTTACAGGATTTTGTTTATTTTTCAAGTTAACTTAATGCCCTGGGATTACTGGATGGTTTTTTATTCAAACATCGATTAAGTCTAATCTTGCTTTGCTTTTGTAAGAACAACTCAGATCATCTAAATGCTGCCATCTGACTCTAAGCCATGTCTACATTGTCCTTTTCCTATAGGTATCTGAGATATTTTGATTATAACATTATAGAACTTGAAAACAATCCTAGATCTCTTATATTTTAATCTGGTCAAACTTTGCATATCTTCAGCAGTGTCTACTAATTAACATGAAATTATTATTATTATGGTTGGTTACAAGTCAGCCAGATGTTTAGAATGGATTTGGCATTTCTGTCTATCTATCGAATCCTTCCCAAGGACCTAGAATAGGCAAATGTTGTTGTTTAATTATTATTACTATTACATATACAACAGTGTGAAATCACAACTGCCTCTGAACAACTCGTGCCTAATTTTAGTGCAGAGCAAAATTGAAAGGAATTTAAAGAATCCAAGACTATTTTAAAGATCCAGAGATATTATCTGAGGTTCTAAAATGTACAGGAAGTCCTCAATCTGTGATTGGAACTGTAATTTATGTTGCTAATCAGTGAGGTTGTTAAATTAGTCAGGCTTTTGACATGGTCACTAAATGGTTGTTAAATGAACCTGGCTTTCCCCGTTGACTTTGCCTATTGGAAGCCAGCTGGGAAGATTGCAAATGGTGATTATGTGACCCTGGATGCTGCAACCACCTTAAATACATGCCAGTCACCTAAGCCCTCATATTTTGATTACATGACCATTGGGATGTTACAACAGTCGTAAGTGTAAGAAATGATAAGTAACTTTTTTCAGTGCGGTTGTAACTCTAGACCAGTGATGTCAAACTCGCAACGACACAGCATCATCACATGACCCTTTGCTAAACTGGGGTGGGCGTGGCCCACAGGCCGCGAGTTTGACACCCCTATTAAACAAATGGTTGTATGTATGAGGACTGCCTGTATTCTGGGATTCCAAAGAATTCTTCTTGACAGGCTTTGTCCTTTTGTCATGTTTCTCCATCTGTTCTGACTGACTTTCTTCTATCTTCTAGGAGGATTCTTGGCATTGTTGTCCCTTCACAAGTACCACTCGTGTCAAATCCAAGAATTCCTTCTTGATAAGCTGGAATGTAGCAGATTCACCTCTAGAGCCTTCATCTTCTCTTCCAGGAAAATCAGCCTTCATTTTCAGCCTGTATTATCTTTGTTGCCTTCAAGGAAGAAAACAAACATGCCCCGGACTTACAAGTCATGTAGGTCCCATGAGCTTCATGTTCCAAAAGAAGAAAACAAAGGAAGAAAAAAGAAAAATAACGATCCCTGTCTTGACCTTCTCCAATGAACTCCTATTTGTTAGTTCAGTAAGCATATTCCTTGAGTCTTGGCTTCTTTATACATTCCCTAAAACTGCTCCAACTAGCTCAGCAAGAAGCAATGCAACAGTGACACACAATGCGCAATCAGTAGCCTTAAGGCTTAATCAGCAACCCTCAAGAATCATTCAATAGCAATCAGTCAGCCGCCTCTCCCTCTCCTTGTTTTTTTTCTTTTCTGATTCTCCCCTTCCTTAAAATCCCTGGACTAAATTTCTATTTGGTCTCTTTGTCCACTCGCTGAAGAGCTACCTTGATGAATCATAGTTAGAGCTATTTAATCCTGGAATCTGTCATGGAAGGTGCTTTGCTCCAGGATGCTTCTTCAAATCAGAAAGTGCCCTGAGAGTCCCCCAAAACCCGCCTCCATTGATTTTGAAGACTTATTATTTCTAATTTGTGTCCATCTGTTTTTGGACACAGAAACTACCTCAGGGTTTCTCAGCCATGGCAACTTTAAGATGTGTGGACTTCAACTCCCAGAATTCTGTAAAATTTGATAGGCATTTTTAGACTGCCATCCCACTTTACTAAATTATTTTTATTGGATCCTAAAGTCAGTTGCCATGATTTATGGTTCTGTATATCACCTTGTTATTGATGATTTGAAAAATTCATTCAGAGGCCATAAATGATTACCTACAGTTGGGCATTTTTTTAAAAAATTGCCACTTATGATATCCACATTCTATGGATAACACAGGAGGTGCTATTGCCATTCTAATGATCTACTTTGTCTTCCCACTTTTTAAAAAAAAATTTAGTAAAATGTTAGCACCAGTATTTCCATTGTAGTTTTTTTTTTCAGGGCCACTATGCACTTAATTTAAAGCTTCCTGTTTACTGGTTCCATATTTATTTACAGAATAACAGAATAAAAGAGCTGAAAGAAACCTTGGAGTTTTTCTATCCAACCCCCTGCCCAAGCAGGAAACATCTGTCCATCTGTCTATCAAATTTATTGGACACCCATCTTACAACAGGGTAACTCTGCGGGGCTTACAATGTTTAAAAGGACAAAACTGAACAAAAACTGTATGTAATATGGATAAAATACTCTGAAAATACTCAACCCTAACAAAACATTTAATTCCATTCTCTTAAACACAATTGGGATATATTATTATTATTATTATTATTATTATTATTATTATTATTATTATTATTATTATTATTATTATTCCATTGGCTTTTCTTAGTAAGGTAAAATTTTCACTAATATATCATGTTAATCCCATGTGGAACCTTAATTTAATTTCACTTCAACTTAATTAAGGGGGGAAAGGAAGCTGAGGCAAATGTTTCAAAGTGGGAGGGTTATTGAAGAGAGCTCACTTTTGACATGGTCATATATTTTTTATTATTTATTACACTGATATGGAGTCCCTTTCACTGATAAGGCAACTCTGATAGATATCTTCCTCAGTGTATCAAGAAATTTATTAATTAGGTTTATATTCCCCCTTTCATTCACGAGATCAAGGTCTTGCATCATATCTTACTCCTTCCCCTGTTTTTCCCCAACCACCATCATTGAATCTAGTAGATTGGGCTTAGAGAGCGGTTGGCCTACAACTATCCTGTGAGCTTCCATGGCTGAAGGTGAATCTCCCTACTCCAAATCCATCTTTTTCAGTATTATACACTCTGTTACACTCTCTCTACTTCATTTCCAAATACATACTGCCTTTAGTTTTTATCTGAAAAATCATTTTTCCCCTAATTGTTTATCTATAAAAAGGGAAGCTCGCCTTTGATTAATTGAGAACCCAGAATATAAAGACAGATTTCTTTTTCTATCTAATCTTTCTTTTGTAAGAATGGTCTCCTTTCTGGATAAACAAATAGGTGTTTGTCTCAACTCCTGATAAATAGCTTTCTATGTCCAAATGGGCACTGAGCCCACAACACTGGAAAGAAAGAGTCTTCAAGACAAAAGTTTTATTCTCATCATACAGTTAATACACCTGCTGAAGGCATGTGATTAATAATTCTAACCTGAATAGTGAGGAATCTAGGCTTATTGTTTTAAGAATCCATTTCCAGTGTTTGTTTCATCACAATTCTTTTATCAAACCAGAGAACCAAGTAATATAAGCAGGCATCTCCGTAGCCTAATCTGCGTTGGGTTATACTGCCAAGGGTACTTGATGCTATAGTATGCTATGTTGAGTTATAGTATCAAGGGTACTTCAGAAGCCTATAAATACAATTATATCCCTATTTCTGCAACAAACTAATATAAGAGAAGAATTCAAAAAGGGATCTATTGACCCAGTCCATTAAAGCTGATGCAAAACAGAACGAGTCATGTGCAGGCTTGAACGATTAGCGTATTGTAGGAACACTGAAGCCCATTACATTAACCCGTGTGACCTATCTAGGCCTGGAAAAAAAATCAAGCATTTCCATTTTTCTTCCAAGGGCTGATGCCAACTTTAAGAGCCTTGGACCAAGTCATGGCTACTGCTAATTGTGATCAATGGGGAAGGGGCAAGGGAAGTGGTGAAATACTCTTTAGCTGCAAAGACTCATAGGATACAATGCTGCTAAGGATCATTAGGCACTCCCTAAAGTAGCATTTCTTGAGGTGTAATTTGAGATTTTCAGGAGGTCCACAAAATTAAAATTATTTGGCAGATATTAAAAATATTTGCTGTTCTCATTTTTTTATTTGTTAAAAATACAAATTTGTTCCCTGAAAAATCACGTTCATATTAATATCTAACTAATGTTAATATCTAATGGTTGCTTATTGTTATTTTTACATGGTTTTTACATAATTCAATAAATACTCTATGAATGCGTCAATTTAAATTTTTAATATGGTAAATATAGATGAATTTAACCCTTACAAATAACACTCTTTTGAGACCCTCCTTAATTTTTAAAAGTAGGAAAAGACCCAGGGAGTAAAAAGTTGAAGAACCCCTGCCCTTAGCAAACTTTAAGATGTGTGAACTTCAACTCTGTGTGGACTTCAGTGCTGGCTGGGGAATTCTGGGAGTTGAAGTCCATGCATCTTCAAGCTGCCAAGGTTGAGAAATGCTGCTCTAGAGAGAAAGTAGCTTGGACTAATAGGCACAGAATATCCTTTTATTAATAATATCACTCATGAGTGCACCTAGGGACCAATTGAAAACAAGAAAGAGCCACTGAGCCAAGCACATTATAGTTCTGCTTCAAAAAAAAGATCAGCCTAAAGGCACTCCAGATCATTTAGTGGGGCAGAGAGGATGGTGCCCCACATAAACCTGTGGAAATAAATCAAAATGTACCCTGCAATTCTTATGATTCCCTGGAGTAGGAACAAATATGCTCAAGTTGTTCCTCCAACTGAGCCAAACTTCTGACTGTTCTTGCCATTATCAGGAGAAGGAAAGCAGGTATCCAGCAGGAAGAAAGGAAGGTGTTGTTTTTCTACTGCTATGGCAACACTTCTCTAGTTCTACTAGGTCAGTTTCATTAACTAACCCTCATAAAGTTAAAGACAAAGGTTTCTCCTATTCATTCGTCTTTGACTCTAGGGGGTGGTGCTCATCTCTGCTTCTTAGCCAAAACAGAAATTTTCATAGTCATGTGGCCAGCATGACTATATGCCCAGGCGCACAGAATGCTATCACCTTTGGATGCTTTCAAACTGCTACGTTGGCAAGAGTGTTGCAGAAGCTGTTCCTGTAGGCAAATAATGAGAGCTCACCCTGTTGCACGGTGTTCGAGTCTTGAATCTGGGCTGTCAACTTTCCAACTAACAACTTCAGCTTTCTAATCACTGAGCCATCGTGCCCCCTTAATCCAAATAGCAAGATAAATTCAAACAATTTATATACGGGTGAATTTTCTGCCCATCACTGCCAAATGAAAATAAGTAAATACCCAAGAAGAGGCATGTTCTTAGCATATGCTAAATAAACAAATAAACACACACACACACACATTCAGGAATGGACACAATTGACACATGACAAATTTGTTCAAAGCTCCCTTGGACCCAGCTATCATCTATTTTTCCAGCAGGAACTGCGAATCCAGAAGAACTCACAAATTGCACACTGACTCTGAATGGGGCAATGCTACCTGGAGACAATGATTAAAACTCTCCAGTTTCCAGATCCATGGGACCCAAAATCTATAGACAGCCAGTCTTTGAAGGGTTGAGCTGAAGCCTGCTCTTCCCCATCCAGACCCCACCTGCCTCCAGTCACCAAAACACAACAGCCTCACTTGGGAGTCATGGAGATGTACAAAATGTGTATATTTGATAGTGTCATGTGTTACACTCAAGTGCAAACACAAATGAGAAGGCCTTCTCTAACCTCCAGGAATTTGCTCTCTATAATTGTGTTCTGTCTCGCCTTTCCTCTTTCCAAAAATATGAAAGAGTACAAACTCACACCAACACAGGCAGGTAAGCTGGCTCGGACTTCACAGAGTTAATTCTTTGGAACTGATAATATTCTTGGCATTCCCACATGTCCTGCCTGCCAAGTCCGAACTGATAAAGTTTTACTCACAGAAAATCACAAGGCAGTCCACAAAAATAGTCATTCACGAAGAAAATCTGAAGTAAGGTTAAACTTTGTCCTGTACAAAGTTTCAGGAGAAAACACACCCACTTTTATCCCCTGTGGGGTGTGGCTCAATGACTCAGCTCACTCTCTGACCCTCCCACGCCTCCTATGTTGCTGCTCACGTTTCTCCCTACGACGCTGCTTAGGATCGAGCCAACACTCTTCCTCTTTACCCCCTGTCAGGGGCTGCTCCAATATGCCTTCCTCCTAATTAATCTCAGGCTGTTCCTCTCGGTTGTCTGATGGAACCTGAGGCATTATCAAGGAGGAAGGTCCTGGGGAGGAAGCCATTGCCAGAGAGGAAGGTCCTAGGGAGGAAGGCATCCCCAGTTCCTCCTCCTCATCTTCCAGGTCTTCTTCCTCTGACAGCATAGGCTCGGGAATCGGGGCCACAACATAATTGTATCTATTATAGAAAGGGAATTAATAACTACAATATAGACTGATCAGGTATAGAGGCAAATATTAATTATTGTAACATATCCTTCCAGCTTTGTGTCAGTTAGACATTATTTTCCACATGTATCTACATATGAAAATTGGCTCACACTTCCAATTTATTAACGCTGTGGTATATCCTCTACTGAGGCTTCTCTTTAATTTCTAAATTACTAATTGTTGCATATTTTAAATATCTTCCAGATTTCATTATATCCACACAAAGCTTTGTAAAATAAAATAGACATATCTCTAATTACTGTAAGAATGAAAACTTAAATTAGCGATCTCATTGCTGCTGAAGGAAATTTAGTGTTGGAACTATATCCATGTATTATAATTCTAGAACATGCTGGCTTGCAATGAGTCTATCTTGGCAGTTGCTTCTTGTAATCTCCCAATGAGCCAGAAAAATCAAATCAAGTAGTTCTGGGATTTCTTTTTCTTTCTATCTCCTTGTCTAATTTCAGCTTATAAATATGATCCAAGACAGCCATATGCGTATGAGTTGAAATTATGTATACATGAGTTCAGGATTATAGTATTACTGAATAGCAGCTCCCTCTATGCAAAACTTCACCCGTATCTGTACCTTCATCCTATAGAATGTCCATTATTTCATTCCTTTGTGCTTGATTGCTGCTTGCTGAATGAATTGATTCTTGGGATGTGAAATATAAATTTTGCTTCTGTTGGTATAAGATATTCTGAGGAAAATGAAGAACTTTTGGCTCTTTGCAACAGATTCATGTGGTGAGCTATCAGGGTTTTAGTTTAGAATATCTTGCAAGTTAAACGTCTTAAGATCTGCCTTGGCTCTTCACAACCAGGATGAATTTTTCACAAATTGGAAAGCCAATAAGGCTTTTCAGTCTGAGCTGAATAATATTATTTCTCACTTTGGCCTTAGATTGAGCATAGGTACAGGGTGCGGCCTTCCCAGTCATATAACAGTGGTTAGAATGCAGTACTGCAGGCGACTTCTGCTGCCTGCTGGCTACCTGCAATTTGGCAGTTCAAATCTCACCAGGCTCAAGGTTGACTCAGCCTTCCATCCTTTCAAGGTGGGTAAAATGAGGGCCCAGATTGTTGGGGGCAATAGGCTGACTCTGTAAAACCACTCAGAGAGGGCTGTGAAGCACTGTGAAGTGGTATCTAAGTCTATGTGCTATTGTGCTATTGCTATATGGAGGCCAGCAGATTGGGATTCTAGCCAAGATCCCTGATTCATTAGCTCTTTTGTACATACTCAATACCTTGGCAATGTGGAGGGGTGTAGATATTGATCATGCTGTGACCAACTCTGACTCCCAAAGACATAAGTGTCTGTTTGGTAACTGGCTTCTGAATCAAATCCAGAAACAAGTGAAGAGATTATTTTTTTCCCCTCAATACTTCCTAGGTGTTTAAATTCATAATTAAAATAATATTTTTTGCCAGTGGTCAGAACTGCATTTTTCCTTCTTATCTTTCCTTTATGGTGTGAGGGGTCTTCTATGATGGCTTTGATTCTGCTTTGGCAGTGGGACCTGGCTAAGTCATCCAGGGAGGGCAGAGGGCAACCAATGACCTTTTGAGCTGTGTTTATCACCCTGTACAGTTTTCCTGTCCTCAACTGTGGAGCCTGCATACCACACACCCAGATCAGAGTCAGAGTGCTCTCCACAGAGGCTTTATAGAAAGCCAGCAACAGCTTTCTTATCCAGATTGATCTTCCTGAGAACCCGCAAGAAGTGCAGCCGCTGCTGAGCCTTCTTCACTATGGCCTTGGTGTTAGGGGACCAGGAGATATCAGCTGAAATATGGATGCCAAGGAATCTGATCATAGGGACAGTTTCCACTCGTTCTCCATTGATGATGAGTGGAGCGTGGTCCTGTCCATGTTTCCTGAAAAAAACTGTAAGTTAGTTCTCTTAAAAGTGAAGATAAAAAACAAAACTCAACATCACCCCTATTTCCTGGTTTGCAGTCAATCATTTGCTCAGGTCTTACAACCATTGAAACAATGATTGCTTTATTCTGTCCTCTTGCTACAGTCTGCCTGCTTATATCTTCAATAACAATCCCTTGAATATTAATGGTCTTTACAACATTACATTCTCATGAATTTAATCCTATTTCCATATATTGTGCTCTCTTGTGCTACTATATTAATCTCTACTCTACTGAACTCTACAATATTTATCTCTGCCTTTCTAAACCTATTAATATGATTTGCATGAAAACCTTATAAACTGGGAGAATCACATTATTTCAAGCAGCAACATAATTTTCTGAATGCTATGCAGGAATGGAAGAAAAGGATTCCCTTCCATGGGAAAAAAAGCACATAGAAATATTAACATGTATTGAGAATGAAAATGATGCTCAGCTCTGATATTTAATAGAGTATTTGTTACAATTCTCAACATTGAAAGCTTGAGATTTGGGGCTCTGATTATGAAAAATTATTTCTTGATCTATTTTCCTTAGGCCAGCTGTTTTGTTCATAACTCTACCTTCCCCTACACCAAATTAGCAAATCACATATATAAACAGGTCAATTTGTGCTGGCCTCATAAATCTGAGATAATGCAGCCTATGACCTTTGCAATAAGGTACCTGTATTGTGTGGAAATGAACACATTAGCAACATCTTGCTAATTTCACCATAAACGGCTCTGCACTTGATGAATTTACTGCATCTGAAGCTGAACAAATGACTTTGGCTGCCTCTGTCTCTATGCCATGACTCCTTAGAAAAACAAGATTTGCAGCTTTAAGATGCCTTGCATCTGGTAATAGATCAAAACTAAATAACATTTCATTCAGTAAAGTAAAATTTGTATCTGCATAAATCAAATTGCCCTCCTATTGCACATTGATAGATTGCAAAGGCAGCCAAGGGATTTTAGGCCTAAACAGCCTTATACCTGCCTCTAACTCAGCCCTGTACCCAAAAAAATGAAGGCCATTGGCAAGCAGTGAGTAATCAAATGCTGAACAGGATCTGTCCATAATGCAGGGTTACCAAATTACTGAGACCAGACTCCACTACGTTCCTTTTGTTTTTTATGAAAGCATAGGAAAGTAGAATCTACCATTAAACCAACACAAGATGATATAGGAGTTAGATAAGGTTTGCGTTGGGTTGGGTTGCTGGGTTGTTCTACCCCAATAGGTAAAATTGTAAAATCCTTTTAATGATATGTCTTCCAAATACACGGGAGCAGGTATAAAATACCTCTTTCAAATCATTAAAGTGGCCATATGTTTTTCAAGATTCCCATAGAAGCTGGTTCATACTTTACTCCTAATTGTGTCTACATGTACAATTTGTGTATGTGTGTTTGTTTGCAAAGAAGGAAAGTGGCTGGTAGATCTGTGGATATGACTATTTTAACTGAAAAGAGAATGATGCTACCTTCAATTGACATTGAAACCACGTATTAGGAGGCTGCTTAAGTATCGTTAGTAATTATAGAAATAGTATTAATGACAATAAGCAATGATTTTCATCAATAAGGAGAACCTCCAATCTTGTCCAATCCAGAAGAAGGATC
This sequence comes from Notechis scutatus, assembly GCF_049901735.1. NCBI lineage: Eukaryota > Metazoa > Chordata > Lepidosauria > Squamata > Elapidae > Notechis > Notechis scutatus. Next base: position 130,911,230 of record NC_142009.1, on the reverse strand, counting down.
AGAATCATTGATTCACTTCCAAATTCATGACTATATATATATATATATATAATTTGTTTTAATAAATTTATTATGGCCACCCACTTCAAAAGACTTTGAGCAGCTAAAAAAAATTAAAACAGCAGCTAATTTTATTCTGTTACAATGAGCAAAACATTAAAAAGTAGTGACTTATTCACTTTATGAAATTTATAGGCTATCCCAATCTATTATAACTCTGGGACGTTTATAAACTACATCAATAAATGTACTACAAAATACATGCAGACAGAGGTCAAGTTGAATCCTGTAATCAATGGAACTGGAGCATGTTGATTCTGTCAGACCATGGATTGAATTTGGAATTCTAGAAAGTAAAGCTTTTATCCTGCCATTGAATTCTGACCTCCCTCTCAGAGGGTCTAGGACAGGGGTGTCAAACTCAAGGCCCAGGGCCCGGATCCCTGCAGCCCACCTGAGCTCCATTTTCACTGGCAGAGGGTTGCAGGAGGCCATCGCAGGCGGAAACGGAGCTCAGGAACTTGTTTTCACTGGCACGGTGTTCGGGCCACCACAGGTACCCCCAACATAAGTGATGTTGAACTGGCTACACCCACCCTGGTCACACCCATCCCAGCCCCCCCGAGATCAAACACAACCCTGATGTGGCCCTCAATGAAATCGAGTTTGACACCCACAACTCACCACAGCTAACTCTGCAGGATAACTCGCCACAGGACAATTCAACACTGTATTAATCATTTCATTCAGTTACTTCAGACTACGTTTTCATTGAAATTATTGTTAACTCTTGTATTTCTGTATTGACTTTATCTTATTAATGGCTACGGTTCCATCAAAATTAATTTAAGTTTTATATTTGTTCAATTGTTCCAGGGTGAGTTGGCCAGGGCAAGTTAGCCATAATGAGTTGTCCCCATTTTGCTATCAGGCAGGATATTCGTGATTCCTATTTTACAGATATATGAAATAAAAGATCCAGGGGCTTTCAGTTAGAAATAAGCAAAATGTTTTCTTGTAATAGAACTGCAATAGTTCCATGCAATAGAACGATTCTTCTATCTTTCAGAGTTCAGTGTTTTTCGATCTTCTTGTAAGAAGCAACCCTAAGGAGAATAGCTGGGGTGATCTTGCATCCCCTCTTTGTCCAGAAAAGTTGAAGGAGCCAATCTACTCCTCAGCTACCTGTTCTTAGTCATAAACATAAGCTCTGCTTTTCCCAGAGCTGTATTCGGTCCACCATTCTTTCCCAGAAGTGTCACATTTTTAATTTTCAATATCTATTTAATTCTTAAAGAAAAAAATATATAACTACAGATAGTGACATATGATAATGAAAGATAGTTTTAATAATGACCATGCAGCCATTGCTCTCCTTTGCAAATTCCAGTTGTTCTTTTTTTAGCACGAATTGGTTTTTGAAATAAAAGGGCCATGTTTGCATTAAAATCTCTGCAGCACTAAAGTTTGCACTGATAAATAGATTTGACTCAGCATATTTGAAGATCTGTTTCAGCATGTCAACATAGCCAATAACACAAACTGAACTTTGCAGATGCCTCCTAAGTGGAAAAAATCTAATAAACTGTGGACTACCGTGTTGGGTGATATAGACTGCAGTTTACTTAAAAAGAGACCATGTTCCTATTGAAAGCTGTGTTTTTATTAGAACCTACTCAATCCTTCCTTCAGTGTTAATAAATATTTGACTTCTGAACTCTGGATACTTTTATAACAGCTTCACTCCCAGCATCGATCTTAAAGGCAAATATAGTGACCTTTGGAGTTTTACTATTGATTGGTTTATATGTTCCTTAATGGATGGATTCATGCTAAATCAATCTATTTCCATGCTTTAGGAACATCATTTCAATCAATAAAGTAGTGGTGAGATACTTACAAAGAAAGGAAAGACTTGCTGAGATTCAGAGGAGTTTCTCCCATCATTTGATTTCATTCAAGGGTGTTTTCTGTCCTTCTGTTGTAACTTTGATTATATATTTTCCCAAATGAATGCTCTTAAATTTGCATTTCTCATCTGTGGCTCTTTTCCAATATTTCCCCCTTCTACAAGGGTAGTGGAGAGAGACTCTTCCTAGAATTATCTGGTATAAAACTTCCTTTCCAATGCATTCATAAGACACTTGATCAAATTTATTTATTTATTTTTATTTATTGTATTTTGTCAAGCAATTATAAGATAACAGGTATAAGTATAAGCATAGTTATGAATAAATGAAATGCATACATATAAGAAAAATAAAAAGAAACAATAGGACAGGGACGGTAGGCATGTTGGTGCGCTTATGCACGCCCCCTACAGACCTCTTAGGAAAGGGGTGAGGTCAATAGTAGACGGTCTAAGGTTAAAGTTTTTGGGATTTGGGGAAGAAACCACAGAGTCAGGTAGAGTATTCCAGACATTGACCACTCTGTTGCTGAAGTCGTATTTCCTGCAATCAAGTTTGGTGTGGTTTACCTTGAGTTTGTATCTATTGTGTGCTCTTTGTATTGCTATGCATGCGCCCCGCCCCCCATGTACGCACAGCAGAGATCCAAAAATCAGCTAGCCAGCAGGAGGCATGCACCCATACACAGTGGAGCTGAGCTGGGGTGACAGCTCACGTGCCCACAGAGAGGGCTCTGCATGCCACCTGTGGCACAAGTGCCATAGGTTCACCATCATGGGTATATAGGATGGTCCCAACTGGTTTAGAGGAAGCTGTGAAAGCCAGCAGAGTCAGGGACAGTCTGATCTCTGGGGGGTGAGATACTCTATGGGGCAGGTGTAACAGCAGAAAGAGTTCTCTTCCTGAGCCCAGCCAGATGATAAACCCTGGCTGATGGGTCTGATGGGATCCACAGCATGCACATCTTGCCAAAACTGATGGGATGGGTGGAAGAAACTGGAGTGCCTCAGAGGTCATCCACCAAGTGCAACCAATGCCATTTCAGTACAACACCCAGGTATGAAGCCAGACCAAAGGAGGCTCATCCATTCAGGATTCTCTGAAGCTGTGTGTGACCACATTTTCAACAGTAAGAAACACTTCAAAACATTTGCAACCTTCTCAAGAGAAAATTATCTAGAATAGTTGGGTATTACCTTAATACAGGAAGTTGCTTAAATATAGAATCCAAATTCACAGATAAACTAAAAAATCTCCAGGCATGATTCTTACATTTTATGCTAATTCCTACACAGAAATGTTGGAGAAAATTCTCTCCCAGCCTTAAAAAAATGAACTGTTAATTTATTTCTCAAACTGAAATGAAAAGATACCACACACCCAATCTTAGTAAGCAAAATCTCAGCAGTCTTTAAAATACTAACATTAGGATTGTTTTGGCTACCAGTGAAAACCATGCCAGATAGGATCTGAAACCCCAGCTTCTTTCCAGATACAATAATGCTTATGTAATTTTTCTGTTTCTTCCAATCACAAAATAATTGCCATTATTTTATAACCAGAATGCCTAAGAAAAAAAGGAGACAACAGGATACCTGTAAGAATAAACAATGATAATGAAAATGAACAGTGAATTGTAGGTATTTGGGATATTTATCTTGTCTTTAAACTTTAAAGTTTAAAGCATCCATTACTCCTTTTTAGCATTCTTGCATTTTTACAACTAATTCAGCAATGTATCTTTGCTGTGTGTGAATTATGAAAGCAACATAATAACCTAATTATAAGTATTCATACATTTCCTAAAACTATGACATTTGCAATAGCCAGTCCTACATTGCTTCTAGATGTCCATTAAAAAGCTAGGGCTCTTTATTTATTAAACCCCAGGAACCCAATTATCAATTTTACACAACAGTAAAAGTTGTGCTGATTTTGAAGAATTTATTGCAGTTGCAAAAAAAAAAAAAAAAACCCTACAGAGATCAATATAATTTGTTTATCCAAAAGGATGCAGAACTCCTCAGTCCGTTTGCTGGATTTAGCATCCTTTCTGCACCAGAATGGTGAGTTATGGCAAACTGCCTCATACAGCAATTTTCCACTGGCAGAAAATCATTTCTGTGTGTTTTAATTGCACCTGCACTTTTGAAGGAGACTGGCTGTTAATAGTGGGAGGTAGGGCAGAAAAAGACTAGAGATTCCATACCTTGCAGATTGATCTCTACCTGGGGGAAATCAGTTGATCTTCAAAAACTATGGAGCTGCTGCACAAATCAGTCCACGCCAGAAGGAAAACTCCCATCCCCCGCTTTTCCTGGGGGAAAAAGGGCTTGTGCACATCAGCCTCACCTTCTCTGTATTTTTTTCGGACATGACAATTCTACTATCACCATCTTGTAGGACGAAACAAACCATTATAATCTACTTACTCCAACTGTTCCTGAAATACGAGCCCTACATTAATCCAAGAATGGATTAATTGTACATTTTTACTGCCAGCTCTGAGAATAAAAGTGGTTAGAATAGCGTGGCAGAAGAGGGTTGTTGTTTTGTTTTCTCAACACTTTCCGGGTTTTCTTTGGTCTACAACTGGGCTATGGGAAACTGACTGGATGTTCTTCTTCTGCCTCAGGAGAAGGAGGAGGGAAAGAAAGTAGTAGAGGGCAAAGAACTGCCTCCATGACATACCACAAAGATTGTCCCCCGGCAGCCATGATTGTTGCTAAAGGATTATTTATTTATTTATTTATTTATTTGATTTGCCAATTGTTTACAAGATAATAAGTATAAATGTATACATAGTTGTGAATACATGAAATGGTTGTGAATACATGAAAATTATTTGATAATTAAATAATTAAAATGGAAACAGAGAGAGAAAAGCCACAAGTGAATGGAAACATGCTTCTACAACTAATCTGGTAAAGGAGTTTTGCCTCCAGCATGTGAGTAATGTTTGTTACCACTTCCTATGTACAGTGGTGGGATTCAAAATTTTTTACTACTGGTTCTATGGGCGTGGCTTGGTAGTGTGGCAGGGGAAGGATACTGTAAAATCTCCAGTCAGAGGTGGTATTCTCTGCTACTAGTTCTCCAGAACTGGTCAGAACCTGCTGAATACCATTACTGCCTATGCAGGATGCACCTGGTGAATGTAGGCCTTTACTAAAATGCGTTGAAGTTCATAAGTCCAATTTTGATTTAATTTATAGCTCTCCTGATTCCTAAAGTTCCAGGCAGGTTGCAACATTTCTTTATTTCATTAATCCTCCCCCGTCACGCCTGAAATGGGCCATTAGTCTTTCCATTACGGAGAACTGAGGCAGAAACACCATGACTTTTCTAACATTGAGGAAATCCATGGCTCGCTCCAAGAATCACTTTTCCAGTCACCTTTCATAATTTCTCAGAACCTCAGAAATTTATCTTCAGTTGCAGGAAAGTCGTGCATAACATTTGGTGACTTCAGGATTGCATACATATAAATGTCAGCATTCAACTAAGCGTTCTGAATAGCTTTGAGAATACACGAAAATAGCTATCTACTTTATTGGTTTTTCAGACATAGCGCAGTGATGCCAACTATCTTGCTAAAGACTCTGGGGCATCCTCCTATGAAGGGAGGACTAAACCATGTTCTAGATCAAACTCAAGACCCACGGGCCGGATCTGGCCCACGGGTGCTTAAAAGTGGCCTGCAGGGCCAGCCTTGGAATAGCAAAGGATTAGCCTACAATGCTTGTGGCAGCTAAAACGGGGCATGAGGGACCACATGAGGCCCCCTTGTACCCCATTTTTTTTGTTTAATGACTGTTCAAAGTTACAACAGCAGTGGAAAAAGATGACTTATGATCCATCCCCATACATATACAGCATTCCGGTGATCACATGATCTAACTTTGAGTGTTTGGCAACTGGCATATATTTTTTATGATTGCAGCATCCTGTGGTCATGTAATTGTCAGCCATCGCCTTCCCAGTCAGGTTCCAACAAGCAAAGTCAATGGTGGAAGGCACATTCATTTAGCAATGAAGCACATTCATTTCGCTTAGCAACTGCAGTGATTCGTTTAACAACTGTGTCAAAAAAGAAAATTCTGTTTAACTCATTTAATGACCACCTTCTTAACCATGGAAATTCTGGTCCCAAGTGTGGTCATAAGTCAAGGACTAATTGTGGTCAGCTGGGCCTTTGCAACCCAGTAAGACTTTCACAGAGGAATCTGGCATCATGAACTTTCTTGCATGCCACTGACACAGCTGCTCAGATGACTATAATTAGGCCGATTGACATCACGGGAAACCACAGAGACTTAGATTAGTAAGGCTATAATGGGACTGGATAAGAGTCTGCTAGATGAAACCATATGAATATTGCTTGCAGGCCACAATTCCAATTGCATTAGTGAAACATTTAAGTTTCTTCTTTTGTTTAATGCAGGAAAATTCCTCTTGTGCCCACCTTCCTAACTGGTTGGTTGGAATAGTGCATAAAACTCAATAAACGCCATTCCTTCAAGTCATTATTTTGCTCAGGGTACTGTCCAGCTCTTTGTTTTCACAACACATACAATTTTCACACATAGGTCACATACAGATTTTGCTACCTTGTAAGTATACAAAGAAAATGGAGAAAAAGTTTTAAAAGAAGGAAGGAGGGAAAGTGAGCAGCAGGGCCCTTTCAGAATCTAATTATGAAGAATCATGACTACAGAATGTTATATGAATATTTTTGTGAATGCAATATACAATAAAATATGGTAGCAGAGAGACTACTCCAAAAAGGTACTCTACAAATAAATATGTGTGACAGATGGCTTATTTGTAATCTGCCTTCCAATATCCCTTAAGTATCTCATTTTCTGCAGATGCTGTTCCTTTCTTACAGAACCATTTCTTTCCTCCCAAGTTCAGTTACAAGACTCTGGATTCCTTTTCCACAAAGGGAAACCACACTACATTATATTCCATGTAGCGTGACGGAACTAAAACAAAAGGATGCTGGAGATGATTGAGCAATTTGTAGAGAGAAATCCCATCTGGGTACTTTTACTGGGAGTGTAGATTTGAACCGGTGCCAGCTGCAGCTCAGATATATTATTGACTCTGATGCAAAGCCGTGTGAAAGCGTCCTTAATTGTAGAGGCAAATGTTTACTATTGCTGCCCTCTGTTTGCCAATGCTGCCCTTTCTGTAGTGAGCTCACGGCAGTACAAAAGGGCATTTACCGCAGCCCTTAAAGTGAATCATGGGCTCTGCAGAAATTGCTTTGCTTCTGGATCTGGACCAGAGACATGTACAGGGGAGTTCCAAGGAAGGCAAATGACAAAAGCAGTGTCACACACCCATATAAGAGTGGCAGTGGTTTTGTCACAACAAGCCACATTGCTTTCATAATTTTGATGAAACCGATAGAACTTGTCGATGCCTCTGATTAGGAGCCCAAATTTCTCCAGATTTCACTGATCCATATTTGTTATTTACTGGTGTGGCCCGTCAGCGGCCAGCAGAGCTGGCAGCAGATTCATACAGTGAGGAGGTTGGGGAGGAACACGGGTCAATCCTGGAGTCTTAGGAAGGCTCTGACAAGTGTTCTGCATCAGAGGCAGAGATGGGGCCAGGGCCGTCTGACAGTTCTCAGTGCCTTCGGAGTTGGACATCAGTAAGGCAGAAGAACAGTTGGAACCTGTTCCCAGTGTGCGCATGTGCAGAGCTGCCAGAAGAAGGAAACAGCTAAGGAACAAGGGTCAACTTGGGGGTGAAGCCACAGGTGGGCGGTGAATGGCCCCTCCCATAGGGAATAAAAGAGGAGCGAAAGGTGAGTGTGGGTTTGCAGGAGACAATTAGTTCATTTGGGTGAAGATCTGTTCCTGCATTCTTGCCAAGTATTGTCTGCTACAATGTGGCATCTGAAAGATATCGGCCTGGCTACTCTCCAAGCCTAATAAAGGTCTGTAATTGTGAAATATCTTGAAAGACTGTTGGCCAGGACTTTGCTGGAGAGGAATTCACTGTAAACTAAATAAAAGGGGTTTTATCAGTACAAGGAGTCGGCTTTGTGCTGTTGGGGAAGCCTAGGTCAGAACATTTACAATGCTTTCCTCTAGGCACAGAACATTTTATAAAGTCATTAAATACCAATGATGGTGGTGGTGAAGCTATAAACCTGTTTTCCGGGGAGTGTAATTTAGTCTATTTAAGACTTTCTCCCTAAAAGAGAAGGAGAGAACATCAATAGTTCTCCCGCTGACGCTTTCAATGTAAGCTTCTCCTGTTGTTATCATCCTTTACAGAATAAAATAAACCCAAAGTACATCATGATAATTGTAATAAGATGTCTGACTCCGGAGCCATATCTCCTTTGCACAGTGGAAGACTACAGAAGAACGTGGCTAGCACTGCTGAGGATGGAGCCATCTCTGGGCCATCTTCTTTCATTCCCAGCATTTCTGCCATCACCATCATCAATTATAGAACAACAGAATGTGAGAGAGGGGGAATACAGCTCAGGAAGAAATTATCAACAGAATTGATCTAAACATCATTTTACAAGGGTACACTGCAAAGATAGTTGCTGTACATATTTAGTCTACAGGCGAAAACATAGGAAGAATGGTTGCAAGAACTGGGCCCGGCTAGTCTAGGGAAGAGAAGGACCAGGGAAGACGTGATAGCAATGTTCCAATATTTGAGGGGCTGTCACAGAGAGGAAGAGGTCAAGCTATTTTCCAAAGCACCTGAAGGCCAGACAAGGATCAATGGATGGAAACTGATCAAGGAGAAATTCAACTTAGAAATAAGGAGAAATTTTCTGACAGTGAGAACAATTAGCCGGTGGAATAGCTTGCCTTCAGAAGTTGTGGGTGCTTCATCACTGGAGGCTTTCAAGAAGAGACTGGACAGCCATTTGTCAGAAATGGTGTAGGGTCTCCTGCTTGAATAAGGGGTTGGCTTAGATGACCTACAAGGTCCCTTCCAACTCTGTTATTCTGTATTTGGAAGAGACTCTCTCTCTCTCTCTCTCTCTCTCTCTCTCTCTCTCTCTCTCTCTCTCTCTCTCTCTCTCTCTCTCCTCCCTCCCTCCATCTCCCCTCTCTCCCCCCTCTACTCTGCAAATTATATCAACCAAGTTCCCAGGGCCAAGAATAAATCGGAAATCTTTTCACACTTTGATGAGTTTGATGCATTGGCATTTATTTAGAGTAGTGGTTCCCAAAGTGGATGGTACTGCTCCCGGGGGGATGCCTTGGGGGCACTAAGAGGCAAGGGGGCCAGCAGGGGGTGCTAAGAGGTGCCGGCCCTGCGGGTTCACTCATTGACTGTAGCACCGCTCCAGAGCTGGCGCCTCCAATGTGGAAGCAATGACACGTTACGTGCCTCCGCAGCCACGTTCAATGTGCTGCCCCCCTGCTGCCTCTTAGCACCCCTCTGCTGGCCACCTTGGGGATGCTAAGAGGAGGCAGGGGGGCATTTGAGGTGCCGGCCCTGCAGGTTCACCCACTGACTGTAGTAACGCTCCGGAGCTGGCACCTCCAATGCGGAAGTGATGGCACGTTACATGCTGCCGCAGCCACGTTCAACATGCTGCCCCCCTGCCATCTCTTAGCATCCCCAAGGGTGCCAGCAGAGGGGCGCTAAGAGGTGGCAGGGGGGCATTCGAGGCACCAGCCGGCCCTGCAGTTTCACCCATTGAGGCGCTGGCTCTGGAGCAGTGCTACAGTCAATGGATGAACCTGCAGGGGCGGTGCCTCCGAATTCCCCCCTGCTGCCTCTTAGTGTCCCCAAGGGGGCCAGCAGAAGGGCGCTAAGAGGCGGCAGGGGGGCAGCGCGTCGAACATAGCGGCGGCACGTAACATGCCACCTCTTCCGCACTGGAGGTGCCAGCTCCAGAGCGGTGCTAGTCAATGGGTGAACCTCCAGGGCCGGCCAGCACCTCAAACGCCCCCTGCCACCTCTTAGCACCCTCTGCCGGCCCCCTTGGGGATGCTAAGAGGCGGCAGGGGGCGTTCAAGGTGCCAGCCAGCCCTGCAGTTTCACCCATTGACTAGCACCACTCTGGAGCCAGAGCCTCCAATGCGGCAGAACGTTGGGAAAAGCCGCTGCCACTGCTTTCCCAAAGTGCTGCCGCTGTCACATTCTGTCTGTCTGTCCGTCCATCCATCCATCCATCCATCCATCCATCCAAAAGTTCTGTCTGTTTGCCTGCCTGCCTACCTACCTACCTGCCTACCTGCCTGCCTCTCCCTCTCTCTCTCTCTCTCTCTCCATCCATCTATCCATGTTCGAAGCGCCAGCCCCGCAGACACATCGGGAAAATAGAGCAAAGCCAGTCTGAGAGGGAGGGAAGGAGGGAGGGAGGGAGAGAGAGAGAAAGAAAGAGACCTGATGCATCAGATTGAATGAGGCCTAGTTTAGACTGAGGCCCTTTTCCACATTGAAACATCTTTGCCAGCACATTGAAACCTCTTTGGCTTCTATTAAAAGTTTTGTCATGGTCAAGACTATCAGGAAGCTCTCACATTTTGTGGAGGCTTTAAACAGGATCCATTGGACCAGATCTCCACCCTAAAACTTACTTTTCCCCAATGTATTACAGTGCCAATTCTGAAGAAGGCAAAATCAAAATGTACTAGTAAATTACAAGGAGAAAACACACACGCACACACTCCCTTCTAACCCTGCTGGAGCAGGTGATTGGACTAGAATAGATATCTCACTATCTTTCTCCTCCCTCTCTCCCTCCTTCTTTATTTCTTTTTCTTTCTGTCCCTTCCTTCCATCCCCCTTCTTTGTCTGTCCCTTTTTCTTTCTTTCCCTTTTCTCTTTCTTTTCTTCTTCTCTTTCTCCCTCTCTTTCTTTTCTCTCTCTCTTTCCCTCTCTCAGGCTCACCCCTTTAGATCAGGGGTCACCAAACTTTTGGACCTCAGGGACCACCAAACTCATAATTTTAAATCCCAGAGACAACTAATATGAATTTTGACTGATGGTGGCTTTCTGGCATTGGTGGGAGAGAGAGAGAGAGAGAGAGGGAGGGAGAGAGGGAGGGAGAGAGAGAGAGAGAGAGAGAGAGAGAGAGATCTGATCCAGCCTCTCTCTCCCTCTCACACACACACACAGGCAGGGGTGGGATTTAGACCCCTGATCTAAAACTGTCAAAACTCCAAAAAACAGGTCAAGTAGCTCCGGGGAGGCCAGTCATAAATTAAAATACTTGCTAAACAACCGGCCATTAAGTGAGGACCACTTGTATTTGGTTTGCCAGTCACCTGGCCACGCCCACCCAGTCACATGACCAGCAAGCCACACCCATCCAGTCACATGACCAGCAAGCCACACCCTCAAATTAGGCCACGCCCACAGAAATTTGAATCCCACCCCTGGGTGGGGGGCACCGAGGATGAGTTTGTAGCACCAAGGGGGCAGTGGACCAAAAAAGTTTGAGAACCACTGATTTAGAGCATGTAGCTAAACTATAAATCCCAGTCAGTATCAGCTATTCAAGTAATTAAGAACAATCAGGGTTGGAATTAATCAGGATTATTGAGATTTAACAAATTGTTGTAGATTGATATAGTGTGATTATTTTATTCTTTTCAAATCCCAGTGGGCAGATGATGTGATCTTTTGTTCAAAGCAATTACATGGAGGTTAGACTGTATCTTAGTGTTGTGATACAAAATTGAATACACATCTCCATTGCAGCATTGTGTTCAGCAAGTCACAAATCAGCAAAAAAAAACGTGCAAGAAACAACGTCAGGTTGCAAATTCTGTTTTTAAAGACTTGCATCCTGAGTCTGATGTAAATATGTCACAGGTGCAAGTATATCATCATTTGCTACCCCCTCAATAGATATATCCAATAAAGTCCATTTTTTTGCATTTTTAATGGTTTTACAAATTTTAAGAGTACATTTTACGCTGAAATATTTTCTCTGATAGATTTTTTTTTTCATAGCTTTACAAGCCATCTTCCTTAAAATACCTTTTGAACTTCTGTGATTTTCTGCCACCGGATAGATAGATCGTTGCTATTTTTATGTGCTCTTAACAGGATTTCTTTGTTTATATCACTTGGCATGCTTCACAACCAGAAAAACCTCTAAATTTGAGGACACAGCAACTCAATATAAAGAACTAGACAAAATACTATACATCAATACTTTAACTAAGCAGTGCTTACTGCTGAGCTAGGTACACCAGTATTTTGTGATCTGTTCAAACTATAACTTATGAAGAAAATGAATCTTTTAAGATACTTGCATAATCTCACTGCACGTTACCTTCAGGAATACCTAGTCCTTCATCCTGCATTCTGAGATGACCAATGAGGCACCTTTTGTAGTGACATCAGATATACATTTGACACCAACAGTAAAATTTGTCTTTCCTGGTGGGAGTAAATAAATGCAGGTACTGGAATAAGCCCCTTCCTAATTACAGTGATTAAATTTCACATCCATTTTTTAAAAAAATTATGCTTCTCTGACAAGCTATAAATAAATAAAACACACACACATTCACACAACTATACATGCATATGTATACATGTAAAGGGGTAGTTTAGTGTAATTATTAAGGCACAAGGCTAGAAACTAGGTGACTCTGAGTTCTAATCTTGCCTTTCACACAAAGCTGGCTAGGTGGCCTGGGGCCAGTCTCTCTCAGCCCTAAGAAGAAGGCAATGGCAAACCACTTCAGAAAAACCTTGCCAAGAAAACTTCAAGGACTAATCAAGGTAACTACCAGGAATCAACACTGATTCTCACACACACAATACATATTTTTTTAAAAAAATGCTTCTGTGGTAAGCTATATATTAAATATGTATATAAATACATTCATACACAGTGTTTAAAATGTGTTAAGCATCATTTAATGTATTAGATTAACTAAATCTTTGAGAAATTAGACAAAATGTTGCCACTGAGTTCAAAAACAGTGTTGGTGAGTCTATGTGCGACAATAGGTACAATAGGTCACAGGTAAGGAGGTTTAATCTACTCAGACCATTTTGTATTTCTGTTGAAAATCCAAACTCCAGTGTATACTAATTGACCATTTTAAAACGTACGTATGACTACAATTTTTCTTCTGTAAATCACAGAAATTATCAGAGGCAAGGAACTTTAAGAAGAATGTAACGGAGAGTTAAATACGTGTTTCTAGGAGGTATACTCTGAAATAAAAATTTCATCTTGTGGTCTGCTGTGATTGCTTGGAATTCTCGTCCAGGGAAAGTATGACTGGGCCCAGGGGCGGGATTCTACCAGTTTGGACCGGTTCAGGCGAACTGGTAATTCCAGTGATCCCACCCCTGCCCTTTCCCTGTGCTTTATTTCCTTGTTTTTGAGCACAGCTAATTCGCGCAGAAGAGCGGTTTGCCATGCATCAGCTGTTTTATTCACTGGGGCTGCAGCAGAAGGTAAGTATTATAGCTGAAAATTGTCTTTTCTAAATGCTGGTGGGGTGCACACACGCTCTCACCAAACCGGTTGTTACACTGGTTGAATCACACCACTGACTGGGCCACATGATTGTGTAGTTTCAAATGAACAAGACACATTTGTTTTCCTAGAATAACAACTGCTGCAGGACAAGATTTTCTTTCAAATGCAATTGGTTTTAATTAACGTACTGTTAAATGATCCACTTTTACTATGCTTATAATAAAAACACTTTTCTGAATTATGTTTCATTCTATGTTTTGCTTTGGGCAGTATTCAAATAAAAACAATAGTGATGTCATATAATGATGATGATGGTGGTGGTGGTGGTGGTGATGATGATGATGATGATGATGATGGTGATGATTACCAAAATGCCTGGTCAACATGGTTACAAGACACAAAATCTAGCGCATGCACAAGAGAGCTAGTTTGGCTCTCTAGTGGTTAAGGCACCAGGATAGAAAGAGAACTTGGGTTCTAGTCCTGCCTTAGCCATGAAAGCCAGGTAGGTGACTTTGGGCCAGGTCTGTGAGCTCAACTCATCTCAAAGGGTTGTTTTTGTGGGGAAAATAGGATGAGGAAGATGTGTTGGATATCTTCACCACCTTGAGTTAGTTGTAAAAATAATAAAGGTGGAATACAAATAAATAAATACATAAATCTATAGGATGCAGACAGTTCTCAACCTTTTCTTTGTAGCCCCCAAGAGATAATCAGGATTGTATTGTTGAAATACAGTACTAAATTCATGAGCACTGGCAGCATGAGCTACTGTTATATCCAGGCAAGAAGCAAAAAAAATGTAAGGTGCATTAAACCTTCATATAACTTTAGGTATGAAAATAGAAGCCTTAGAGACCTCTAACTCTTCTATATAACATCATAGAACCACCTTCATTTCTTTATGTGACCTCATAGTGATGTCACCACATTTTCTATAGTACCCAGTAACCAATTTTTTTTTAAAGGTAGAATCTGGCAAATAAATATTATTCCAAAGTAACTCAGGCCTAACAGAAGAATGGAGTACCTGCTGGGGATGTGAAAAGTCTTACTGGGAACATTTGCAAAGTAATTTTTTTACATGTTATTGCCTTCTTTAAAAATAAAATGTTAGCACTTAGAATAGACTTCCTAAAAGCATGAGCTCAGAGAAATCAGCACTGGGTTTTATGGAAAAAAAAGCCACACTGGTTATTTTGAATGAATTCTAATGTGAAAGGGGGGAAAGGGTATGAAACTTCAGTGCTAGGCTTTGAAATATTTAATAACCTTCAGGCACTATGGTCAGCTAAGCGCAGGGCTCCTTTAACTCCTATTATTCTTATTCTCACAATAAAAAAGCTCCCTGAAATGAACATTTAAATGAGCCTTCACATTAAAAGAAAAAGGCAGGGATTAGCGGCATAAATATCTACTGTGTATTTTAAGAGCTGTTCTGAAAGAAATCTCCCAATGTTATTTCATTGCAATTTGTGCAATTGCTTTTCGCCTTATAACAGCTACACTTGGTTATTTCTGACCCTTCATTTTTCCTTAGTAAGTGTAAGAATTCTAATGAACCAAAAGCTTTTGAGAAGTGAAGGCCAGGGGGCATCTATTGCTGCGCCAAATGGCTTCATCTGGTGTACAATAGATTCTGATACTATGCATAGAGGTTTGACATTTTCCATCATGGTTAATCAATGCTGCCCTCTTGGAGTTTAAGGTTTATACTGAAAATGAAGGGGTGAAAAAGACTTATTCTTATAGAGCTGTGAAAAACAATTTACTTTTTCCAGATACCCTGTCAAAGGAGGGAGGGTCCATTCACCACAGCCTTATCCCACGTTAGATAAATGGAGCCATTACACCTGTCACATAAGTGCCATTAAAAAGAGGAAAAACTCTATCCCTCTTTGCTACAATGTCAAGAAGCAATCACAATGTGGAAAGCTGCATTAGGTTCACCACTATTCTAAAGGGTAAGAAAACAGAGCGCCCACCATAAAGGGGCAGAAAATCTAGTGATGTAGAATAATCTCCGCCAAGTTATGTTGAGATATTTTTGGCTAAAGGGAGAATTCTGTGCAAGGGATGCGAAAGACCAGGTCCACACGGGAAGGTTCAATTGAACTGATTTTTTTTCTAAAAGCCTATGCACAGGAACCTTCTCAACTCACGGTTAGCACCTGCTTAGTTAAGAATCAACAGCACTCAAGGGGGATTGGACTTAGTTTGCTGGTGGCTATGTAGGGATTCTAGGCTGATCCCCCTTTTCATTCTGACCGCAAATTCTATAGTCCCTTCTCCTACATCTTCCTTGATAGCTATTTATGACCGATTCTTTCCCAAAGATGGGTATGCAAAACAGATTTCCTTTTTTTAAAAAAAATCAAGTGTTTTATTTGATGAGCTGCCCAGTCCAAGGATAAAATGCAAAACCAGACAGACCAACGATCCTGAAGATACCCTATGACTATTATTAAGTGTTGTACCTTATGATTCTTGACTCTTGATGAATGTATCTTTTCCTTTATGTACACTGAGAGCACATGCACCAAGCCAAATTCCTTGTGTGTCCAATCACACTTGGCCAAAGAAGAATTCTATTCTATTCTATCCTATTCTATTCTATTCTATTCTATTCTATTCTATTCTATTCTATTCTATTCTATTCTATTCTATTCTATTCTATTCTATTCTATTCTATACCTAGCAACTATAGTCTTTGCACAGCATTTTCCTCTCTATGTTGACAGCTATCTATGAGTTAAATGTATGCCGCTCTACTTAAAACTTTACCTCTCTGAGCTAGAAACTGAGAGACCATAACTCTAATCCCATCTTGGATCAGAAGCCAGTTGGGTAACCTTGAGGCAGTCACTCTCTGCCAGTCCTCAAAAGGAGACAACGGCAAACCATTTCGGAAACCTTGACAAGAAAACTGCAGGGGAAATTATAGACAGTCTCCAGGAATCAATAATGACTCAAAACCAAAAAAACAACAACCCTCCTATGCAAACAATATGCAAAACAATGTCCTTATTGAAGAAATAATGCATTTTCTCTTGTTTTAAGAACCCACAAATTGTTGCGTTATTTATGTCTAAGACAGATCTCAGACCTTTTGTTTCTATGATCCTAGGCAAATACAAATTTCAGCTGAATCTCTCACTTCAGCAATTGTGCAAAATGGCCTGATTTCTCTAGGCATTCCTTAATAGATAGGGTCCAATTTCCAAGCCATTGCCAAACTTTCAAAGTGGAGGAAACCTCTATGGTGGCTAAATAGAAGTACATGGTGGAACGTGAGTCCTTCGTCTCACTAAGAGCCTTCTTCCTGGGTTATCTGTTAATACTTTAAAAAGAGAACTGACCTTATCAATATCGACTGGCCAGTACTAAAGCACAACTTTTGCTCAGCAGTGACCCTCATAGCACTGTTGTGCTAGAAGGAGAACACTACAGCAACCAGGCTTACATTCTACGCAAGCTAAAAATGTTACAAAGAGCATAGTAAGAAGATGAGAACAGCCAGAACAAGATAATTTACATAGAGCAATCTAAAACTTGTGGAAGAATGGATGCCTGATAGACAGAGATGTATTAACCTACCTAGAATAGCTACTATAGATACTGATGAGTAAAACTTCAGCACTGTAAATCAGTTTTTCTGCATTGATTGCAGGGGAAATATACAGATTTTTCTGAGAGTCTTCCCATCAGTATTAATGATCTTTACCTGTTCATTTATTGCTGTTCTTTGCTCTGCCACTCATGAGTTACTGGAGGCTAGATGTGAACATAAATAATGTAGCAATAAAGCAACCCTTTTGAATTCACAGTAACAAATATATTGAATGGAGCATAATATGCTAGAGACAGATTCTGCTGAAAGTAAGACTAAGAGCATCCTGGGAGATGCTGAATGATTAGCACTGTGCACTTGGAAAGTCTGCCCAATCTGCTTGACAGATAAAGAGAGAGAGAGAGAGAGAAGCAGATTTCTATATAAAGGAAAGAAAGAAAGTCTAATATGCACCACAGAATATGGAAATAAATCATGTGGTCCTGAATTTGTTTGCAATTTCCACCCCTTTTATCTAGCTTTGATGAAAATTAAATGCCTTCCAAGTGACTTTCCTATTAAAAATGGCTTCATAATTTTCATGTTTACCGTATTGATGTTACACACACACACACACACACACACAAAGATTTCCATAGGCAGCAGAATTGGGTATTTTGGTTAAAAGGGGGCATATTTCATAATAAAAATGGTCATTGCCTTGTCCCTCTCATGGGCACTGCTTTTCTACCTTAATCTTCAACAACTGACCTATGACGGACAGCCATGGAACTGGATGACGTGTTTCAGCAGAAGTGAATAAAAATGAGGGAAAAAATGGAAGATTTATCATTGTAAAAGTGGGCACCTGAGCAGAGGATGAGTACAAATAATCACATGTTAGGCAGGAGACATCTCACTGCGCACAAAACATGAACAAAGCCATAGCTTTCTAAGTCTACGTGGCTCTTTTTTATGTCACACTGGTGTCAGTATATAGAGCCACCATGCTTTACATTATTGACATGAAAAATATGGACACTTTCGGGGGGGGGGAAACAGATGGTGATCGTAATCGTGATCATGATGACAATGACGATGATTTAAGTCCTGTATTGTCCCCACTCTTGTATTGAATTCACAGTAACCCATGAGACTCCCTATAATATAACAAAACATTCACAGAATATACAAAAGTTGTAATACACAAGGGGGGGACAATCAGAATAGCAAAAGCATAATATCTATACATAAAAATATGATAACAGCAGTATATAAATATCAAAACAGTCCAACATACAGAGGAAGGGTCTTGATTTTTTTCTCAAGCATGCTGTCATATAGAGGAGCTTTACATGTGTGTGGATAGCTTGGAAGGAGCCTTCCTATCTTCAGCAAATCTACAATCAACCAACATGTTAGTTTAATATCTTCCAGTCTTTCTTAGTGTTTTACATGTAGTGGGATTTTTGCACCTCAAGCATGTTGGTGAATGTACTACAGATAACAGATTAGCAGAGAAAGAGTTTGCTTCTCCAACTCTTTTTGCTCTGTGCTAAAGTCTTCTTTAGAAGCTGGGAACTTTTTCAGTTTTTTGTTACATACACATAAAATATAGAGTATTACAGAATTTTGTTGCATTATCTCTCACGTTATAAAAAATATGCCCTTTAGAGGTCTCTGCTTCATCCCACTAGTATTTCAACTTGTTGTGCTTTCTTCATCTGAACATCTGACAAAATGACCTACAGGCTTGGGAACAAAAGTTCATTTTTCAGTGCTGCTCTCTTCTTTTTCTGTAAGCTTATTTTGTAATTATACTAATCCCTGCTGGGTCTAATTGCATCATTAGACAACTGCCTTATTAACTGATCCACAGTGACAAGCCAAACGTATCTCTTGAATTCCACAGTCTCAGCAAATTATTCAAAAAAATTTGTATGTCATCTCACAACACATGGACACACTCAACCATAGTTTAAGATGGGAAACTTGAAGCATCAGACCAAATTAAATTGAAAAATGCTAGGGAATCCCTGGAAGACTGACGTTTGGACCAATCAGTCATCAATACACAAATAGTGAAACCATATTTACACACCATTCAAAAGAGACAATAAAAAAGCCGAGAAGGAAACAAAAAGACCAGAACACATCCTCTCCAGTAGCCAATATCCAGATAAGCAGGGATTAATACCAGACAAACAATCAAGTAGAAAACAATGCTCTAATCAAGGAACTACCAAGAAGAAAACCACACACCCCATCAACACTGACAGGAAGCAAGTCCCACATTCATCAGTACTGCTGATGTTACCTAAAATGTTCATTGGATAATGAAAGATCTTCAAACAAGCTACCAAGCTCAGAGAGTATGAAGGGTTCCATATAATCCACAGTCTGAATTCAAATGGTCAACTAGACAGCCTTTTCCATTTCAGTGAATATTCCTGGCAAGGTTAACAAGTCCAGAATTTTTTCAATATTGAAAATTTAATGTCTTATTAATATTAAAACACTAGATGGGATCAATTTCAAAACCACTTTCCAAAAAGTCAGACTCATAGAAACAAATAAATACAACACTTAAGGTGCATCCTTACCAGTGGTGGGATTCAAATTTTTTTACTACCAGTTCTATGGGCATGGCTTGATGGGTGTGGTTTGGCTTGGTGGGTGTGGCCAGGGGAAGAATACTGTAAAATCTTCATTCCCACCCCACTCCAGGGGAAGAATACTGTAAAATCTCCATTCTCTCCCCACCCCACTAACCTGCTTTCCAGCTCCATTCTCCTGTACAGGGCAACAAAAGAAGACCCAGACAATCAGCTGGGACTTGGGAGGAAGAGAATAGACGGGGGCGGGGGCAGCCAGAGGTGGTATTCTGAACTACTCAAAATTTCTACTACCGGTTCTCCAGAACTGGTCAGAACCTGCTGAATACCACCTCTGATCCTTACTCTACTTCCTGATACTTGTTGCACCATATTTGGTTAAAATCTTTCCTGTTTGGCCCCAATACAGATACTCCTTGACTTACAACCACAATTGGAACTGTCACTTTCATTGCTGAGTGATGCAGTTTCTAAGTAAGTTTTTTCCAATTTTCCAATGATTTTTTGCCATGATCATTAAGTGAATCATGTGGTCATTCAGTAAGCACAATCTCCCCCCTTGACTCTGCTTGCTGGAAGTCCCATAGAAAGATCACAAATGGCCATCATATGACCCTGAAACACTGTAACCATCATAAATACATGTCAGTTGCCAAGCACCCAAACTTTGATCATAGGCAAAAGTTGCAAGTGTGAGCAAGGTCATGACTCAGTTTTTCAGTGCTGTCGTACTGTTGTTCAAACTGTTGTTAAAAAGGATAGTAAGTCAAACACTATCTGTATGCACATTAAAAATTTTGAAACACAGGGGCTATAACCAAGAATGACCATCCTGTAGTGCATTAGACATTGCTGTCAGAATATTTTCTCCTTATCCTTACAACAGCCAACACACAAAATCTCTTCAGACTTAACATGAAGGTAGGAGGAGAAAAAATGGAAAGTGATTACAGGAGACATAAATTCCCATGATATTGAAGTTAGCATTACACAATATGTGGATTACGCACGCACATTTATCAGAGTGACTTGTTCTGCCTCTGAACTCATGGCAAGGGATGGGAAGGTGTCCCATACTGGCATAATGGAAAAAGCGAGAAACCCTTAACACTTATAATTTTCTAAAGCAAGATTTATTGCACAGTACATCCATATTTTTTTTTTGAATATGTACATTTCCATCACACTTCCTCTTGGGGGTGGCCATAATTATGCAAAGTACAGAAAAGGAGTAAGAAATAGCAAGTCAAAGAAATTAATGCACGGTACTATTTGGTGTAGTAGTTAAGGTGCTGGCCTAGATACCGGGTGACTATAACTTTGAGTTCCACCCTAAGCATGAAAGCTGGCTGGTTGACTTTGGGCCAGTCAGTCTCTCTCAACCCAACTAACCTCAGATGATTTTTGTTATGGAGGAAATAGGAGGAGGAAGGAATGTTAGATATGTTCACTACTTTAAATTGCTAATAAAGTAGTAAAAGCAAGATAAAAAATTTCCCCTTTATTTATACAGTTATTTTTTTGTAATTCATTTTTTGATCTACCAAGTGAGATGCACAAAATTCATCTTCCCTAAATGGACCGATTTAATTAAAATGACGTATCTGGGTATTTGATACTAATATGTCTCTGAGGCTGGAACTACAAAAATGCTTCAAGTAAGGAATTCAAAAGGCTACTGTAACCATCACTTTTTAAAGGTTATTTCCTTTCCTTCACAAATTTCATACCATTCCAGCCTATCATATCATTCCAGTTTATCTGATCATATACATTTGACCAGTGCCTCTCTGAACTGAGATGGCATATTAGTGTCCACTAAATGTTTAAAGTTCAATGTCTCTCAGAACTGGTCAATGTGGAACACAAAACTACTGCCCAAAATGGCTGTTCAGCATCAAATTCACTAACAAGAACTAACTCTCTTTGAAAGTGAGATCTCTTATATTTCAAAGACAAATATTTCCAAGCCCTACCTGGAAAAGAACAGAAACAAAACCTGGGAGATACATACATTTATTTTATTTATTTATTTATTTGATTTGCCAATTGTTTACAAGATAATAAGTATAAGTGTATACATAGTTGTGAATACATGAAATGGGTACATATAAGAAAAATAAAAGAAGAATAAGAGAAACAATAGGACAGGGACGGTAGGCACGTTGGTGCACTTATGCACGCCCCCTACAGACCTCTTAGGAAAGGGGTGAGGTCAATAGTAGACAGTCTAAGGTTAAAGTTTTTGGGGTTTGGGAAGAAACTACAGAGTCGGGTAGAGTATTCCAGACATTGACCACTCTATTGTTGAAGTCGTATTTCCTGCAATCAAGTTTGGTGCGGTTAACTTTGAGTTTGTATCTATTGTGTGCTCTTGTGTTGTTATGGTTGAAGCTGAAGTATTCATTGACAGGTAGGACATTGCAATGTATGATTTTATATACCATGCTTAAATCAGACCGAAGACGGCGTAATTCAAGGTTTTCTAGTTCTAGAATTTCAAGTCTGGTGGCATAAGGTATTCTACAACTAGTAGAGGAGTGGAGAACTCTTCTTGTGAAATATTTCTGGACTTTCTCAATTGTGCTAATATCAGATACGTAATGTGGGTTCCAGACTGATGAACTGTATTCGAGTATTGGTCTAGCAAATGTTTTGTATGCTCTGGTTAGTAGTGTGATATTACCAGAGAAAAAGCTACGTAGGATTAGGTTAACAACTCTTAATGCCTTTTTGGCTATGTAGTTGCAGTGGGCTCTAGCACTTAGATCATTAGAGGTGAGTATTCCAAGGTCCTTTACAGAGCTTGGGTCATCAACAAGATCTTGACTATTCAGTTTGTATTTTATTTTCTGATATTTTTGGCAATATGTAAGACAGAGCATTTATTTGTTGAGATTTGAAGTTGCCATTTGTTTGACCATTCTGATACATAGTCAAGATCTTTTTGTAGGGTAGCAGTATTGTCTGTGGTATTGAACAGCTTTACATCATCAGCGAAAAGAATGCAATTGCTCTTAATATGATCACAGAGGTCATTTATGTAGAGTATGAAGAGAGTTGGTCCTAGAACACTGCCTTGGGGGACACCACTATTGACAGGTACAGAATTTGATAGGACGCTCCCAATTTTGACCATTTGTTGTCTGTTTGCCAGGAATGCTTCTATCCAGTTATTCAGTTGTCCAGAGATACCATAGGATTTTATTTTTAGGAGTAGTTTGTCGTGTACCACTGAATCAAAGGCTTTACAGAAGTCTATGTAGATTGCGTCTATTGCTTTGCCCTGGTCGAGTTGTGTCGTCCATATGTTTTTGCAGTGTAAGAGTTGCAGATTACAGGATAGTTTTTTTCTGAAACCAAATTGTTTATTGGAGAGTAGGTTGTTTGTCTCTAAGTGGAGGATGATGGATTGGTTAATAATTGATTCCATGACTTTACAGGTGACGCAGCATAAGGAGATTGGTCTGTAATTTTCAACTAGGCTTGGGTCTCCCTTTTGAAGATGGGGATGACTGTGGCTTGTGACCATAGGTTAGGCAAGGAGCTGGTCCTGAAAGATTTTTCAAAGATTATGCTTAGAGGTTTGGCTATGGCAGTGGATAGCTTTTTAAAGAAGTAGGCACATATTCCATCCGGTCCAATAGATAGAGATGGTTTTAGATTGCGTAGTGCTTTTTCAATATTGTCTTCTGTAAAATCGATATGTATTAGATCATTGTTGTTATCTGTGGTACGGCTAGGAAATACTGGGCATGATCCATTGCTGTTTACAAATACTGAGCCGAAGAATGTGTTAAAGATGTTGGCTTTAATGGTGTCGTTGTTGCAGTCTTTACCATCAGGTCCTATCAAGGGTGGGATAGACCTTGAGTCTTTTAGTTTGTTGTTTACAAAATTGTAAAAAGCACGGGTGGAATTGGTGCTTAGAAGGTTTTCCTCTTGTTTAATGTGATAATTGATGCATTCGGTCTTTATCTGGTGGCATAAATTTTTGTATCGGCTTTTGAAATTGGCAACGTGACCAGATTTGTTTTTCCGCCAGAGTGATCTCTTTTTGGATTGAAGTTTCCTTATTATTATGGGTAATCTGCTTTTTTGTTTTGTTTTGGGAGTTGTTGTTGGTACATATAGTTTGATGACTCTTTTGACTTCAAGTAAAAATATGTTGTAATGGTCTTCAACAGTATTGCATCCAGTGAATAGAGATTGCCAATCAAGGGATGAGAGATCGTTGTCTATAAGATCATAGTTGCCTTTTTTGAAGTTACAATTGGGGATTACATCATTGTGGTGATTTTTGTGTGGGCGTATGTTGAGACAAAAGTCAATCATATTGTCACTGCTGGAAAAGGGTTCTTTAGTTTGTATTCCGTAAATTAAATTCAAACTATTGCAGAAGATGAGATCGAGGCAGTTGTTTAGTCTAGTGTTGTTGGTTACTAGTTGTTCCAGTCCCAGATTTGTAATAGCATTGTAGAAGGTTGTGTGTATGATTTCAGTTGTACATATATACAAACAAACAAACACAGAGATACACATATTTGTATCATATTTTCTATAAAGTCTATATACAGATACATAGATCATCTGTTTATATAGTATTTTCTATATATTCCTACACAAAAGTACTCAGGGCTTACTCTTTTTTTAATTAAAATCTGTTGTAAGATAAAATACAAATAGAAACAAAAGTTAAGAAAAATTTTAGAAGGAAGAAGAGAGATGCAGAAAGAGAGGAAAAAGAAAAAGAAGTAGTGGCTTCCATCTTTTTTCAATGCAGTAGAATATAAAAATTTAAAAACTCAGTGTCAGCTTTAAAATTCAGCTGCCACATCTTTTTAAGAGAGTAGGAGGAGTTGAAAAGTTCAAGGTTATTCTGTATGTCATATTAAGAAATTCCAGTGGCAGTTAATTGGTTCTTGTGATTTATGAAGTGTAGAAGTGGGAGGAAAGAAGGAAGGAGAGAAGGTGGATTCTGTGTAACGTTCAAAAATAATTTCACTTGGGAAACGCCTTTGATATTCCAGATCTGTTTCTAAATAAATCAATTGGAGAGAAATGTCTCGGAGTGATTGATATCATGGATACTTCCTGGATGCCTTACATTTATTTCCCAAGTCAAACTTTTATTTTTTGAAGGGGCTTGGCTGATAACCCAGAGTTCTTTTTCCTGAGATGGAGAATTATCAACAATCAGCCGAAGTTGGAGATATGCAGGGGGGAGAGTATGGGGGCTCTCCCTCCGGAACATTAATTGAATCTGCAAGCCTTTGTTTGGGGGAGATGATGGATGCTTTCAGAATGACAGTAGAGGAAAGAGGTTTGGGAGCTATACTGAAGCGTTTCAACTCAAGAAGTTGTTATAACCCAGAGGTAACCCAGCTGGTTGAAGAGAAATCTTTCTCGAGCCCTGGGCAGATTGCTATTCCGTCTGATTGGAGGGAGTAGACTATACAGATGCCGGTTGGAGGAAGCCAGAAAGACACATCAACTGACAGAGCTATGTTGCAGCCTCCGAGGCAATCCCCTCATTTTCCAGAGGGAATTTTGCCCCCTGCAGAGAGTATCCCTCCAGGTTGGGGATTTTATCCAGGCCAGGGGTGGATTCAATGCCAATGGCACCCAGCCCTGGTCTGAAGGGGGGTTGCCCAGACAACAGACAGCAGCCACTTCCCTTCCACCCGACCAAGGAACCAGGCCACACCCATCTTCTTCCTGGCCACCACAAATGCAGCCCCAACTGGCAGCGAGGCCACAGGGACCCCTATTCCAGAGAGGCACCACCCAGCCAGGATACAGGGGGCCTACCCAGCTTACGTATGCCATCAGGCCGGTTCCTTTCATTCCAGTACAACCTGCAGGCCTATGCCACCTCTGCAACCATGACCCAGGCCAGACCAAATTCCCTTTAAGGCCATATTCGATGGCCGCCATGAACATTTCAATTACTTCATCACTTGAATCCGATCCCATATAGAACAATTTGGAGATCAATACACCACAGAGCATGATTTGGTTAGTACATAACAAATTGGATGAATGAAGGGGATGCTTCAGACTGGGTGGCCCAACTACACAATGAGCAAGCCCCCAAATTACACAAGGTAAATGGATTTATTCAATTATTAAGACTCAGAATTGAAAATCCAGACAGGGTAGCAAAGAATGAAGAGAAGTTAATGGAAATGAGGCAAGGCAAGCCACCCTTGTCAGAATTTATTTGGGACTTTAGAAGGGTCACAAGCCACCTCATGGATTGGCCTGAAAGAATGACTTTACACTATTTTTAAAAAGCCATTGATCCAGAAGTAAAGAAGGCCTGTAAAATTAGGGGAATCCTAGAAACCTTACAATTGTGGTATGTCGCATCCCTCAGCTTAGATCGCAGCATCAACCCACACAGGAAACCCCTTCCAGCAGCCCTGCCTAAGAGAATTGTGGCTAGGAGACTGCTGACTGGATCAGCCGAACCTGCTCGTACCCAAACTACCAGGGTGCTGAAATGTTACCAATGTGGCCAAGCTGGCCATTGAGCACCAGACTGTCTGGCTCTATGTACCACAAGCTCCGCAGTCAAAGTCTAATCCAGCTGTTAGAGGTCAGAAGAATCAAGAAAGACCTCCAGCCAGGGGTGGGTTCGCCAAACACAGCAGGGAAAGCCCCCTCTGTGCAGATGGGAGCAACGGACCACCAGACTGCCACCATGTCCCCGAGAACCCGACCTGTGAAGATGACCCAGTGGTGAGTGATCCCATCATACCTTTTCCAGTCAAGGTCAAGTTAGTGGTACCAAACACGGGGGATGCTGGGGAGTTAGAAGCTAACATTGATACTGGGTGTTCTAGATGTCTTATCAGACTCCCCATCATTGAACAATTGGGCATAAAGACTAACCCGCTAAAACGTCCAATCAGATTTGAGCAAGTGGATGGAACCTTAATTGGAGGGGCCCCAGCCACTCAGATGACTGAATTGATCAAGATGGAATTAAGGCCCCATCACAAACTCATACGCTTCATAGTGGCCCCCAAAATGTCAGAATCAATCATACTGGGACTTTCTTGGCTAGACAAATGGGCCCCAACAATCAAATGGAGGATGGATTCAGGAAAATCCTCATTGGATTGGGCCCATTGCCCCCTCTTCCACCCACTACAAAGCCACCGGTCAGCTTGAACCAGAGCCTGAGCCAGCATCCATGGCATCCCACCTTCTCCCAGATAACCCCCAGGTACCTGACCAATACAAAGACTTGGCTGAAGCATTCAGTAAAGAAGAGTGTAATTTCTTACCTCCCCATCGAGCTACTGATTGCACCATAGAATTAGAGCCAGGGCAAAATTACCAAAACCAAAGATGTATTCCATGACGCCTGTTGAAATGATTGAATTAAGGAAATACATCGACAGTAATTTGGAACAAGGTTTTATTGAGCCTGCCAAATCAAGACTAGTTGCCCCCATGTTGTTCAAGGAGAAGAAAGATAGCGATTGAGATTGTATGTTGACTTTAGAGGCATGAATGCCGTATGTGTCAAAATCATGTACCTTCTCCCGTTTATGAAGGAGTTATTGAACCACCTGTTGATGGGCAAGATATTCACCAAGCTAGATCTTAGGGAAACTTACTACCGGGTCTGCATCAAAGAAGGAGATGAGTGGAAAACTGCTTTTAACTGCTCTCTGGGTAGCTTCCAATTCAAAGTCATGCCTTTTGGACTTCAGGGGGCTCCTACAGTATTTATGCAGCTCATCAATGAGGTGCTACACACGCATCTTTACCGGGGGTCCTCGTCTACCTGGTGACATCCTTATCTTCAGCGAAACCATGGAAGAACATATTCAATTGGTCCAACAAGTTCTAGAAAAACTTCTAGCCACCAAATTATATGTGAAACTCTCAAAATGTGAATTCCACAAAGAGTCGTTGGACTACTTAGGCTACTGAATATCCAACCTGGGGATTGAAATGGACCCCAGAAAGGTGAAAGCGGTGCTGGACTGGCAACCCCCCCAGAACCTGAAAACAACTTCAAAGTTTCTTGGGGTTTGCCAACTTCTATAGACAATTCATTCTGTCCTTTGCTGAAGTTGCCCTCCCGTTGATGGAGCTATTAAAAATGGGCCCGTCACCCACCAAACTGAAGCCAAGTCAACCCCTGGCTTGGACTATGGACTGTCAGAAAGCTTTCGAGGCCTTAAAACGCCTCTTCGCAGCTGAGCCCATCCTCCAGCACCCAGACATGACCAAGCCTTTTATTGTCCAAACAGATGCAAGTGATGTAGCGATGGCAGCTGCTTTGCTGCAAAAGGACTCTCAAAGCCGACTGATGCCTTGCACTTATGTGTCCAAAAAGCTGACAGACACAGAGCAAAGGTGAGTGGTCTGGGAGAAAGAAGCATTCGCTGTACGATGGGCTTTGTTGACTTGGAGGCATTTTCTAGAAGGGGCGCCAGAGGCCTTTGAGGTATGGACTGATCATAAGAACCTCGAGGCTCTAAAGACTCCTAGGAGATTATTGCCCAAACAAGTCTGCTGGACCCAATATTTCAAGCGATTCAACTTTAACATTAAATATATCCCCGGAGGGAAAAACATACTGGCGGATGCTCTGGCCAGAAAACCTCAATTTGACAGCCGCTGAGAGGAAATAGTACAAGCCTTAATTTCAGAAGCTCAATCGGCAGGCCAAGTGACCACTCGAGCCCAAGCCAACTGCAACCCCAAACACCTGGAAGATAAGCTGACTACAGAATTGCAAACAGCCCTATTGACTGATCCTTGGTTCCTGGACCATCAAACCGAGTTGACAATGAATGATGGACTAGCTTGGAAAGGGACTAAGCTTTATGTGCCGACAACCCTAAGACTCCTGGTACTAATGCGTAGCCATGACTCCTGGCTGGGAGGCCACTTCAGATTCCTAAAAACCCTACATTTACTGAGAATACAGTTCTGGTGGCCAAAAATGAAACCTGATGTCGAGGACTATGTAAAAAGTTGCTCAATTTGTGTCACAATGAAACACAGAACTGGAAAAATCCCTGGCCTCCTGCAACAAGTTGCTGAACCAACCCAACCTTGGGAAGAGATTGCAATGGACTTTATTGTTGAATTACCTAAGAGTGAAGGGAATACAATCATTTGGACTATAATTGACTTATTCTCTAAGCAAGCCCATTTTATAGCCTGCAAAGGACTTCCATCTGTGAAAAAACTTGCAAAGCTGTTCGCTACATATCTATAGACTACATGGAGTACTTCATAGAATAATATCAGACAGAGGGGTACAATTTACCGCAAAATTTTGGAGGGAATTTTTGAAATCCATTGGTTCCTCTCAAGGGTTATCCTCAGCTTCCATCCTGCTTGTAATGGAGCAGTGGAAAGAGCTAACGCCATGATTGAACAATACATTAGATGCTATGTAAATTATCAACAAGAAAATTGGGCTGAGTTATTACCTTTTGCAGAGGTTGCTTACAATAATGCAGTACATAGCAGCACAGGATTAACTCCTTCCAAATCAACACTGGAATGGATTTTGTCCTGATGCCAGAGTTACCTAGACAACCTCCCTCATCTATGTCCCTAACAGAATGGATGAACTCATTAAAGAAAGGATGGGAAGATACAAAAAAAGCTTTGACCAAAGCTGCAAAAGATTATTAAAAATAGGCGGATAAACATAGATCCCTTCAATCACCTTTTAAAGTAGGGGACAAAGTATATTTGTCGACCAAGTATCTTAGGTTAAAACTGCCCAGTAAGAAGCTGGGTCCAAAATTCTTGGGTCCATTTCCAATTTCAAAGATAATCAATCCGGTCACTGTCCACTTAAGTCTTCCTCGAATATTGGGGAAAATTCATCCAGTATTCCATTGTAGTTTACTAAAACCAGCTAGTACATCAATGATAAGACCACCGCCAATCACTCCTCCTAAACCGTTAATGGTACAGGGGGAAACACATTATGAAATTCAAAAAATTCTCGATTCTAGATTACACCGTGGCCGATTGCAATATTTGGTCTTATGGAAAGAATACTCTCTCTCGGATGCTAGTTGGGTAAAGAGTTGGGATGTTCATGCTGATCAATTGGTTAACCAATTCCATGAGGATTTTCCCCACAAACTGAAGGGTCCTCGTGGGGCGGAGAGTGGGTTAAGGAAAATAGCTTTTTTTCCTTTCTTTTAGGAGGAGGGGGGACACCTGTCAGCTTTAAAATTCATCTGCCACAATTTTTTAAGAGAGTTGGAGGAATTGAAAAGTTCAAGGTTATTCTGTATGTCGTATTAAGAAATTCCAGTGGCAGTTAATTGGTTCTCGTGATTTATGAAGTGTAGAAGTGGGAGGAGAGAAAAGAGGAGAGAAGGTGGATTCTGTGTAACACACAAAAATAATTTCACTTGGGAAATGCCTTTGACATGCCAGATCTGTTTCTAAATAAATCATTTGGAGAGAAATGTCTCGGAGTGATTGATATCATGGATACTTTCTGGATGCCTTACACTCAGTTTTTTGCTTTACAATGATTTCAAGCCATTTCTATAACAACAAAGTCATTCTAGTTATCAAAACCTAAAAATAAAAGTGTGAGTCAGTTTCGAGTATCCAGTCCAGAAGTGGCTTCCAAATAGAAACAAAATTAGATTATCTTCTTTAATTAAAATAGTAAATTTTGACATCTCTGCTAACTCCATCACCTCTGCCATCCATTCTTCCTTTGTGGGAATTAGTGTGTCTTTCCATATTTGTGCATATAAGATTCCTGCCACTGTTGACATATATACTAACAAAGTTCCAACTTTTCTTTCACACTCTTTACTAAAAGGAAAACATCTGGTTTCAGTTTTATATTTATTTTAAGAATCTTCTCAATTAGGATAAAAAATGTGATCCCAGTATTCTTTGCTTTATCACAAGTCCACAGGGGATTTGGGTCGCTGAGTTGTCTTTTACACAATCACTGCTGTGCTTGTTTGCATTAATTTCTTAATTTCTTTCTCCTTAATTTATGTCTCTTATCCCCTCTGCCTCCCTTCATCCACCTCTTCCTATGGGGTGTGAGGAAAGGGGCCCTGCCGTTCCTGGAATGAAAATCACGTTACGCTTCCTAAGCCACAGTCAAAAGGCCAGGTATTTTCTTTCTCTCCTGCCTGCAGAGGCTAGGAAGGTCTCTAGCTGGACTTCCCACCCTGCCCATGAAGCCCTCTGCTCTCCTGGCTGTCCAACCTCCACCTCAGAAGCAGGAAGGAGGCTGGAGGGCCACTCAGCTGCCTTTGTGCTGCTCTTTCATTGGCATGATTAGAGCCACCTATGGCTGCTCTATGGCTTTCTTTTGTCTGGAGACTGCCACAGTTCTGGTCCTACACAAATGCCCCCCACTAAAGCAGGAAATTGGCTTTCCAGGAGAGAGAGCCTAAAGCAGAGGGTGAAAGGCTTCAGCTGGCCAATTGAAAGGCCTTGCCTTTCACGGCAAGCTTAAATTAACATATACAATTAGGGTTGTGTCACCCACTATTTAATGAGTCCTCATCAGCTGCCTGCCATTCAGTCCAGACGTATGCACAGGCAGGGCCCATCATGGCTGGCACATCTCTCCCTGAATTAACACAAATGAATCTGGCATTAATTGGATGGGCTGAACAAACATTATTGCTGCTAGCACCAAAGCGTATCCTTACACTCCTAGAACCGTAAATCTCCTTAAGCTTTCTGTAATCAAATGCCCCATGTTGGTACATTAAACCCTCACAAATGTAAGGTGAAGCCCAGACAGAAGGCTGTTAAAGAAAAGATTAACGCACAGAGGAAGAATTGTCGTTTGGATTTAGCTGATTAAGATAAATGAATTTGGTCGTGTATGCACTGCTAAGGTCAATGGTGGAAGGAAGAATTAAGATTGACTGACAGGAGATATATACACACATATTCATTCACTGTATCACTAATACATTATTGTTATTTTTTATCAAGAAACAGCAATCTGTTTTGACTCCAAGAAAAAAAAGATTGGTCTTTCCTTCAATGAAATAGCAGCATCAACAATTTTCTTATCTAACCTCTTCAAAGTTTCACATCATCCTCTGTGTATGACCTCTTATCTGGAGAATCAAGGATACAGTCCCAGACTTGCTTTTCAGACTGAGACGGGTAGCATACAGACTTAATAAACAAATATACAGACACACAAATGAACAATGTTTTGCTGTACTGTGGGGTTGCAACAAGGCCAGAGATAATAGACATGAAGTATGTTAAGACACTGAAATGGGCTATTAGAATACTTCATGACAGCATTAAGAAGAGACAATTTGGTGTAGTGGTTAGGGCATCAGGCTGGAAACCAGGAGACTATGAATTCTAGCCCTGCTTTAAGCATACAGTTAGCTGGGTGACCTTGGCCAGTCCCTCTCTCTCAACCTTAGGAATCAGGTAATGGAAACCACTTCTGAAAATCCTTGCCAAGAAAATTGCAGGGATTGAGCCTGGCAATTAGGAAGAGTCAATGCTGACCTGAACACACACACACACACACACACACAAATCATCATTGTGTCTTTTGCTTCTTTCATTTCTCCAGAATACCTGTTTCTCCTCATTTACTAAGAAGAATTTCTATTCATGTATACCCCAAAACAACCCTACTGAGTTTAACAGGACTTAGAACCAGTTAACTGTATCTTGACAGCATCAAAGTACTCAACTTTGAACAATCAAATGGTAGTGGAATAAATAAAGTTTAAGTCATAATATGAGATAATCAATGCTATTTCACTCTACTTTTTCATGCCCATCAGGCACAAGAACTCGATTTTTAAAAATGAAACTACGGTACCCTATTGAAAATGGGAACTGTAAGAAATTGCAAAAATCATGCAACTTGAATCAAGCTAATCAAGTAAAATTAGGCACAATCCAACAGAGTTAATCACATTAGAATCACAGAGGTTAACATCTATACATCCACCAAGAGATTCAGAAACATAATTATTGAACACTTGGTCCGAAGGAGCGAAATATAATAAACAGTTTTAAAAATGAAAAAAAGAAATGAGCAGAATCCAATTACAAATATGAAAAGATCAGTGTTATTGAACTTGTGAAATCATAGAACATGCCAATGCTGCTAATTAAAGCAAATAACAGAAGGATAATTTAAAATCAAGTTCAGCCATTACCTTGCTAAAAGACACAAAATTGATATTGTGTTTGGCCATCTCACAAAATATCAGGTTGAAGTGGAAGCTTAACTGTAGCAACTTCTGATTTAAAACATTCCTAGGATGTCATATAACTTCCTAAAATTTAAAAGTTAAGTTTGGAAGGACTTCTGGGTAAAGTATCAACTTTCAGCAATTCTAAGCAATTTTTTGTTCCCTGTTATGATCTTGCATTGTGTGCAAAATAATTTCCAGGTCCAGCCAAGTTCATATACAACTAAAGCAATGGGTCTGTTGATCAGAGAAAGGAGAAGATTTTTTCTTCTTCTGCCATCCTACATTCTAATGGGAGGTATTACCAAACCTAAATAATAGAACATCCAGGCATTAACAAATGAACTTAGAAATCCTAAAATTTCTAAGTATTTTTGGAACCTCATGAAGAGGTTGTTTCGAGCATTGCAGCTCAAGGAATTACCTGCTGCTTGTCTTGCATTGATTAGGATGTTTTTCTGGTTTTGGTGGGTGTTTTTGGCACTTTCCTCAAAACTAGGATAGTATCATCAAAATGAGAAGAAACCCTACCCAGAGAAGATTCTAACGGTCATGGATTCTGACAACTGTATTCACAGTGACACTAGTCTGAGCACAATGTCTTTCTAAACCTCTCATCTAAAGCTGGAAAGAGGTAGAGGAGTTATTGCAAATGCATTCTTGGTCTCATTTTGAGCTTTTCACATCTTCAGGCAAACAGCTTTTATCATTTCTAGTGGCACTGAAGGAGAGGCAATATCTTTGCAAATATTCTTTCTGTAAGTGTGTTATTTTTTTATGGAGGAAAGAGGAAGAGGAGTAAACTTCCTAGCTATCTCCAACATGCATTAAAAGGCAGTCTGGCTGCCTTGTTCCTCACCCCTCTTTATTCTTTACAGGAAAATGTAAATACTAACTGGCCAGATTTTGGCACATGTTCTCTAGTTGGAATTAAATTAGGGAAATCTGACATGAAATTTCTTCTGGCATTACAAACTTTAGACATTGAAGTTCTTAAAACAATCAACACATTTTATAAGGAAAAGTAAGCTTAAAAATTAAATTAATATTTTACAAATGTTTAGCCACTTAGAAACGAATTGAGGAGGTCCACACATGTTTCTTTACTGTTTAAAATGGTAACTGAAGCTTTTATTTTCCCCTCCCTTCAATTGTGTTCAATTCTCGGTGACTGCCTGAACCAGTCCCTGCAGTTTTCTTGGCAAGGTTTTTCAGAAGTATTCTGCCTTTGCCTACGTCTTAGGGCTGAGAGGGAGTGACTGGCCCAAGGTCACCCAGCTGACATTGTGCCTAAGACAGGAATAGAACACATGGTCTCCCAGTTTCTCCCTGATGCTTTAACCACTAGACCAAACTGGCTTAACTAAAGCTTGCAATGAAATTTAAAAATGGTTGGGAAAACAATCCAAACAATATTGATGGAAGAATCCCAGAAAAAAAAGTTGGAAACAGGGAGCCTTGGTAAATATCTGATAGAGGAAGGTGAGCATAACTAAACTCTACTTTATGTTCTTTGCCATACTGCACAAGAGAAATTCAGTGGTGTATAATAGTCTGACATTTTCAATAAGCACTCAAGAATGTTCTCCTCCTGCTACAGAGATTAATGGCTCTGATTAAAAACCATGGTATGGTGGATAAGAATAGATAAACTGGGATAATAGGAAGATTTTTATTTACAGCTGGTAAGATGATGATTTCCTAGCCTATTTCTCATTGAGATGTGATAGTTTCCAGTTCTTGAATGGAAGACGGCATTGAATAGCTTGCATACATCAATTAAAACACATATATGTTGATTAATTCCAATTCTGAAACCACCCAAAAGTATAACTTCCACAAAAAGGGTTCTTTTGGTTTTTGTTTAAGGAGGTTCACAGCAAAACTCTTAAAAACAACATATAATGCATCACAACCTTCCCATCACGGCACCATAGCAATCCATATTACTGACCCCTTGATCAATCCCATCCTATACTAATGCTTGGGAAAAGAGCCATGTCTCCACAGTTTTCCAGAAATCTCTATAATAATGTTCAGACATTATTATGGTTTGTTGCACAGTCAGCCAGATATTTGGACTAGATTTGGCATTTTTGTCCACCCACTGAGTTCTTTCCAAGCACCTGGTATAGGCAGATGTCATTTGATGGTGTTAAAGGTATCATCACAGGATGTAAGCTGTTCCTGCCTTTTGCAATTGACTGATAGTATTATTATAGGGTTCGTGTCAGGGGCAATCAACCAGACCCACACTTGAAGAGTTCAATTAACTGTTTCAAGCTTAAACATAGGAATCTACTCAGGTTAATGGTTTGCACCTGGATGAGACTAGATAATGGCATTCAAGAGGTGGTCAGATGTTGTCTTCTTGTGCCCACATAAGGATTCTAGACTAAGTCCCTGTTTGAGTCCTCTGATTCATTCAAGCAGTCTCTTTCCTACAATTCTGCACATGCTTAGCCAGATGTTTAGACTGGATTTTGTATATGTACTTACCATGTTCATCCGGACTTTGATGTTATTTCTATTGAGTATTTTGATTCCTTCAATTTTCACTATTTTTCCCAGTTTCATGGTGGGTGTGGCACATTTGTTCAGTCCAAACTCCATAGCAATAGCTGCAGCGTCAGGAGTAACCACAAATTAGAAAAATAATGATGAGGACAACTGCAATTGAACAAAGTCCTGCCTCTTTTTAACATACCCTTCATCATACAGTGCTTTGATCATGCATTTCATGGCCATTGTTTTGACATTTTTGATGCTTCCTCCACATGCCTGGGCTTAGAATATTAAGATGAATTGTTTTGATTCGAAGACTATTTCTCGCCAATTTTTTTCAACAAACATCAGCAATGTATTTTGGAGTATAGTTTTTATTGCTGGGAATTTAAACACAGTTTTTATGATAGATATTGAATGTAATAAACAGTTTGTGATAAACAGCATAATTACCATGTCTTTTAATGGTTCTTGCCTTTATCATTGCAGTAAATTAAATAATCACCTTTGTGTTTTTTCACTGTAGGAATTTGCAGTCTGTTCTTGGTTGACCAGCTCTTTCAGCTTACACTGTTTTGGCTCCCCAACTTAGACACTCAGATGCAACAGCTGAAGCCAATCACCACAGCCTGGATGGCCCATTCAGTCTCCTGTCCCAGGGATGACCTCCAACTGTTTATGATCACAATCGATTTTGTGGAGAGGAAGAAGAAAAGCATACTCCATCAGAATCTGATGGGGGAAAGATAGGTGAACTAAAAAACTGTGTGCATTTCAAAAAGTAGGAAGAAAAACATGGCTTTCTCTTCTTGAGGCTGACCTGTATCTAGACATAAACCAAACTATTCAGCCTATTCTCTCCTCACTCTTAAAATTGTCTTATTGCCATGAAAGAATTAAATAGGAAAGAAGAACTTGATATGTATCTGGTTTATAGCAAAACTGTGGTCCGATCCAGCTACTGTTCTTAGCACATTATTATTTTGAAATGTGATGAGTGGAGTACAGCCCTTGCACACTCATGCACAGCCCCAAAAGTTCTAAACATTCACACTTTGTCTCTCACTCTTGGTTGGTTTCCAAAATACACAACATCTTGAAAGTTGCCCTTATTGTTATGTGAAGATTGCAGTTGATTATTATTTTTCAACCATTAAGCTCATAAGCTTGTGTTACTCAAGATTTGGTTTCAAAGTGAAATGGCAGAATAAGAATTCATCTGCACACGTAACATGATTTCTAACAGACTTGAGTCAAGACTTAAGACTGTATTCAGCAAGAGACAGTTCTTAGCCATAGTGTGTTTGGCTGATTCCCTCAAATCTGAAAAAGGTTGGATGTAGTTTAAATGCATGGATGGGAAAACACTAAGAAATCCTACAACTGTACACAGGTTTGGAATGTGAAACTTCATCCTAGAAGACAATGTCAAGCCATTTTTTTCAATTGCTGCCATGAAAATGACAGAACATGTGCATTCAGGTTTAGATGTACAAAGTAGGCATGAGATAGACACTGTTTCATTGATGAATAGTATATATAGTGTATATAGTGTTCTAAGAAAATGTGGTCTTTGTTGACAAGATATTTCTTATGAAATGATGTGCAGTGTCTATGTGAACTTGTTTGGAGATCCTAGCAGGAGAAGGCAGCCACTGTATACCTTTTACTGAAGATCAGTACATTCCTTCTATCTAGGATGGTTGTCCTCTTCACCAAGTACACAGCTTTGAGAGGGAGTCACATGGAGTGGTAAGGGAGGAAGGGGACACCCGCCTAGTTAACACAGCCCTGACACCAGAGGTGGGTATTCACTGGTAGTGGAAAATTTGAGTAGTTCAGAGAACTGTCAAATACCACCTGTGATTGGAGATTTTACAGTATCCTTCCCCTGCCATGCCCACCAAGCCACGCCACAGAACTGGTAGTCAAAAAATTTGAATCTCGCCACTGCTTGACACCAGATCTGTTGACTCAACCCTGGCAATCGATAGGGTGACAAATGTTGCAGTCAGATCACCCTACAAGTCTCGAATCCATGTTTTTCTCACTCACTACCAGTAACACTTGTACACATAACACTCCTTTCCCAAGGCTGTACTCCACATCTTTGATGAGATAATTTGTGATCCGCGAAAGTTTAGGCAATAATAAATAATGTTAGGATTGGTTTGTTGCCTGGACCTCAAGTTTTTCAAACTGCAAGCTCCATTACTTTGATGACATATAAAGCCATTGAGAATGTGCTTATTTTATCTTCTGTTTCATTAGAAAGTAAAAGTGCAGTCATTAATATATAATTTAGATGTGTACTTAGTTTTATAAAACAGACAAGCAATATATTAATTTACCACAAACCTTTTTAATAGATGTATGTGTCATTAAATTTAGTAAAAATTGTTTCTGAATAGACATGCAAAGCCGCGGTCTCTAACATTTTTTGGATCCTGGGAAGGAGAGGGGATGGTTGTGCACACATGCAACATAATCCTGCACATGCGTAAATAAAGCTTGCACTTGCCCGCCGCTTGTGAGGCCTGGCTCCCAACAGGCCATAGAGTGATACTGGTCCATGGGCAAGGGTTGGAGTCCCCTGGTGTAAAGGATTCCCCCGTTGATATTCCAAGCACAATTCAAGGGTCTAATTTTAAGTAGTAAAATCCTATTTCTTCTATATATGCTCAATCAACAATGCAGCTAGATTCTTCATGCTAGTCCAGCTTTATAGCTACACAGTGTATACAGTTGCCAGCCAGTCAGAATGCCTATGCCCTCAATAAGTGTTTAAGCATATAGGTGCAGATCTGACATTTCCATAAGCAGTATTCTGCTCATTTCATGTTCTCACTACTGCAGGGGGTGGACAACCTACAACCCACAACCTTAGGAGACCCCTGATTATTAAAAAAAAAAAAATCTGATCTCTAAAACCACTGAATCTTTTTCTTTCTTTGCTGTTCACCATGATCACCGCCATAGGAATAGAGAACAACATTCCTGCATCTGCTAAAGTATTTTATTATACATAATATAATAATAAATATTGTTATTTGTATTATGTTTAGGAGCCTGGGGAGCGCAGTGATTAGAGTGCAGTACTACAGGTTATTTCTTCTGACTGCCAACTGTCTGCAATTTGGCAGCGATTCCCAGCAAGGTTAACTCAGCTTTCCATCCTTCCGAGGTTGGTAAAATGAGGACCCAGATTGTTGGGGGCAATAGGATGACTCTGTAAAATCACTTAGAGAGGATTGTAAAGCACTCTGAAGCGGTATATAAGTCTAAGTGCTATTGCTATTGCTATGTTTTTATTTTGTGAATTACCCATTCACAAAGGGTCTAGGTGAGGTACACATTCATGGGGTCTAGGTGAGGTACACATATAAATGATAACCACTACTACTACTACTGAATCAATATAGCTTGAGAAGCTGGAGGGGCGGGGTATTCAATGCCAGATTTCTCCCCGTTAGCCATTTCCACCCAGTACACAAGCACCTTCCTCAAAGTACACCAGTCAGCAGCTGAATTTTTTTATTTTAAATAACCTGGATCTTCCAGCCTCAGAAAGGCTTTAGCTTTTCATGTCACATCTCTTTATATAAGCAGGTTCTGCCTGGTTGAATATTTCTATTCATGCCCGATTTGAAAAGCGAGCGTTAGAAGAAAAAGAAATATAACTCCTGAATGTTAAGGGAGTAGAAGAGAGCGTTATGTGCTCACTTAAGATAATAAGCCGAGGCCTAAATACTCTACTCGGCTGAAAGCTGAAAGGCACAGCTATTTGCTTCTCAGTACTGCTTCTAGAAACTTCGAAGCTTAGGAATAACAGTGGATAAATTGCCAAAAATAAGATTTATCTACATCAGACCCGCAGCTAATGCTGATCTTTGGAAGTTTTAAAAAACTTGTTTCTGGGAGATGGGAGGCTTGGTTTGTTTGCAAAATAAAGAACAAAAGCTGAGAAGCAAAAATGAATAATAATACTATTTTTCATCATAGAAGAGAAATACTTAAGGCCTTCATTCTCATATGGGGCTGAGCAACCTGTGTCATTGCTCTTTCTATAACCCACTGATTTGCTGCTGCTGCTGCTGTTGGCAATGGAGTTCTGAATGAGTGTTTCTGTGTATGTCAGGTCCCTTCCAGTTACCCCTCATTTCAGTGTGCTGAATTTTTAAATGCAGGTATTGTCCTCCTGCAATATTAAGGATTGGATGAAGGGACCTCAAAAGTTCATGATGGAAGAAAGTGCCTATCCCACTTCAGGAATGTAAAACCTTTGATCTATTTGGGCTGGCAGCACTGGTTCACTTGGCATGTTCTAAAACTTCATGGGAAATCCAGAAAATATTATTTTCAGGAACCAGCTATTAACCTTTTTTTTCCAAGCTTCCTTGAATCACTATATAGGTGGTTGCTTTTCTTCTAGGTATTGAGCCAAAGGTACTGTTTCGACACCTTCCCAGATTTTCTTCTGGTGGACTCATAGGCCAATTGTGGTCCCAATCTACATTTGGTGGTAGTATTATATACTGTCTGGAGGAAGAAGAAGAAGAAGAAGAAGAAGAAGAAGAAGAAGAAGAAGAAGAAGAAGAAGAAGAAGAAGAAGAAGAAGAAGAAGAAGAAGAAGAAGAAGAAGAGAGGAAGGAGGAGGAGGAGGAGGAGGAGGAGGAGGAGGAGGAGGAGGAGGAGGAGGAGGAGGAGGAGGAGGAGGAGGAGGAGGAGGAGGAGGAGGAGGAGGAGGAGGAGAAGGAAGAAAAGGAGGAACAGGAAGAAGAAGAAGAAGAAGAAGAAGAAGAAGAAGAAGAAGAAGAAGAAGAAGAAGAAGAAGAAGAAGAAGAAGAAGAAGAAGAAGAAGAAGAAGAAGAAGAAGAAGAAGAAGAAGAAGAAGAAGAAGAAGAAGAAGAAGAAGAAGAACTACTACTACTACTACTACTACTACTACTACTAGGGTTAGAATCCTGCAACCAATATCAATAGCAGTTGAAACCAGATTCATTGTTGAATGCAGCTTCAGAAATATGGTAGATGCCACCAATACATGAGCTTTATTTTTAAACCCATGTTTTGCTCTGTTCTGAGATACTGGTGTGCCCTAACATGCTTTTTGGAATCAGTTAATAAGCAACAACATATGAACTCCATTTTAGAGAATGGGAGAATCTTAAGATTAAACATGCTGGTATGGTTAGTTTATTACTCTGTTCGACCACTTCTAGGAAATTTCACTGACTGAAAAGGTCTCTTAGAAACTTCCCTTTTCCAAACACTTGGCACAAATCATATTCGCAAAGCAATAGTAAAGCAGGATGTGTGGGCACTAAAATGGTAAAATGCTCCTCTGATAATTTTTTTCCTAGTCTATAATTAGCAATAAAGAACATTTCCTAAACATCATGCAGGCTATAAATTATGAAGCGTGCAGGTTGGTAATTAAGAAAATAATTCTCTGCCAAGCAAAGAATATATTTAATTCTTATTTTAAAAATGTATGGCAAACACTCTTTAGAAGATTTACACTTATAAGCAAGCTTTTGCTTTGTTCCTTCCCTTTTGTATGAATCATAGATCAATGCACTGAATGGATTTTTCCGAGATAACATGACAGTTTTATGTGTAGAACTCAGGAAGCATCATAATTTCTGTGCACTCCAAACTAGATCCACAAATACGTTTATCTCATCCACTGCAATCCATCACCATTAAAATCAATAAAAATTGCAACTCCCAGAATTTGAGACAGGAGTTAGCAAGCTCTCCTCCACATCCAGAACCCATATTTAACACCAAAATGAAACCTGATTTTTTTTTTTTTTTAACATACATATCCTTTTCTGCCTTGTTCCTTTCGGTTTGTCCCCTCTGTCAACACTACAAAAAGCTTGGAATGTTTCTTTTGCTGTACAGATTCCTGAGAATTACAATCTGGAGAAAGGCCTAAAAACCTCTCGAAGAATTTTTGATGTCCTCTCTAAACTCAGATCTGCATGAGGTACCCAAGTCCTCTTTTTTCTTCATTCGGAGATCCCTTTGATCATTTCTCAGTTAGGAAAAGCCTAAAACAGATACAAATAAGAAAATGGGGAGGGGGGGAACCCATGCCTCTAAGATCAAACTTCATATAGCTCTGCCTACTTTTAGCCACTCAGCCTCCCAAACCTGTTATGTACAGGAGTGTTGTAGTTCCTATAAGAGTTACTGCCTAGATGGGCAGCCATATCATCTCTATAAATTAATAAATAAGCCCATCCACTAAAGCAGGGCTGTCAAACTCCCAGCCTGTGGATGCATCACATGCTGGCCCCGCCCCCACCTGGTTTAGTGAAGGGCAGGAGTTCTGATACCTCACGTGATGACACCATGACGACCGCAAGTTTGACACCCCTGCACTAAAGGATTGCCTCCCTTTATACTGAGCCAATAAATAATCTGCTCTTTCAAGATTTAGTACCAGGGATGGTATTCAGCAGGTTCTGACCAGTTCTGGAGAACCGGTAGCGGAAATTTTGAGTAATTCGGAGAACCGGCAAATACCACCTTTGACTGGAGGTTTTACAGTATCTTTCCCCTGCCACATCCACCAAGCCATGCCCACAGAACCAGTAGTAATTTTTTTTTAATCCCACCACTGTTTAGCACGTTGCATGAACTCAACCAGGGTAATTTAGGTGAAAATGTATAAAGAAACCAGCTGTAGCATAATGCATAAGCATACCCTTACCATTCAAATGGAAAGTAGGATTCATATCGGTCCAAACTAACATCAATTTACAGAATTGCATGTTTTTTTTTCTTCCCTTTGCTTTGTTTCTATCTTGTTTCTTTGTTCTGAGTCTTGAAAATAAAGAAGATAACTTTGCGGTTTCTGGTAATATATTCATCCTCAACTTAGTGATTTTAGACATTTTGGCTTAGAGTTAAAGGTGTCAGAGATCAGGTCACAAGCCACCTTTTCTTCTCAACCCATTAATTAAAAGTCACTTTCTGCCTGGTCCCCCTTTACTTGTTGTTGCTTTTCATTACACACAAAGATAATGTGTAATTTTGTACAAACACACACAAACAATATCCTAGTGTATAAGCCCGTTCCTGGATAATCCAACCCTCAAATTTTTAAGAAGAAAAGCCTTGAAAACTGGACCAGCCGTGGATAAGCTGAGCCCTTGAAATCTTCACTTGTTTTAATATTCATGGATGGCTTATCAGCAGGCGGCACATTGAATGGTATTTTGGTTAAACATTTGAAGGTCACAGAGGGCTTATGCACAAGTATCTACAGGATATATAAGTACTTTCAAAAAGTATTACCATATATACTCTTAGATAAACAATATATAGTTTGAAAGACAAGATATTCAGGCATGAAGGTAGAGAGGAAGGATTTCATGACATTGCTTCAGAGAACGTGCTTTTGCAGAAGTCCAAACATCAGGTCTAAGTAAGTCTTTGATGCTACCATATTATACCTAGGCTAAATTCTTGCTCAGCTGCACATATATTAATCAGTATCCTTTAGACCCGGTACCCTTTATGACTTCATCTTACCCTTTAATCTTAATTTAACGTGATTTTATTTAAAATACAGTTTAGAGGCCATTCAGCTCCTAACCACTCTGGAAAGGAAAAGGGAAAAGGGAAAGGAAGTGAGCAACCCAAAGATAAGTTTATAGTGGAAAAAAAAATCATCTTGGCCCAATGTCTGGGAGAATAGCCAACTCTTAAAAGCTTCCTGAATATCATCAGGTGGGAATCATCCAGCTCTCTGGGGGACAGCATGCACCTTGATAGAGAAGGCATGTCTCCTGGGTTGTGCTAGATCAGTGATCCACAACCTTTTTTATGCTGCGGCCCGGTACTGGCATCAGCTGGGCACCGTGGCCCAGTACCGGCATCAGCTGGGCGCCACCATTTTTTTTTTGATGAAAAAGTGCTTCCGGTGACCTCGCCGGAAGCACTTTTTCATCAAAAAAGATGGCGGCGCCAGCACTTCCGGTGAGCTTTTCCGGGTAGAAATGGCTTTCTACCTGGAAAAGCTCACGAGCGCTGCACGCCATCTTTTTGATGAAAAAGTGCTTCCAGTGAGCTTTCTACCCGGCAAAGCTCACCGGAAGCACTTTTTCATCAAAAAAGATGGCGGCGCCCAGCAAACCAGCGGCCCGGTAGGACTTGTTCCACGGACCGGTACCGGTCCGCGGACCGGTGGTTGGGGACCCCTGTGCTAGATGACACTACTTAATCAGTGGGGTCCTAAGTGCTGCCACTCAGCCTGATCTCAGAAACAACTAGAAACAAACGGTCTCTCAAATAACCAGGAAGGGCCAAGAAGGGCTTTATAGATGATAATCAGCATCTTGACTTGTGTCTATAAGCCAACAGGTAGTCAGTGCAGTATCCAGTTTGTG
Organism: Notechis scutatus; assembly: GCF_049901735.1. Taxonomy (NCBI): domain Eukaryota; kingdom Metazoa; phylum Chordata; class Lepidosauria; order Squamata; family Elapidae; genus Notechis; species Notechis scutatus. The sequence continues at coordinate 130,867,570 of NC_142009.1, read as the reverse complement.
AAGCAATGGAGTCACGTGGGTGTTAAAAGGCATGTCCATCAGTACCTGTATTCTGGACCAGCTGTAATGTCTGAGCGATCTTCAAAGGCCACTCCATGTGGAAAGTGTCACAGTAATCCATTCATGAGATAACTGAGACATGAGTGACTATCTGAAAGTTTCCTAGTCTAAGGAAGGTCACAACTGATGCATTACCATGCACCAGTAGTGAGCAGTTTGGTGAACTGGTTGTTGGAAGAAATCATTAGGGCAGAGAACCGGTTGTTAAATTATTCGAATCCCACCACTGCCATGCATCCATGCAAGAGCCTCCTTGGCCACAGCTGCCACCTGTTCTTTGAGCAGGACTTGTGAGTCTAAGACAGGGCTGTGAAACTCATGGCCCATGGGTTGGATGCATCATGCACTGGCCATGCCCACGCCTGGTTTAGTAAAGGGGAAAAATGTCCCGATACATTATGTGATGCCGCCGTGACGATGCAAGTTGACACCCCTGGTCTAAGACAACCTCAAAATTGTGTACGAAGTCTCAAATAGGGAAGTGCAACAGGACAAAAAATAGAAAATCCCCAAACCCAAGGGGGTCAAATATCTTCAGCCACTCAGTCTTGTCTGAATTGCTGTTCCTTCCCTCTGCCAGGCCTGCACAGCCTCTAGACACTTGGACAGGACTTCAGTGGCATTGCTGAGTTAACCCAGCATTAAGATTTATAGCTGGGTATCATCAGTATGTTGATGATATCAGACCTCAAACTGACAGACAAGCTCCCCCGAGAGGTTTCATGGAGATGTTAAACAAAAGGGGGAAACACATCAATCTTTCCAATCTAGTCATGCTGCTAATCAAAGAAACCTAAATAGTTTGAAGTTGGGTCTTCTTTTCCCTTATCTTCAGTAAAATTGGAACAGTCATCACTTATCCCGGCTGTATTTTATGTATGTAATTCCAGGTAAGGAAACAGCTTTCTACAAGTTGCATAATTGGCTAGTCAACCCTATCTTATGTGATAGCTAAGCAAAATTATTGTTTTGCCTTGGCTTGCCTGAGGAGGGGCTTCATTCTCTGGGCTACATCTTTGCTGTCACCTCGCAGCTCCAACAGCATCCATAGCAAACTGCCACGAGGCCAAAATTGCAACACATGCAGTACTATCATCAGTCAAATGCCACATTATGTCCTGAGAGCTGATGCAAGGAAGGAAGTCATAGCCTTTGCATGATGATGTTCTATGTCAGGGGTGTCAAATTCACGTCATCACAGCAGCATCAAATGCCATATTGGGACTTTTTCCGCCTTCGCTAAACTGGGCATGGGTGTGGCCAGCGCATGATGCATCCAACCCGTGGGCCAGGAGCTTGACAGCCCTGTCATGCACATTGCCCTCTTGCCCTCTCCTCCCTTGTCCATCCCCACCAATGGACATACACACACTCACTCGAAACATATTTTCTTGCCACCCCCAACCACGCAGTGGGCTTTGGGGGAGGGGGAGAAAACTTAACATACACATAAAAGGCTGCTCTATTTAGGAATGCTAATGAAAGCAAATGCTCCAACCATTAACCTTCAAGAAAAGAAAACCTGGTCTGGTGCTTGAAATATACCACAGTCAATGTTTCCCCATGACAAATCTTAGTAATGAATAATTAAGGTTTTAATATAACTTTTTGTAAAATAAAAAAATCTTATTTTGCAAATGATGGCCTTTAACCTACTCCAGCATTATTATGCTTTATTCATAAGAGCTGGGGTGAGAAGTTGATGTGATAATTTTTTTTTATTATTATTATTTTTGGATAGCCGATTGGAATCATTCTGGATATTCGACTCGGTTTCTTTTCTGACTTTAAAAAGAGCCCCTGCTGGGAGAGCTGCATGAACATTTCCCAAAGGAAGTTTCAACCTGGAACAGACTTGCGTCTCACAATGTGTTTGCCTGAGGTCAAAGAGTTTTGTCCCTCCTAGTTGAGGTCGTAGAAATAAATCATTCAACAAATGCAGATGTCAGAACTTTGAAAATGAAACATTTAATAGTTTCTCTTGGGATTAAATTGGAATTGAGTAGATACTATGCTTTCGGATGTTGAAATGTGCTTTTTCTCCTCTGCTGTCAGGAACCAGGAGTTTCCCTCAGCCCATCTTTTTTTCTTCTTCAATAAGTTCCACTGAAGTAAGGCAGGGATACCAAGCAAGGATATTATTGTGGAGGATGTTTCCTTCCTGATACTGAATCACATGACATCTCTTGCTTTTCCTGTTTAAACTGAAAGGCTTTGTTGTATTTTTCCTTGAGTTGAGAAAATATAATTTGCAATGAATAAAGCACCTTTGGATCTTGTTCAACAATTGTCCAATGTGGCACTTGGCCATTTATGGCTCCTCCTTCAAGAAGAATCAGAAAGGAGTGGAATCTCAAAATAAGAGTAGACATCAAGTTACTTTGTCCTCCCCTTCATAGAATTAATAAAATATCAGGATATGATATTTTCAACGTCCACTCTCTATCCTTTTAACCAGTGGTGGGATTCAATTTTTTTTACTACCTGTTTTGTGGGCATGGCTTCGTGGGCACAGGAGGGGAAGGATACTGTAAAATCTCCATTTCCTCCCCACTCCTGGGAGAAGGATACTGTAAAATCCCCATTCCCTCCCCACCCCACTAACCTGTTTTCCAGCTCTGTTCTCCTATGCAGGGCAGCAAAAGAAGACCCAGCCAATCAGCTGGGACTCAGGAGGCAGAGAATAGATGGGGGCGGGGCCAGTCAGAGGTGGTATTTGCTGGTTCTCCGAACTACTCAAAATTTCCACTACCGGTTGTCCAGAACTGGTCAGAACCTACTGAATACCACCTCTGCTTTTAACTCCCTTCACACTTTGGAGACCATACTTCAGTAACCAATCTAAGAAAAGAGCTTTATCTAACTTCCCCCACAAGGATTGAGACCAAAGGGCTATAAAGCACAGAGACTAAGCAATAAAGCAGTCTTGCCTCTAAGATGTGTCCTCCAAAGCAGGAGTCTCCAACCTTGGCAACTTTAAGATTTGTGGATTTCAACTCCCAGAGTTCCTCAGCCTGCTGGCTAAGGAACTCTGGGACTTGAAGTCTACAAGTCTTAAAGTTGCCAAGGTTGGAGACCCCTGCTTCAAAGTATAAGCAAGAGAGTGGCATCCATGACACCATTTTTTGGGGGGGGGTCTTCTACATTACTATCAATACCTACATACGAAGGAAAATTATAAATCAACTTTGGGTTTGTCAGAGGTATCAATCTACAGATCCTCAAATTCCCAATCAATAGTGACTATGCCCCCTGTTCCTCTATAAATTGTAATCCAACACTTCTGAAGAGTAGCAGGTTAGAAAAATTTGCAGCAAAAGACAATACCTGAAGTAAGGCAAGAAAACAGAAATGGTTTCTGTGGGAGAGTAAATCAAATAAATAATTCAAATATAGGAAGCCCTAAACAAGTGGAAGAATTTGGTGTAATCTGGTTTTTCTTCATGATAGCATTCTATAAACCAATTCCCCCATTTTTTTGAGAACAATCCTCACCTTACTGGTGACCAACAGTTGAATGTATTTGAATTTAAGCCACTCATACTTGTATCTCTTCCACATTACTAAATTCTCCTTTAACAAATTCTCCACAAGAAAAGCCTATGCATTTGATGCATATAATATGGATGAAGTAACTGCACAACTATTATCTGGAGAATAATTTGTTAAGCCTGCATGTTTATAAAAGCTTTTTTATATAATATATTGGTCTTTTGATACATAACGATGTAATCCCAAATGAATGACATGACAAAATAAAGGATCACTTAGCACTGGAGCACTGTATTTGAAAAATATGTTATGAATTAATCCTAACTCATAGAAGTAGTTCACATGCTGATAAACATGAGGACCACATTGCAGGTAGTTCTTGACTTATGACCTGTCACTTAGTGCCCATTTGAAGTTACAACAGACTCCTCCCTCCCAAGAGCTGCTTATGATCTGGTCCTGAACTTACTGCTTCTGCTTGCCCTTATGACCAAGCACAGGGATGCTGCAGTTCTCCACCGCCTATATCCCCATCCCCTCCTTACTTAGTCCCAGCAGTCCTTGGGCCTTCCATCCACCCCACCAGGGTCCAGACACTGCTCTTCACTTACCTTCTGAAGATCACCTGAGCATTGAATTGGGGTCACATGGGAAATAGCGACTGCTTCTGGGATCATGTCATGTAGCCCAGCAATAAAGTTGTCTGTTCTGCTTCCCTAACATGGTCTGTGCAGTGCTGTCCCAGGTCTCCCAAGGCTTCGCCCAGTCCTTGAACCACACCTTCTTCTCTTTCCTGTCCCCCACAATCCTTGGATCTGCTTTCGCTGCACCCAATTAATCCCCACAGGTCTTTCCCCTCCCACCCCCATTGCTGGGTCCCTGCAGGACTGGGGCCTCCTCTCTGCCCCCTATAACTCACCACTTTGACAAAACTGGAAAAATTGGGGATTTTGAAGATAGCCAGCTGATTAGCTATGTCTAGGAGGATTTAACCCTTTTTATAACCCTTCAATTTGGATTCTTTGCTTCCATTCTTCATCAACCTACTCCTTCTCTTTGGGTAAATTTCTATCCAATTTTGTCCTCCTTTTTCTTTGCTTCCTTTCTCAGCACAACAAGCCTTTCTGTTTTAACCCACTCCTATCCTTTTTTTGTTTTCTTTTTTGAGTGGAAGGATGGAGGATAATACATTAAAGGTTTCTATGTGACACAGTGCTTTGTGCATGACAGAGAATGGCTGGAACAGAGAATGACAGAGAATGGCTGTATATCAATTTATTTTATAAATGGAGCACTTGATTTTACAGACAATGGTAACTAACAGTCATCAGTTCAATTCATATTAAATTGCTGTTATTATTCCCAACTGAGTTTTCTTTTCTTTTCTTTTTTCCTTTTCCTTTCCTTTTCATTTTTTTCTTTCTTTCTTTCTTTCTTTTTTTCGAGCATGGCTACTGATACATGCATATATACTGTATGTAGAAACATAGATTTGCTTGAAAAGAAGGTAGGAGAGCAACATCTCCAGGAATGTTTTCAAATGAAGCTGAACACCATAGGCCAACTAACTGGAGAAATGGCCTTGCCTAGGCCTTTTGTCTGTGTTCATAATTTTTTCTTCTTTATCCTTCCTTGGAGAGTTTTGGGACATGTGTTGAATAAAGGTCATTTTTATTTCAGGTAAACATCATTCTTGCATATTTAAATCAATATATGAGAATAGATCGATATAGGTAGACATCTGAATCTATAAAATACAATAAATGTTGTTGACAGCAATATACTAATAAATTGAGTTCCAGAGGAAAAATGGATTACATTGTGATGTCTTTCTTTTTTTTATCAAAATTATAACTCCAGTTCCATCATGCTCCAGTTCTATCGTGTCCATACTGAGATTGTTCAAATAATATATTCTGTTTTCCTCCAGACATTTGTAAAATGAGAATTGTGAATGGTGAATGTCCATCTTTTTTTAGGCAACTTGCACAACCAATTTGTTCAACACTGAATGACTCTACTGCCATAATTACACTCTTGCACATGTCTACTATTGCATATGCTTTTCATCCTTTTGGGTGTTGCTTTCATTCAAGTTTGTTTGAAGAATGAGATAAAATAAATTGAGTATTAAGAAGATTTTTTTTGTCTTATAATATTAAACAATTCTTCTTTTTCCTCCATTTTTTACCATTTGATTATTTCTGTGCCATGAGGTTGTTTTTGATCCATAGCAACCACATTTTTTCCATGATAATCCATCTGCAAGTCCATCCATCTTGTTGCTGGTGGTCCTATTCTTTCCTTTCCTTCCACCTTTCTCTCCATTAGAGTCTTTTCCACAAAACTAGGTCTTCACATAATGTGTATAAAGTAGAATAAATTGAGATGGGTCATTTCTGCATACCCCATACTAAATGTTTGAATGATCCTAGGGAAGCCTGCTTTTTTTGCATTACATTTTTGCAAAAGTAGGCCTTTTGCAAAGTTCCAAATCTAATTCAGAGCATGTGTGCAACACTATCACAAGCATCTAAAAGCAACTCTATCTTTTCTTTGCTCTACAGCAGGGGTATCAAAGTGCAGCCCATGGGCCGGGTGCATTAGGCAGGCCACACCCACTCCAGATTCACAAATGGGAAAAACGTCATGAAATATCACATGATGGCAATATGACGTGGCAAGTTTAACATCCGTGCTCTACAAGGATGCCAGCTGCAACTGGTACACATTCCTGAGAAAGGATGCATTTGGTTAAGGTACTTCTGACAGGGGCTATAAACACGCCCACACATGGATCAAATCACCTTTTGCCCTTCAAATATGTATTGCTGCAAAGCACTGCACAGTGCTTTAAACAACAAACAATGAACATGCAAGAAGACATCTTTGATATTCTTCAAGAAGAAAAGGAAATATTAGTATATTTTCCTAGCCTATTCTTAATGTGACATTTTTCTCTTAACTCCATCCTTTTACACAGCTACCAATCATGCCATTTTCTTTCAAGGTAAGCATTATTACACAACATGTAGAAAAGAAGTAAGAAATAGCAAGCAAAAAAAAGGCAGGGGCTAAGAGAAACTAACTAGGTTATACCAACACCATTTCTTTTTCCTAACCTTACAAGTCATCTTTGCTTCCGCTGTATCCATATCACATATTCTCCTTTATTCTTTAAATTTTTCACCACTCTTATGAGCCTCAATCCCTTGCAGTTGCTAAATTTGTGGTCAGTTTAGAAATAATTACTGTACAGTCCCAGCAACTGTTAAACTGTTTTTAAAAAGCTAAAGTTCTGAGTATGATGTTATATATTGCTCAGCTGTATGTCTAAATGTCCTCTAACTTGGAAGCAATTCCATTTTTTTAAAAAAATATCCTTTTACAAGTCTATACTTAATCTCTAATGTTTTAATAGAGCTGGAGCTAGGCTGCATTTCCCTTGGGGCCCAATAAAGATTTTGTCATCTCAGATTGACCTCACCCCTTTCCTAAGAGGTCTGTAGGGGGCGTGCATAAGCGCACCAACGTGCCTACCGTCCCTGTCCTATTGTTTCTCTTATTCTTCTTTTATTTTTCTTATATGTACCCATTTCATGTATTCACAACTATGTATACACTTATACTTATTATCTTGTAAACAATTGGCAAATCAAATAAATAAATAAATAAATAAATAAATAAATTTTGGCTGAAGCAAGTCCATTGGGAACTTCTTGGTCTACCTCACCTCACCAGACAGGTTGTCTTCCACTGTGAGAAGACAAATTAATGATGATATGACATAGCAGAGTCTTTCTTTGCCAGCCTTATCTGCTTCAGGTATCAGTGAAACTTCAGTTGAACTGAAGCAGGACATTTGGGATTTAGACACCCAAACACAATAGAGCCAAGGTTGCCCATCTCTTTTATATTATAATTGCCTTCTTTGTGTGAATTGCCCCTAGATATGTCTTCAATATTCTACTTGTGCCTTGTGAGTGACTATTTACCTTGGCCCAAATTGGCCCATTATCTATTAGGGTACAACTGGTAGATATGTGAGTCTCCCATATGAAAATTGCACTTATTTCTGTTCAGATATGGGGAGAAAATCTGTTTCTCATGTGTTGTTAAAATATCTATTACCATATACAGCCAGTAATGATCAAACTTAACATTTACTATTATATTAGTTGCCTTTATAACCAAGAAGCCATTCTTCTTCTTCTTTGGGTGGGCATTCTTCAAAAACCCCTATGAGGGTTGCAAAATTTCTGTCAACAGCCAAAGCTCTTAGAAGATGCCTGGTTCCTCCATCCAGTTCTTGATTCTGTTAATTATTTGAAGATTTTCTTGCATCTTTTAAATTTTTTAAAATTATATGTATTTTGTTGGCGGTCTTTTTTTCTTGTGTTTGGTCTCCATAAATAAACTTTGATTGATAGACTATCATCATCATTAGGTCCTATGCAGAACACATTGGGCAGTGACTGTTTTCCAGTGGTTTCAATCATTTGCAGCATTTTCAGTATTCTCCCAAGATAAATTAACAATCTTAAAATCTTCCTTAAGTGTTTGGTGCCAAGTTTACTCGTGTTTAATCTGGCCTTGTTTACTCTTTCCTCCAAAAGGGCATCCAACATAGTGCAATTTTTGAATGCTAGTCTTTAGGCAGATGTAAGATATGGCCAATAAGCAACATTCAAGGTTAATTCACAATTCTTGATTGATATTCTAAATCTGATCTTCGTAGTACCTCTTCATTAGCGATATGGTTGCGATACGAGATGGAAAACATTTAACTGTTTAGTCATCTTGTGTCGTGCCCCTGGTGGAGACTGACTCTGAGGGAGAGGAGGAATAGCCGACAGGGAGTGAAAGTGTGGCTCCGGAGATTGTGGAGGAGGCTGGGGAAGGGCAGAGGCTGGCTGAGCTGTCAGAGGAGGACCCAGGCCCATCCCCTATCCATCCTAGGGCACGCAGGGAGGAGAGGATAAGAGAGAGGCATAGTCTCCTCAGGAGGAGAAGTCCTTGATCCTCTTCATGAGCTGCAGGTGTGAGAACTGAATAAGAGTTTGGACCTGCGTACTGGCAAACGCTGGAAACAAAGCATGTTTTATTTTGGTCTGAAGTTATCTTGGTTGGCATCCTTCCAACAGACTGTGCCTTGTTATCTCTTTGAATTTGGTAAATACTTCTCTTGTTCCGTTGTGAAAATTTCATCATTGTAGTTTGTTTGGTTTTTTATTTCACCTCTATCTGCTCATTAAATTCAGACTGTATTGCTTTCTTTTGAAGACTATTTTTGAGTACGTTTTAGCTCCAACTGAGTATTATTGAACAGTGGGGCTAAATTTGAGGCATTAAAGGACATTTATTTACGTTTTGGATTTTGTTACCTTTGTGTTACACTCTGGGTCATCACATCTTGATTGTACACTTCCAGGTTTCACAAGCATATATTGCAGTTGGTATGACAACATTCTTGCAAAGTTTTATCTCTGAGGTAATACTTATGACTGACATAGAACAACATGCATTGAAATACAGCCACTGTCATTCCTATTTGATAGTTAATGTTCTTATCTATGATTCCATTGTTAGACATAATGCTACCAAGATAAGTCAATTGCTGGACTTGTTCTACAGTGGGCCAGGGACTATTATAGGCATATTATCTTGAGCACTTCCAACTTGCATAAACTTGGTCTTCTCAAAATTCGCCATACAGCACTAAGTACAGAGCACCTGCCCTTCTTCCATAACATGAGATCAGGAGAACTTCAAAAGGTAAGTGTGGGACATGGTGGGCATGTGGGGAGGAGGCCTAAGCACTGCAGGTTTTCACAAGGAGGGATGGGGGAAAGAGGTGAAAGGGTGCTCCAGTGATCTGTGCTGGGTCATAAGGGTATATGACTGAAAGGTCTCTGCAACTGCAAAAAAAATTGAAATGGGTTCAATAGTAGCTTTTAGGGGGTCTGCTGTAATTTTGAATGTTTGTTGAATGGCCTGTCATATGTCAAGGATTATCTATATAGCACTAGTGAGGCCACACTTGGAATTCACACTTGTTGGCATCCAATTCTGGACAATAAAAAAAAAAGATGATGAGATTCTAGGTAAGAGTAACGAAAAGAATAACAAAGATTATTAGAGGGCTGCAGGCTAAAGCACACAATGAACAGTTGTGGAAATTAAATATATCTGAGAAAGAGAAGAACTAGAGGTGAATGATAGCAGTCTTCCAATATTTGAGGGACTGTCACAGGGAAGAGGAAACAACTATTCTCCAATGCACCAGAGGACAGGACAAGAAGCAATGGATAGAAACTTGTTAAAGAAAAATCCAATCTTGAACAAAGGTGGAATTTTCTGACAGTGAGAACAATTAATCAGTGAAACAGCTTGCCTCCTGGAGTTGTGCGTACTCCATCATTGGAGGTCTTCAAGAAAAGATTGGATATCTATTTGTCTGGGATGCAATAAGGTCTCCTGCCTTATGCGGGGTGGGGGTTAGACTAGAAGACTACAAGGTCCCTTCCAGCCCTATGATTCTAAGAGATTAGTATCTGAAAATCAGCTCTACACACCACCTTCGAAGCTTGGGAACTATGTGAAAAAATTTGTCTAAAATTGAAAACATTGACATAGGCAGAAGGGAGAGAAGCCTTTCCTCTTCCTCTTGCAATTTTTGCTGAATTGAGTTGCTATCAGAGCCAAGATGGATTGGATTGAAAGGTAAGCACATTTTGACATTTACAGTGCTGTAGGAAAAAATGTAGTTGGATAAGTCTAAGCTGAATTGAGACAATGCTCTCTGTGATTTCAGTGGAAATGAACAGCCATCAAAGTTAATGGCTATTGATAAAGCAATGTTCCATGAAGTTGTCCAATCACCTTTCCAAACAATGGCCATCATCTCATTTTATGGCAACCTATTCCACTGTTTCTATTCTGTAAAGAACAAGTTCAGGCACAGATCTCCCCAAATTAGTATTAATCAAGCCCCCAAGTTCAACTACTGTGAAGGAAGGAAGAACCTTCTCCCGTTCCAATTCTCCATGCCCTGCTTGAAAACTGTACATTTGATTAATGCGTAAGTGGAAATTTTTGAACTGTGGAAGATAATTATTGTATGATTGGATGAACGCAGTGGTAAGCTTTGTCCTGACTATGTCTTGGCTTTGTCTGTATTTTGGTGATAGGTCCGAAGGGCCTCAGTCAAGAGCCAAAGGGACCAATTAAGTAGAACAAAGTTGTATAGAGAAGTGTTGGTCAACCTTACCACCTTTAAGTTGTGTGGATTCCCAGAATTCCCCAGCCAGAATATTCCTCAGCTGGAGTTCCACAACCTGAGAGTTGAAGTTGTTATTGTGGTTGAGAAGCACTAGCATCATTAAGCCTTGCCCAACAATGTCTAAAGTTGATGCCAGAATACTCTCTCTATTGCTTCTGAACTCTTGTACTATAGCAGAATATTTGAAGCTTTACACATGTGACAAATATAGAAACAGGATGGGACATAAATCATAAATGCTATCTTGGTTTGTTTTTTTTAACCATCCATGAATACTTGCCTAAATTTATCATATGGCTTTCTTGATGGTAGAGCACATTCTCTGAGATACATATTGAAAGGTTAGTAGCATTGAGTGAAAAAGTACTCTTAACTCTGGGTAACTGCAACCAGTCAGAATAAACAGAAATTGGGGGATTTTTAAGAGCGTGATTAAGCTAGCTTCTGAGGTTTTGATTATTCTACTGTGCTGCTGTGAAAAGATAATTCAACAGAGCACGTGTGAAAAAAAAAAGTTATATTAAACCTATGGACTTAATCACAAAGTTTCCCCTCCCAAATTCCTAATAAATACTTTATTGGAATGCTTTCTTTATACGCTCAGACAACAAAACATAGAGATGGAAGAAACTTATAGAATCTCTGTAATTCTATAAATTTCTTCCATGCTCTGTGTTTTGTTGTCTGAGTGTATAAAGAAAGCATTCCAATAAAGTATTTTTATCTTGTCAAGGTAAGTGAACACACAATGGTATGGCTGTATTTGTTGAGCACATTTGTTTGTGTGTTCAGAGGGGGAAGCGGGTTTCAAATATAGAGGGGCTGAGAATAATAGCAAGAAAGAAGGATGTGTTTATCAGCAACCTTCTGAGAAAGAAAAATAATTCCCATATGACAGGAGTCGGCAAACCTGACAATTTTACAACTCTCCCAGAATTCCTGAGCCTGCCATGCAGTCAGCCATGCTGGCTCAGAGAATCCTGGGAACTGAAGTCCAGAAATCTTAAAGTTGCCAAGTTTGGAGAGACCCTTGCTATATGAGAAAATACGGCTTAGTTTTCCAGGATGAGGGGTTCTGCCTCTACTATGAACAGTATTTAGCCCTGGAATCCCAATGGCTGGATCAATAGCTGAACATATTACCATGGCAACTGTACAGAGCAACTCATCTCAACATGCATGGTGAACACAGTATTGATTCTTCAGCATCAGATAATGCCATTTTCTTGGCATCTAAAACATGGACATGGTTTCTGGTTGAGGGAAAATCCTGCAGATGGCAGGGTCATTATTGATGACAGAAGAGCTTACACTTTTTAAAACAATAACCTCCAGCAAGAGCTCAGATCACTAAGACAAATGACAGCACTGGCGGTGTTCATTAGGGCTTCTCGTTAGTTTCTGACAGCCAATTAGCTATGGTCAGGGAAAAGGCACATTCTTGGCCTTTTCATTGTTAGCATCCGATACAAGGTAGCTGTATTTGTAATGCAGATAAACCAGCTGCTGTAACAATGATGATTAATAATTATCTGTTGGTGACCTCCAAGCTTTGGTATGGCATGCAGCATATCAGGAAAGGAAATTATCTGCTACACACAAGCTTGAAAAGACATGAAGAATAAAACAAGGTTGAGAAAAGGAACTTTGATCATTTAGAGGCTCTGCAAATTACGACAAATCTGGCGGCATAAGAATACTGTGATGAGACACAGCAGAAATCAAGAGATCCATGTCTTACATGATTTACTTACAGGGCTGGCTTAGAGTATTTGAGCACCTCATGCTCAGGAATTGAAATATGGCCTTGTATTTGGTTCTTAGATCACCAAGATTTGCATCAAAAAAGATTATCAGCTTTGGCTTAGTGATAAAACACATGTTTTACGTGAAAAAGATCCATAATGAATTCCCCAGCATTTCCCAGTAAGGTTAAATAATAATATTTTTTTAAAAAAATCATAAGATTCAATTGTTCAGCTGCAAGTTTGCCCAGCCATACTCCAGATCTCCTCCAAAGCTTGCAACCAAGTTGTAACTTCTAGCATAAAAAAGGACAAAAATTATTATATGGGATAGGGGGAGGGGGAAATAATCATTATTGATCATAATTATTTAAGTGAGGGTTATATTTTAATTAAGCTCAATTTAAGTATTAATTAATTTAAATACATCTTATCCCTATTTACTTCTTAATCATCTTGCAGTACAATCCTTTTAAGTATACTGAAAGCTCTCTCTTTGCCTCCCTTCCTCCCTCCCTCCCTCTCTCTCTCTCTTTCTCTCTCCGACTTCTTGCTCTTCTAACAAATCTGAAATCAAAATCTATACTTGGCTTAAGATTATGGTTTGTAAAGAGAAAATCAAATTATATGGGACACTAACTGGCTAAAATTATCCTACCGTATTTTGGTGAGAAGACTTAACTCTCTGGAGAAGGCTCTGCAGCTGGGAAAGGTGGAAGGATGAACAGTAGCAAATTGGATGGACTCAGTTAAACAGTTCATCCTGGAGAAAATCTATCCATGTGCTCATTAAGAGACAACAACTTTATGACACATAATCAATCCAAAAAAAAAAAAAATACACAGGTGCTTTTTCAAAAGACAACTGGTCTTTCTTTGCTTTTCCTTGAAGATGTTTCACTCTTCACTCAAGAAGCTTCTTCAGTTCTGGAGAAGAGCTGAACTGAGCAGAACAGAATTGAAGAAGCTTCTTGGATGAGAAGTGAAACATCTTCAGGAAAAAACAAAGAAACAAAGTTGCTTTTTAAAAAAAAAAACAAAGTAGCCTTTTTAAAAAGCACCCTTGGAACAACTATGACCTGGGTGACTAAGACTCTCCATAGACAATCAATCAAGTGTTGAACAGAAATATCATTTAGACCAGACCTGGATATTCTATGGCCCATGAGCCATATGTGGCCCTTTGGCTATTCCTATCCAGTCCACAGCAGTGACCCTATTGGTTCAGCCCTCCACAACAGTCCAAGTTTCGCATATGGCCCTTTGGGAAAATTAATTGCCCACTCCTGGTTTAGATGTTTGTCCTGGTCAAAAGTGCTAAAACTGAGCAGTGAGCATGAATATTGATTTATAATAAGCCAAAACCACTGAAAATACTCATTAACTCTGAAGGATGCAAGTGGCATTATGTAGCATTATGTACAAAATATCCTAAACAGTGCAGGGGAAATAAAAAAATTAATACAAGTTTCAAAGCTGTATCTGAACCATAAGGGCAATCCAGCATTTTAATAAGTGTTTTGCTCCTGCTTGAGGACAGAGGCAACTGCATTGCCTGCCTTTGTGACTGGCCTGTGTTTTTTAAGCCTTCCTCAAGACCTATTAAAATGAAAGCACCATGACCAGCAGAAATGTCAGCTCAGATGACAAATACAAAGTGTCTGTGAAGCTGCGGTTGGTTAATTTTTTGTGTTGATTTTCCTATGCTGACATAATGAGCCATAATTGGAATTACTGGTGAATGAAGTCATCTAAGTTTGTCTCATCCTTTGTAATGTAAAGCCTACAATTAGCGCAATCAGATTGTGATTCTGCGTTGTTGTCTTGTCTTCATGCTCTTTTTTGTACATGTACGAGGATTCAGTTACATTGCCAAGGCTACCATCTTGCCTTCACACACACACACACACACATACACACACAAACACACGTGCTAGTGAACACTATCATTTTACACCAGTTCCAACAACACAGTAAGCTCAAATATATCATGAAGAGAATATCAAAATAAATCTTCAAGCGGGCTGAGAATAAGATTTCTTTCTTTCTTTATTTATTTGATTTGTCAATCACTTACAAAATAATAGGTATAAGTATAAGCATGAGTAAGAATACAGAAAATAGGTATGATTAAATGGGGACAGTTTTGGAAGGGGAGGGGGAACAAGTTTTGAAAAAACGGTAAAAAACACATTTCAGCATGTTAATCTTGCCAAATGAGCCATGATAATGAGGAAGGAAGGAAAGGGGTTTCATTGGCATGTTTATTTTTACATTAAAACAAGTACTTAGGGCTGTATGTATGGCACATAATGCGCAATTGGATTCTAAGAACAAAAATCCAGGACCAATGCAAACCAAGAAAACATGAAATGCGTGGCCAAGCAGAATTAAACACTTGGTTCTGTCTAGATTATTTGTGTATGTGTTTCCTCTGTTGAAGACTGAGACACTGGTAGTTCTCAACTTACAGCTATTTGTTTAGTGACCATTTGAAGTTACAACAGAACTGGAAAAAAAGTGACATATGACTGTTTTTCACACAACCGTTGCAGCATCCCCATGGTGATATGATCAAAATCCAGAAGTTTAGCACCTGGTTCATGATTATGATAGTTGCTGTATTCCGGGGTCATTCAATCATCTCTTGGTGCCCTCTGGCAAGCAAGGTCAAAGGGAAGCCAGATTCATTTAACAACTGCAGTGATTCATGTAAGAATTGTGGCAAGAAAGGTTGTAAAAATGGGGCAAAATTCACTTAACAATTGTCTCCTAAGCAACAGAAATTTTGGGCTCAATTGTGGTCTGAAGGATTCCTTGTGCATCGACTCCGTTTATTATTTGTAATAATTTATTCTGGCCTGGCGTCATATCTGGAATTTTAAAAACCTCTCTATAGCAATGTTTTTCTAGCTGCTACAAGGAATGTAGCCAGTCAACAAACACCAAAATAAACTACTGTGTTTCCTCAAAAATAAGACCCGGTCTTATTTTCTTTTCAGCCCCAAAGTAAGCACCGGGTCTTATTTTGGGGGGATGTCTTGCCCGCTTACCTTAGGACCATTGCAGCCACGCCTCCCATGCCCTGATACCTGTTGCACTGTTGCCCGACTTCTTCTGCAGCCGCTTGCTGCAAGGCACCAGCTTCCAACATTATTTTAAAAAATATTTTAGACACATTACTTGTCTATACATGCTTATAATTTATATCACTACTCACCCAGTTTTCAGAAGTCTAGAAGGTTAACAATACATCAAAAACCAACATAGAAAACCCCAAAACAAGCATGAAATAGAATTACAATGGAAACAAAAAACTGAAGAACAAATGGCAAAATATAAAGTGCCAGAACTCATTAAAAAACAGCATCTTTCATTTACGCCAGGCACACCAAACATCCTGGCCATAGCTTTACACCAGGGGTCCCCAACCACCGGTCCGCGGACTGATACCGGTCCGCGGAACAAGTCCTACCGGGCGCTGGCTTGCTGGGCGCCGCCATCTTTTTGATGAAAAAGTGCTTCCGGTGAGCTTTTCCGGGTAGAAAGCTCACCGGAAGCACGTTTCGTCAAAAGAAGAGCGGCGCCAGCTTCAGTGAGCTTTTCCGGGTAGAAAGCCATTTCTACCGGAAAAGCTCATCGGCATGCGCCGCCATCTTTTTGATGAAAAAGTGCTTCCGGTGAGGTCACCGGAAGCACTTTTTCATCAAAAAAAGATGGCGGCGCCCAGCTGATGCCGGTACCGGGCCGCGGCGCCCAGCTGATGCCGGTATCGGGCCGCGGCGTAAAAAAGGTTGGGGATCACTGCTTTACACAATTCTATAAATTCAAAAGCCAGCTTGAAAACAGTACACATTTTTAGGAATAAACATTGCTGTGTTCCCATACTCAGATACTGCAGCAACACTTAGCATGCATATTTGCACCATCTCTCACCCCTTCGAGCGGGCCCAAGAGATTTTCTTCCTAAACTGAATAAAAAACTATTGACCTCACTAAGCCCTAGTCGGTGCAGCAGAATCCATCTGATCAATGCAGTGGATCACAGAGTATTTAAAGGCTGTGGAGAGCAGAGAGTTCTTAGTGATTTTACTAAGTGCCAGCAAGATAGCTGTTTTAAGTGGGTTTCCTGTGGGATAGAATTTCAGAGAGTGGTTATTGTAACTAGTATCTACAGAATTTGCAGCTGTCTATTAACCAATAACAGGTGGACTCAGGTTTTCTATCTTTTTTCATGAGCATCTATATAAATCTGATAGATAAATAAATACCTATTACACAGAAATTTTCTTTTATTATTTTTTTTGGTAGGCTTTTCATTTTGCAACAATTTCAGGTAGCTGAATTAACATAATTCAAAGAAACATGTAAACAAAATATAGAGAGAAAATTTAAAGAAAAATTACTACAATCTAAATAAAAACTCAGGTACTCTGCATGTGAAAATTTATCACATATTAGGCGTATAACAGATTATAATCTATTGGTATTAAGGTAAAACATAACATCGAACTGAGTTTGATAAACTTGTGGTTCTTGCTTCTGAAATTTCATTATTTTAACTTTATCCAAAATTGTTTTCTCATGTGATTCTCAAATCAGTTGTTTCATTTTCTAAAGTTTTCCTGTGTTGCACAATTAGTGGCTGTTAAACCCAAATCGATAATCAATTCTTTATTTTTAAGTTCATGTTTTGGTTCTGTAAATAAGTGCAATTAGCCTAACTTTTGAAATAATTAAAAGTAGTTCACATACATTTTCATTAAGTGCAAATAAAAGCTGAAGAGGGAGAATACTATATGCCACTTGGAATAGAGAAATTCTATCTTCTGCCTGCCATCCTCTTGATGAAAACCATCCCCCTAAAGCTGCTAATGTCTCTGGGTCCATGTTTCAGTCTAAGGGTCATGAATCATGCACATACAATTCATGTGCATATTGTCAGACCATTCCTTGAAATATTCTATCATAGTGTTGTTAGGGATAACATTGTTTTACCCTAACTGTTTTGGGTAAAGATAATAAAATGATGAATCATGGTTTGTCAGATAAAGTGTATGTGACTTTAAGCTAAAGGAATGTAATTAAGGGTGCAGCTGTAAAAGTACTATATAAGCAGCAAGGCACTCTCTGACTCTTACTGGCTGGCTTATTGAAGACTGCGTTCTTGCTGAAACGGGGAGTGAAGAAGTGTGTTGATATTTCTCAACGGAGAGAAGATTGGACTGATTTATTGTAAGTGTACTGACATTGGCTATTCAACACGGACTTTGCAAATAGAGTATCCCTGACAAGACTTGACTGAAATTGATATATGACTACTGGACTGTTTACATGACTATGCTATAATTCTTAAATGGAATAAATTATAATTTTGATAGCACAAGCGTATCTGTATTTTTACTGCGTGTTAACGAGAAGGCTTATCTCACACATTTACCTGTCTTCCTATCTGACTTCGCTGCACGTTCTGTTTAGTTTGTTTTCCTTAACAGCAGTTGGGGAATCCAGGCTTAACACTGGTTATGGGCCCAGAGAGACTGCAAAGTCAGTTTAACTAGGATAATAACAGGTTTATGTAAAAAGTGAGATTTTTGTGTTGTTACACGTTACAGTAAACAGACAGCTGTGTTTTATCAATTATATTTTTATATCCATATAGTGAAACATGGCACAAGTCAGTCTACAAAGTTTGTCCCTTATATCCAAGCTGGATGGAACAAACTATGTTTCATGGTCTATGAAATGTAGTCTACTTCTACGAAGAGAAGGTCTGTGGAACATAATTGAGAATCCACCAAACGTAGAAGAATGGGATCCTGAAGATGAGGAAGATAGTCTAAAGATAAAAGAATTTAAAGAGAAAAATGAACAAGCATTTTGCATCATAGGATTAACTTTAACTGATCAGCAGCTTATTCATATACGAGGAGAGCAAACTGCTGTTGGGTGTTGGCAAAAACTGAGGAGGATTTATGTCCGAGATAACGTTGGTGCTCACATAAATCTAACACGGAAGCTTTTCCGCATGTATCTCCAAAAGAATGGTGATATGCTGAGTCATTTGAATACTATGAAAAGCATTTTTCAAGAACTTCATGAGAAGGAATTAATTTTCTCTGAACTACACCAGGTCTACATAATTCTATCTTCATTAGACAAAAGTTTTGATGACTACGTAACTTCCCTTGAAATATTGCCTAAAGAAAGCCTAACTTTAACTGATATCACTGGCAGATTGATTGAAGAGGCCAGAAGAAGGCTTGAAAGAGATCAGTTAAGGAGGGAGCAACCTCAAAAGGAAAATAATGAATCTCCTACTGCATTCGCAATTAAAAAGTGTTTTAATTGTGGAGGGAGAGGACATTTTGCAAGATTTTGTAAGAAACCAAAGCGCCAGAATGCAAGCCAGAATGCTGTAAGCCATCAAAGAAGAAATAAGAATTATGAGTTAGCAATGTATAGTAATGGAGTTGTAAAAAATAATTTATGGGTGGTTGACAGTGGTGCGTCCCACTGTATTACAAATGATAACAAAAAATTTGTAAAAATGTCCATGAGTTCACAACATATCTCACTGGCAAATGGATGGAAATTGAAGGCAAAAGGTGAAGGTATAGCTCATTGTTCTTGTATAAATGAGAACGTAAAAATGTTATATGTACCTCAACTTAAATTTAATTTGCTTTCAGTTAGAATGTTGGTTAAATTAGGATACATAGTTACCTTTAAGGGAGATACTTGTTTAATTGAAAAGGAAGGTAAGAAAATTACTGCATCTTTAAGAGGTGACTTATATGTGTTAAATGATAATGGTTTAAAGGTGACTAACACAATTTATGAAAATAAGAAACCTCATGATGAATGTATTCACTTGTTACACCAAAGGTTAGGTCATTTAAATTTTAAAATGATTAAGAGAACTGTTCAGCTATCTAAAGGAATAAGTTTGAAACCTTGTAATAAGTATTTGCAATGTTCTGCTTGTAATCAAAACAAAAGCAAGGTTATACCGGCAAATAGAGTTGATGGATTTACTACCAAAGAGCCTTTAGAGGTAGTATTTGCCGATATAATAGGTCCTAAAAAGCCAAGTGTAGGTGGTGCTAGATACATATTAAGCATAATGGACCACTATTCTAGGTATGGTTTCTGTTTTCTAATGAAGAGAAAAACTGAAACATATACAAATTTCTTTAACTGGTTAAAATTTGCAGAGAGGAAAACTAAAAAGAAATTAGTAACTCTTATAACAGATAATGGTGCGGAATTTACAAATAATAAATTCCAGAATAGACTTAGAATAGCAGGTATTCAACATAAAAAGTCTGCACCATATAGGCCTCAACATAATGCATTTATAGAGAGACGAGGCCAAACACTGCAATCAATGGGAAGAACAATGTTATCTGATTCTGGATTACCTGACAATTTGTGGGGAGAAGCTATAATGTGTGGGAATCACATATTAAACAATGTTGTTAATTCAATTACTCTGTGGCATGGTAGGAAACCTGATTTGAGTTATATTCACACATTTGGTGCACCAGCATGGGTGCATATCCCTACACAACTCAGGCACAAAGGACAACATAGAGCTAAAAGATTAATTTTTGTTGGATATCAAGCAAACCATAGATCTTATAGATTCTGGGAACCAGGTACATCTAGAGTATACTGCAGTGCTAGTGCACAATTCCTAGAACATATAGGATGGATTAGATTAGAACAAGATTCAGATAATGATGTTATTATAGAACCCTACAAGAGGCAGAAAGAAAAGACTAGTTATAAGAAAAGTCCAATTAAAGAAGAAGTCCATGAAGAGCAAATAGAATCAGATCAAGAGGAGATAATTGATCAAGAAGAGATAGATAGTCAAGAACAGGAAATAAAGGAAAGTCCACCCGTAAGTCCAGTTATACCTAGACGCACAACGCGTATAACCAGACCACCTGATAGATATCAGGCAAGTATTGTTTGCCAAGTAAATAAAGTTCCTACTAGCATAGATGAACTTAAGATGTATCCTGCTAAGGATCAGGAGAATTGGCAAAAGGCAATGGAAAAAGAGTTAAATTCATTAAAGGAAATGAAGGTTTATGAAGAAACCAAATTACCTCCAGGAGAAAAATCCATTGGGTGCAAATGGATATTTAAAGTAAAGACTGGAAATAATGGGAAAGTAACTTATAAAGCTAGATTAGTAGCACAAGGATTTAACCAAAATGTATTTGATTATGATGAGGTATTTGCACCAAATCTTTAGGCTACAACTTTAAGAGCAGCGTTAGTATGGGCAGCTAAGAAGAATTATATTGTTAACCATTTAGATGTAGAAACTGCATATCTACATGCACCATTACAGCATACAATATATTTGAAAAAACCAGTTGGTATAAAAGATAATAAAGTAAATAGCAATGATTGTTGGAAACTCAAGAAGAGTTTATATGGATTGAAACAATCTGGCTATGAATGGAACCAATATATTGTGAAAGAATTAAACAATATAGGGTTTAAATCTGGTTTAGCAGATCCATGTATGTTTAAAAGAGAAAATAATGGAACGGTGTCATTATTGTTATTATTTACAGATGATATTGCTTTGATTACTAAGACCAATAATGAAGCTACTGAGATTATTTTATTATTAGCCAAAAGGATAAAATTAAAGCATTTAGGTGAAATTAAAAAGTATCTAGGATTGACAATTAATAAAACCACAAAAGGATTTAAGATATCTCAAGAGGATAAAATTTGCCAATTAATTAAATTGTATAAACTGGAACTTTGTAAGCCTGCAAAGACTCCAATGAGTCAGGAAATTTGCAAAATTGATGCTCAAAGTCCCAAATTTGATAAGACCATATATCAATCTTTGATTGGTAGCTTATCATATATAAGCATTTGGTCAAGGCCAGATATAGCTTATAGTATTAATCAGCTGGCACGATATAATAATGATCCACATCAATGTCATTGGCAAGCATTAAAGAGAATTTTAAGATATCTTAAAGGAACAATGCACCATGCATTGTATCTAGAGCCAAAAGGTAATTTGAATCTTAGTGCCTATGCAGATGCAAGTTTTGCAACTGACATAAACACTAGAAAATCAACATCTGGGATGGCTATATTATTTGGTAAGACTTTAATAGGGTGGAGGTCAATCAGGCAACAGCATATTAGCTTGTCAATGATGGAAGCAGAATTTTCATGTCTGTCATTACTATGCACTGACTTAATTCTGTACAAACAGTTATTATTAGACATGGGTATAACTGTTAAAGAATCTATTATTGTATACGAAGACAACCAGGCAGCTATACAATTAGCTACTAATATTGCTGTAAAGACTAGATCAAAGCATACTGATTTAAGATACTTAAATGTTAGAGAATCTGTAAAAAATGGTCTAATTAAACTTGAATACTGCATGACGGAAGAAAATATTGCAGACCAGTTTACAAAAGCACAAGGTGTTGTAAAATTTAAAGAGAGTTGTGACAATTATGATTTGAAAGTGTAAATGGATATATTATTGTAATATTTATTATTATTACCCAAAAGGGGAGAATGTTAGGGATAACATTGTTTTACCCTAACTGTTTTGGGTAAAGATAATAAAATGATGAATCATGGTTTGTCAGATAAAGTGTATGTGACTTTAAGCTAAAGGAATGTAATTAAGGGTGCAGCTGTAAAAGTACTATATAAGCAGCAAGGCACTCTCTGACTCTTACTGGCTGGCTTATTGAAGACTGCGTTCTTGCTGAAACGGGGAGTGAAGAAGTGTGTTGATATTTCTCAACGGAGAGAAGATTGGACTGATTTATTGTAAGTGTACTGACATTGGCTATTCAACACGGACTTTGCAAATAGAGTATCCCTGACAAGACTTGACTGAAATTGATATATGACTACTGGACTGTTTACATG
The DNA here is from genome assembly GCF_049901735.1 of Notechis scutatus. Classification (NCBI taxonomy): domain Eukaryota; kingdom Metazoa; phylum Chordata; class Lepidosauria; order Squamata; family Elapidae; genus Notechis; species Notechis scutatus. Next base: position 130,845,049 of record NC_142009.1, on the reverse strand, counting down.
ACTATGCTATAATTCTTAAATGGAATAAATTATAATTTTGATAGCACAAGCGTATCTGTATTTTTACTGCGTGTTAACGAGAAGGCTTATCTCACACATTTACCTGTCTTCCTATCTGACTTCGCTGCACGTTCTGTTTAGTTTGTTTTCCTTAACAGCAGTTGGGGAATCCAGGCTTAACAAGTGTTACTTGCTCAACGCAGGTAGTCCTCACCAGAGGTGGTATTCAGCAGGTTCTGACCAGTTCTGGAGAACCGGTAGCAGAAATTATGAGTAGTTTGGACAAACACCACCTCTGACTGGAGATTTTACAGTATCTTTCCCTTGCCACGCCCACCAAGCCAAGCCCACAGAACCTGTAGTAAAACAATTTGAATCCTACCACTGGTCCTCACTTAATGGTTGGTCACTTAGCAAATGTTTGAACTTATGACAGACCTCCCCAGAGTGACATACAATCCAGTTTCAGAATACCAATGGCCACATCTCTCCTCCATCACATGATCACATTTTGTGCCCTTGGCAATTGGCTCATGTTTATAGTTCTTTGCTGCAACCCACAGTCACATCACGATGATTTTTGGTGTTTTTTGCTGATTTCTGGCATTTATTTCTGGTTTTCAGCAAAAAAAAAATCCTTTCATTGAAAAAAATGGGTTCACTTAATGACTGCAGTGTTTGCTTAATAACTGCCAGATAAAAAGTCATAAAATTGAGCATAGTGATATAGGGATTCTATTAATCTGGCCCATGACATGATTGAGTTTGACACCCGTGCTTTTAACTATCACCATGATTTATGACCATAATTCCAGGCATAATTATGATCATGAGTGTTAGGTATAACATTGATACCCAACAAGGTTTGGGTGGATAAATATATAAACTAAGGTATCATAGTTTAAGTGTTTGTAACTTTAAGCACCACACTGCATGTAATTAGCCAATTAAGGGTGCGGTTAGAAACTGCAATAAGAGGAAGCAGTAGAAAGCTTGCTGCTTACTGCCTACAGTTTTACTGTTTACCGTTTGCTGTTTGCTGTTTACTGCTGTTTACTGCTGGATACAACTGTTTATTACTGTTTTACTGCGACTGTCTACTGTTTGATCGTTCTACTGAATATCCAGCGTTATCCTCTGGAGAAAGGCATCAGAGGAGGAGAAGATATCTTTATCGGCTGATAAAGATATAGTAAGGACTATTATCTGGACTGAGTTAGTGAGTCTTACTGAATGGATATATTGTGAATGACATACGGACTGATTGACAATGCTTAAACTCTAACTGGATTAAAAACTATTTAAACTACAAACAATGTTTGTGTTCAGTGTGTGTATACTCTAAAACCCTTCCTCTCTCATTTGGCTGCCTGGCTTGACTGCTGCTGCATACTTTATCCCCAAACACTAACAATGAGTCAAAGAACTACCTATAAGAAACCAGACCTTATGATGATAATACAGAGAGTTTGACTCACTTTTATATAAACACTGACTCAATCATACTTCAGACTATACATGCTGACATAATTGCAGGAGTGAACTGTGATGGTGCAGTGGTTAGAATGCAGTATTGCAGGCAAATTCTGCCCACAGCCAGGAGTTCGATCCTGATCAGCTCAAGGTTAACCCCCCCCCCCCCCCCCCCCCCCCCCCCCCCCCCCTGCGTACGGTTAGCTCCCCCCCCCCCCCCCCCCCCCCCCCCCCCCCCCCCCACTCAGCCTTTCAACTGCCTAAGCTTGGTAAAACGAGGACCCAGATTATTGGGGGCAATATGCTGATTCTGTAAACTGCTTAGAGAAGGCTGTAAGGCACTGTGAAGTGGTATATAAGTCTACGTGCTATTGCTATTACTCTTTTATGAAAATCTAAATATTCTGCTTAAACTGAATTCCAGAACTGCTGCCCTTAGGATTTTGATTTCCTTGACCCCACCTCCTATACACTAAGAGTATAGAACGATCACAGTGAAAACAAGATTCTTCACATCTATCTGCCTTCTTTAGAATCATTCTTGTTCCTCCCATCAAGAGCTTTGAGTTCATAACCTTCCCAAATCTCCTTTGGTGAGAATGAAAGAACTACAAATGGGGGGGTGGGAGGGATAACAGAGACAGATATTTCCAGGATGGCATCATTCACATTACTGTAAAAGGTGATTGTCTGACCATTAGTGCTTCTGCAACCAATTAGCAATGTTTCTAGATGCATACTGTGGTTGATTCACCTTCTTAATGTGAAAAAGTGACAAAGTAGGCTAACAGCACTTTTCAGCTCTTTGGGCTTTCAAAACCAATACTGCAATTAACTGAAAGTTAATGCAAGTGGAAACAGCCATTCATGTTTTTATGTCAAAACTCACAGTTTATTTCAGTTGCCAGTTATGACTATTACTGCATAAATGTTGCAAAAATAGCAGGCAGCAGCAATGGAAAGAGCCTATAACAAACTTGTTTTTCAGGACCTACTGGTTGAATGTAAACCTAAGCATCAGAAAACATACTACAGAGTTCAGTTCTACCAAGCATTCTTTATCTATTCAACATGTAAAAAGGTAAAGGTTCCCCTCGCACATATGTGCTAGTTGTTTCCGACTCTAGGGGGCGGTGCTCATCTCCATTACAAAGCCGAAGAACCAGCGCTGTCCGAAGACGTCTCCGTGGTCATGTGGCCGGCATGACTAAATGCCGAAGGCACACAGAACACTATTACCTTCCCACCAAAGTGGTCCCTATTTTTCTACTTGCATTTTACATGCTTTCGAACTGCAAGGTTGGTAGAAGCTGGGACAAGTAATGGGAGCTCACTCCATTACTCGGTGCTCAGGATTCGAACCACTGAACTGCCAACCTTTTTGATGCACAAGCTCAGCATCTTAGCCTCTGAGCCACCGCGTCCCTCATTCAACATGACTGAGTGAGAGCATATCACCATTCATGCTCCAAAACACAAATGATCATCCTCAAATTATTCTACTCTGGACACATTTTGCAAAGATCATGGGAAAGACTCTGCTGTTAGGAAAAGTGAGAGGAAAGAGCAGAAAAGACCATCAGCAGTGAAGTGGATGGGTTCAATTAACAATGGTGATGGGTGCACTGTTGGAAGACGTGAAAGACTGTTAGGGACAGATTGTCATGGACAGAAATCTATCACTATCTCTGTCACAATAATGACATGATACCACATAATCAGTTGGTGCTTCAATTCATTGGACAGTATGATTGTCTATAATGAGAAGGAGAGAGAGAGAGGGGGGGAGGGAGAGAGGGGGAGGGGAGAGAGAGAGAGAGAGAGAGAGAGAGAGGAGAGAGGGAGGGAGAGAGGGGAGGGGAGGGAGAGAGGGAGGGAGGGAGAGAGAGAGAGAAGGAGAGAGAGAAGGAGAGAGAGAGGGAGGGAGGGAGGGAGGGAGAGAAGGAGAGAGGGGGGGGAGACTTCTGCAGAGGCTGGAACTCTTCGCTAAAACAAAAAAGCTCCACACTCTAAACAACTATATGGATTAGTGGAGAAAAATGAAAGCTGGAAAAGGCTTTCCCATTATTTCCCTATTCAGTAGGGGGTACTAACCAGTATTATTTAATGCAAGAATTTACAAAATGACACAAAACACTATAATATTTGAAACACTTAATGGGGACAGAAATTAGTTACTACAATGTCAGAAATGTCAGCAATCATATCTGCTTCTGTGGATAGACTATGCCCAAAAGAGGTTTTACAGATGCTAAACAAATTTTACCTGGTAGAAACAAAATTCTGGATAACCCAAAAAAAGTGTGGATTACAAGATAGAGAAGGCAGCTAAAGTGGAAATACAAATCACAAGCCAAGAAAATGACCCTAATAAGGACTTTTTATTGGATACAAACAAGAAGTTGGTCAAAGCTTTGAAAATCAAAATGGAATTTCAAATAATAACAAAAAAAATGACCCAGATCATTTTTATTGGATATATAAAAGAAGTTTGTTAAAGCCTTGAAGAAGCCTTTGGAATGGGAAAAAGAAAAACTGAAGAAGGACTCAATCCTACAACAACATCAGAATGAATTAAATACCAAACAACATCAGGATGAATTAAATACCTATTACAAGTCAAAGTTATATATAAGGTTGGTTTATTTGATCAACATTAAAATACATGTTCCTATAAATGGTCAGCAAAAAAACTTTTTGCTTTATAGGGAGTGAAAAATTATCAAACTTGTTTTTAATTTGTGATGAATATCAGAAGCAGGGGTGGGCTTCAAAAATGTTAGCAACAGGTTTTCTGCCCAGTTGCTGGGTGAGCATGGCCATGGTGGCCGTGACCTAGTTGGCCTCCTGCTCCACGGTGGGGGGGGAGCATTTTTGCCCTCCCTGGGCTCCAGAGGCTTTTCTTGAGCCTCCGGAAGCGTGAAAATGGCTTCCCTGAGCTTTGGAGGCTCTCTGGAAGCCAGAAACAGGCTCATTTCCAGACTTCCCAAACTTCTGGAAGGCCCATTTTTCACCTTTCCGAGCCTCTGCGTGCACCCTGCATTACTTGCATCCAAAATGGACTGCGTGTGGACTCCTGGGAGAGGAGGGGGGGCAGCCAGGAGTGGGATTTGGGGGTTCTCCCAACTGTGCAGAATTTTAGCTAGAAGATCTCCTGAACCCCTGAGAACCCCCAGCAGCCCACCCCTGATCAGAAGGTATATATTTCTTTTTTTTTTTCTTTCCACTTTTTATTCTTTCTCTTTTTCTCTGCTTGCATTTGTTTTCATTGTTGTAATAAAAATCATATTACAAAATACATTTGTGTATTGTTATAAACCAGATTGGGATTGGGAAATTAAAACAAAAGAAAACAAAGAAATCCGCATTGCATTATTTTCCTTTTATTTCCAAATGGAAATACCATAAGGCAGGTCTGGAAAGCCACCAGGAGTTAAGCTCAACTTGAAGGAGACTCAAATATATCTACAATAATATTACAGATGGCTTTTAAAGATCAGGGCATTTGACAAAGTGAAATTAATGCAGCTTGGAAGCATGACTGAATACTGTGTGTTTATTTATGAGGACCCGATGATACAAGAGGTGTTGTACAATGATGCAAGTCTGTTTATAACCATCAGGTTGATCTTGAATCTTACCTAGAATAAAATGGAATTTAAGAATTTAATCTGTTGCAAGAAAATACCATTACTCCCCATAACATGTGTCTGTTCAATTTAGGGTAAATACCACTTCCTCACAAGTTATTGGTCCATACCTCCAAGGAAAAAATTACTGGATTGAATTAGGATTGGGCCAGTCCTACTTCAAGGATGTATTTCTATTTTTTTGTACACAGGCTCTGCACTTTAGATGCACCATTGAGATTCAGTCCTGGATTTCATTAATCCTAATCAAATGTTATGCCTTTAGCTCAAGGATGGCAATGTTTGGGTGGCCAGGAACTACACTTAACATTTGGAGAACAGCTGAGAGGCATGATGGGGTGAATGAGGATGCAAAGTGAATGGAACAATCGCATGTATAAGGAAACCCACAGTTTTTCTCTTTTATTTATCCTCCTGTAAAGGGATAGCCAGTTCATAGAGTTTCTTTTAACTAGGTTTATATGCATTTTGTGTGTTTCCTTCCTCAAACTGTAAGGAGATGGTTGCACATTCTGAGCAATTATGATCGAAGGTTGCTCCAGGGTTGAAGGTTTCTCCATTTTAGTTGATCCTTTATATAATTTTATACATTGTCACAGTGCAAGTTACATCAAGGTATGATGCAAAGATAATATCTGGATGCGAAATACATAGGAAGCTGCCCTACAGCAGACCATATTGGCCCATTTTTTAATTCTAACTGGCGGGATGTTTTTTAAAAAGTGATTTTGTAACCAGGTTGTTGAAACTAAAATACAGCAAGTATTGCATTACTGGGTTCTACTGAAGCAGTGCTGATAGGAAAAACTAAAAGTGAGCAAATCTGTTAATGATGGTGAATCCTAGTTTCTTGGGTTAATGCTTACATCAAATTTGGTTCATTGATCTTTAGAGTTTTTAAAAAGTGTATGTTCAAATAAGTTGGTGCTTTGGTGTAAATCAGTGGTTCCCAAACTTTTTCGGTCCACCGCCCCCTTGGTGCTACAAACTCATCCTCAATGCCCCCCACCCAGGGGTGGGATTCAAATTTCTGTGGGCATGGCCTAATTTGAGGGTGTGGTTTGCTGGTCACATGATTGGGTGGGTGGGGCTTGCTGGTCACATGACTAGGTGCGTGTGGTTTGCTGGTCACGAGACTGGTGGTGTGGCTTGCTGGTCACGTGACTGGGTGAGTGTGGTTTGGTGACTGGCAAACCAAATACAAGTGGTCCTCACTTAATGGCCAGTTGCTTAGCAAGTGTTCTAATTTATGACTGGCCTCCCCAGAACTACTTGACCTGTTTTTGGAGTTTTGACAGCCATGCACATACATATACGCATACTCCCTTCCAACCCTGCTGGAGCTGGTCATTGGATTAGAATCAGCAAAGCATCTCTGATTAGATTCTAGTAGTGAATAAAACTTAATCAGAGATGCTTTGCTGATTCTTGTTATTTGTTTTATTTGTATTTCTTTATTTTATGTTGCTGAATTGTATTGACATGTGTGTCCCTTCTTGTGCACAACCCAGAAGCTTTTGTGATTCTTTGCAGCAAAAATTACTGACCTCTGGCTTTGCTCTACTTTTCAAACGTGCCGGCACTGCCGCGTTCTAGGTGCTGGCCCCGCAGGTCCACCCCATTGAGCCCGCTGCACTGGAGGCACCTGCCCAAGCAAGTCTGAGCGGAGCGGTGCACCAAATCAATGGGCTGAGCCTGGGAGAGGGAAAGAGAGAGAGAGAAAAGAGAGAAGGAAGAAAAGAAAGAGAAAGGGGAAAGAAAGAAAAAGGGACAAAGAAGGGGGGCATGGAGGGATGGAGGAGGGAGGGGGAGAGAGAGAGAGAGAGAGACCTGATGCATCAGATTGAAATGAGGCCTAGTTTAGAGGCCCTTTTCCACATTGAAACATCTCTGCCAGCATCTTTGCCAGCACATTGAAACATCTTTGGCTTCTATTAATTATAGGTTTTGTGGACTAAACATGGCCAAGACTATCAGGAAGCTCTCACATTTTGTTGAGGCTTTAAACAGGATCCATTGAACCAGATCTCTACCCTAAAAAATTACTTTTCCCCAATGTATTACAGTGCCAATTCTGAAGAAGGCAAAATCAAAATGTACTGGTAAATTACAAGGAGAACACACACACACACTTCTAACCCTGCTGGAGCAGGTGATTGGACCAGAATAGATATCTCACTATCTTTCTCCTCCCTCCCTCCCTCCTTCTTTATTTCTTTTTCTTTCTGTCCCTTCCTTCCATCCCCCCTCTTTCTTTGTCCCTTTTTCTTTCTTTCCCTTTTCTCTTTCTCTTCTTCCTTCTCTCTTTCTCTCTCTCTCTCTCTCTTCTTCCTTCTTTCTTTCTCTCTCTATCTCTCTTTCCTCTCTCTTTCCCTCTCTCAGGCTCACCCCATTGACTTCGTGCACAGCTCCATTCGGACTTGCTTGGGCAGGTGCCTCCAGTGCAATGGGCTCAATGGGGTGGAACATGGCGGCGGGAGGATGTTTGAAAAGGAGAGCAAAGACACTCTAGCTTTGCTCTCCTTTCCCAACGCTGTGTTCAGGGGGCCGCCCCGCTGCCCTGAACACAGCAGTGGGATATTTGAAAAGGCTTTGTTCTCCTATTCCCAACGCTGCGTTCGGGGCACCGCCCCATCACCCTGAACATGGCGGTAGGATGTTTGAAAAGGAGAGCAAAGCCACTCTGGCTTTGCTCTCCTATCCTCATCGCTGCATTTGGGGCATCGCCCTGCCGCCCAGAACACAGTGGTGGGATGTTTGAAAAGGCTTTGCTCTCCTTTCCCAATGCTGCATTCATGGGCGGAGCTCCTTGCAAGTCAATGGGATGATCCTGCAGCGGCAGCGGCATTTTTTCTCACCCCTGAATTGTGCCCTGCCGCTCACCTCCAGTGCCCCCCTGCCACCTCTTAGCACCCCCCCTGCCGGCCCCCTTACCTCTCAGTGCCCCCCTAAAGCATCCCACTGCCCCTCAGGGGGTGGTACCACCCACTTTGGGAACCACTGGAGTAAACAATACCTATCAACCCTGAAGCTGACTTGACCTGAGCCATTTTGAGACTTCAGTGTTGCCACACTGGAGCTGAGGATAGGGAGAGGGGAAATTGAGATAGCTGGGGTTTTGTAGCCAAAACAAAATATTTTCTCCTGGAAATCAAGGACATTTGCACAGTTGGCCGGATGGAGGAGGATTGAAATTTGTGAAATTTGTGGGTTTGGCTTGGTGGTCATGTGACTGGGTGAGCGTGGCTTGCTGACTGGGCGTGGGTTGGTGGTCATGTGACAGGGTGGGCATGACTTGTATGTAAATATAAATATTTATGTAAATATTGATTTTTTTTATTTAAAAAAAGAGCAACTTTTACCCAAAAGCAGGCAAAGCAGGCAGGCAGATTGAGTTGCTCACAGAATCACAAATTCATTCAGAGATCTATCTATATGCCATCGGCTAGCTCAGTCTGTCACAAAAATTTGCTAGCAAGCAAAGTCACAAAATTTACTCACAACACACCATGTATATAAATATTGATTTTTTTATAAAAAAGAGCAACTTTTACCCAAAAGCAGGCAAAGCAGGCAGGCAGATTGAATTCCTCACAGAATCACAGATTCACTTAGAGATCTATCTATCTGCAATCAAGGATTTCCTGTTTTCCAGCTAATCTAAATCTTCTGGCAGAGCAGAACAGCTGATGGTCGGGGGAACAAAAAGGAAAAATAGCAACTTACCAAACCAGGCAAGTTGGATGGCTCACATGCCAGGTAAGGAGTGAGTGGGCAGGGAGGGGAGGGGCCAACCAGTGGAGCGATTTGCTGGTTCTCTGAACTGTGTATAGCGTTTGCAAGAAATAATCAGCTGTGCCGCCTGGACAGCTGACAAGTGCTGCACTCAGGTGCGCAGCATTTGAAAATCCTCTTGTTTCCTGCTTTCTCAACCTCAGCTGTGTCGCACAAAGCAACTGAGGAGGGAAAAGCAGGGAATAAAGGACAGCCTAGAGCCTGGGCAGCCAGGTGGGCCAAACACGAACCAGTTCGGTGTCAGCTGCTCTTCGCAGCTACAGGTTCTATAGAAATGGGCCAAATGGTAGCATCCCACCCTGATTCCACCTCAGTTCTCCCCATTGCAACTGTGGCAGAAGTGGGTATTCAGCAGGTTCTGACCAGTTCTGGAGAACCGGTAGTGGAAATTTTGAGTAGTTCAGAGAACCAACAAATATCTGACTGGAGATTTTACAGTATCCTTCCCCTGCAGCCCACCAAGCCACGCCCACAGAACCAGTAGTAAAAAAAATTGAATCCCACCATTGATTACTGCGGAATAAGACTTATGTCATACTCCATGTAATATTAGGTCAAGACTGTGCTCAAGTTATATTTCATTGATGTTGCAGCTTGGCTGTAAAGGAATGTCCATCTACAAATATAGACATCTGATTAAATTGGCCTCCATACCGTTTAGGCCCAGTAAGATGCCAAATAATTATTTCTCCTGATGGCGCCAGCCAATTACAGTCTAAAGTCAAAGCCTGATTAATGAAATAATGGGCCTATTTCAGAGGAAAGAGTGTTCTTAGCCATTCCACACGTACTTGTTTTTGTATATGGAGAAAGAGACTATGACCTTTGGAGGAAGGACTGTAAATTTAACAGTGCTACAGTTCTAGATACAGGATTTAAGATGCAGTGCATTCAATGGAATTTATATTTTGATAAAATGGAATGTGCTACTCATGAAGATCTTTTGATAGGTCAGATTTTGTTTTATTGTATATTCAACCAATTTATTATTCATATTCGGTTTCACCCAAATTCTCTTCTATAATGTGGCAAAGAAGACATATTGGAGTTTGGATGACCATGTGTATTACCTTACAGCTTGCTGAACTCTGAAAAGTTTTTAAAAGTCCTCTAAAATGATGTCTTTGCAGCTGCTTTGAATGTTTGGCAAAGAGCAAATCTTTTTTTCCTTTATTTATTTTTTCAGCATTCAGTGTTTATCGATTATTTAAAAATCTGCATTTTAAAGGCAGATTTGAAGGAGGGGATCAAAGGGTTTAATCAGAGGATTAATCTCTGCTTCATTGAGCCTAAAATTAATATTAATCAGAATTGGACAGAGCTATGGATATTTGTTGGTACTGTGTCCAGATCTGGAATTATCAGTAGCCACCTTTTAAAAAAAAAAAATCCTGGTTTCCGGTTTGCTAGCCTTCGGCGGCAGCAGGATTTGCAACGCGCGATCCCTGCTGCGTTCGCCGCCAAGGTTCCCCCGATCCATTTGGATCTGGGGGATATAGCTGCCCCGTAGAGGCAGCTGAAGACAGGGGATCCGGCAAGGGGTTTGGGGTGCCGCAAACCCCCTCCCCAGCCGGCTAAACTCCCTTTTCCCGAGGCGGAGGAACGGCAGTCAGTAATGGCCGCCACGAAGAAAGCTGCAGCCGGGTAAGCAAGTGCAGGAGGGAGAAAGCTGGAGAAAGTGAAAGGTGCTTTTAACCGGGACAAGACGGGAGAAAGTGATTTGGAACCTTGAAAGCTGTTAAGGATATATTGTTCCTTGTGAGAGCCACAAGCTGCGAATACCCTAAAGGGGAAAGTTTTTTTCTTTGTTCTACTCTCCTTCCTAAAGTGAAAGCGGGGAAAAAAAATCTTTTGGCTGTGAGTGGGAAGGGAGAGTGAAAAAAAATCAGAGTAAAATTTGAAAATAAGGAGAAGATTGCCTAGAATTGCAAAGAGTTTAAAAACTCCCAAATGAAGAAGAAGAAGGTATTTAAAAGAAACAGTCTGTTTGGATTGTTTGGTGATTTTGGAACCTTTGGAAATTATTTCTGATTAAATCATCTGGGTGGTTGTTTGGAAAAACTTTTCTCTACACAATGGCATCACCTGTGGATGGATTGGAACTTATATATCAATAATATGAAAGAGAAAAACAAGGAGGGGAAGATGGACTTGGCACTATTTTTCAATACTTAGAAATGGCGGTTTATATTTATGCGAAGCAGAATGAGGATGATGGGGACAAAGAAGAAGAAGAAGCCATCTTTGATGAAAAAAGGACTTTGATTGGAGACGGGAAAAAGCAAGAGAAAAAGGAAAAGAGGTCTTTAAGATCTGAAAAAACAGCCCAAAAAGGGTGAAAAAGGTGAAAAAGGGACATTATGTTAAGAAACAACAGAAAGGGGGAAAGCAGAATAAAAGGGAGGTGGAGAGACAAGGGGTTAAAGAGGACAAGGAGAAGAAGAAGCAAGGGAAAAAGGAAGGGATGAGAAGCTCTAATGGTGGGGAGCAAGATATTAAGAAGCAAAAGTTTTCCAGAGACAATGGATAGATCTTATTGTTAATGGGATTCTAGAAAAGTACATAAGATTGCATTTTTATATCTGTATTTAGAAGTAATTATAGAAAATTAGAAATAATATGTAGCTTAAAATGTGATAAAATATCTAACATAAATAAGTGAAATTTTTGTTAAGAAAAAGAGAGTACTGTAATGAAATATGATTCAAGATTGTGATGTGGGGGTAATAATCGTGGAAAGCATAAGTGTTCCCACAAAGGCATGATATTCAATTGAAATGGATAAAATGTTTAAGATATAAATGATTGTTAAAATTAATGATTAGAACATGGTATACTAGCAAAATCTTTTGTGAAATGAGATTTGAAGTAGAAGAAGGAGGAACATTTCAATGAAATATTGAGCTATCATATGTGATGTGGGGGGGGGCGTAATTATGGAAAATAGGGCTCTCATAAAAGTATGTGATTTAATTGAAAAGTAATGAGTTAAACATCTAAGATATGAATGAATATCAATACTAATGAATAGATTTGTATTATTTTTGATTATATAGTATAATTTTAGAATGTACCAGACAGAATCCCAATGTATGTTATGTATTTTATATTAGGTATTATAAATATAAGGGGAAAAGATAAAGGCATCATACTCCATATAGTGTACAGGAGAAGTATTTCTTCTTCTTTTTTTAAAGAAGAAAAATAAATGTTTGGCTGGAATAGAACAGACAAAGAATAATAAATATTAAAATAAAATAAAATTGAGAAAATTTAAAGGAGAGGAGAAGTTATATAGAAAATTGAAAATGTTAATAAGATATGAAATAGTATGTAAAATGAATATGAAACTGAACTAAAACAAGAGTTTTAACCCGGGACTAAGCAACTTTCAGAAAAGAGGTTTTTTATGCTTTTATGTTTTGTGTTTATGTGTATTTATGTATTGTTTGTCTTGAAAATAAAACTTGTTTTAAAAAAAAATCCTAAAATAACACACGCATCCAGCCTCCTTGGATGGAGGTTTAGATAGTAAAGACGGTAAAGAATATCCCATAGGAGTTTATCTGTGTGAAATTAGCAAAGATCTCAGCCAGCTCTGATACTATTCCACACTTCCACATATTCTTTCCAACCCAACAGAATGTTGGAAAGAAAATCTGTAAAGGAGGTTAGGTATCTTTCTGTATGTCCATCTGTCTATCAACATAACTCTCTGAAAACCAAACAGATTAAATCTGAACAAGCTAACAAAAGATCAAGTTAGAAAATAGGCCAGATCTAACTGGAACCAATAGAGAAGTAAATAAAATCCTGAGCGGGGAGGGGGGGAAATCCCCCTTAATCCATTTCTCAGGGAAGGCAGTTTGGAATGCCAACTCCTTTATTCTAATCCTCTCCTCTACATTCAGAGCAAAGGGTATGCAATCCCCTTCATAGACACACATACACCCTGTCACAACACAAGGAGTACACAGAAACACAGACAACTCACCAGAATCCACCTTGAATAATTCTGTGCATGCACACATAGAGGTAACGTATGTTCACATTTTGATTAAATTCCTGGGAGAAACTATGCACCTATAAAAGTATGAAATGCAACACAAAGGGATCATAAAAACATACAGATATGGATACTTAATTTGAGCTGTTGTCAAAAACAAAAGCTGCTCCTCAAGTAGCTGCAGTCTAAGGAGCATGAGGGAGTTTTTATCTGGCCTTTCTTAGCTGAGGTATGGTGGAATTTTCTATAATGGAAGGATATTGCAGGAAACATGCCTGTAACTTTTCTTCTCTGGTCTTCTGCTTAGGTTGGTTTCATCCACTTCTTTGGTCATGATGCAACCAGTTGACAGTTACTGTCGCATGTTCCATGCTCCAGTTGGACACTCAAGAGCTGAGAGAGCTTTGATTTGCCCCTCTTCAGTCTGTGGGCAAAGGGCTGCCCTGAACAGAAGCTCCTACTCCAGTGACATCAGTCAGATACAACTGAAGCACAATACTACTGTTGCTACTAATATTTATATTATACTACCTGGATACCCGTGCTTTGCAACAAAACTTTGTGGTTGGGCTATGCAGGAGAAATTTGGTTCACCATCCATTGGCTCAGTGGTGGTTGGTGATTGAAACACATAAGGAATATCACTCCCACCACCTTAAATCCAGAAGCAGTTCCATAGATGGAAGCCATAAACATTTTGGTGAAGCACCGACATTTAGTACTATAAGGAGCCCCAGGCCACTCCTGAGTGAAGGAGTGGAAGGTCTGCCAGTTTGAACTGAGGTAACAGAATGTGAGACAACTGGCAGTTGGAACAGAATTCCTTTCAGGTGAGGAGGGGAGTAGAACTCCTTAGCATCAAAGCATGTCAATAATAATATACAAAATACTAATGATCTGATGGTCATTTTGAAAAATCCTTTTTTAGCGAGCACTTAGAAGCCAAAAGGAACATACATGCCAAATTTCAAGTTTGTAGGCTTTACGGTTCTGGAGATTTCATGATGAGTTAGTGGTACTTGGCTTTTATATATATAAATTATGTTATGTTATATTATTATTTTATATTTATATTATACATTATATTATTAGAAGAGTTATTTTTTAAAATGCTTTTATTTTTTAAGTTGCTATATGTTCTTTGAATTGTAAGCTGCTCTGAGTCATTGATAGAGATGGGTAGAGAGTTACTATAAAAATTGAATAAATAAATAAATAAATAAATAAATAAATAAATAAATAAATAAATAAATAAATAAATAAATAAATAAATAAATAATATTATAAACAGTCAATGCCTGGAATACATAAATAAATGCAAAAGAACTGCCCAATGAAACTTCAACTAAAAATATACATTGTAGGTCAGGGGTCCTCAACCACTGGGCCGCGGACCAGTACCGGTCCATGGAGCACTCTGTACCGGGGTCGCAAAAAGAAAAAAATTTAAAAATGGCGGCTTTCTTCGCTTCGGTGAATGCTGCTGGGATCGGGGATCAAGGACACAAATGAGAGAAGTGGGGGAGGAAGCAACCAAAGCCTGTCCTGCTCTCTGGCTCAGCGGCTTCGGTTTCCTCCCGCCTCGTTCCTCTCTCAGTCGCTCTCTCGCTGCTCCACCAGCCCAGGAAGAAACTGCTTCAAAGAAGCCGGGGGTGGCTTTCCTGTCGCCGCAGCACCTCCGAAGCGCCCGTTCACCCCACCCGCCCGCCCGCGCACGGTTCAATTCAGTGCCCGTTCTGCCTGCCTGCCTGTTTGGTTGTTTGGGAGCAGCTTCGCTGAGAATAATAACTATTCGCCTCTTTTTATCAGCGAAGCTACTCCGAAACGAAGAAGGCAGGCAGGCAGGCAGAACGGAGCACTGTGGATTGAACCGCCCGCGGGCGGGCGGTGGGGTGGGGGGTAAACGGGTGCTTCAGAGGAGCTGCGGCGACAGGAAAAGCCACCCCCGCTGCTTTGAAGCAGTTTCTTCCTGGGCTGGTGGAGCAGCGAGAGAGCGACTGAGAGAGGAACGAGGCAGACACCTGAGGGAGGGAGGGAGACACCTGAGGATGGGGCTGAGGGAGGCAGGGCCGAGGCACTCCTGAACTTGGGAGTTTGCTGGCAGACGCTTGACATTACCCGACTAGGTAACAACATCAGATGTTACCTAGTCAGGTAATGAAAACGTCTGCAAAGCAAACCACCAAACTCGATTCTCCCCGGTCCTTGAGAAAGTGTTTGTACTTGAAACTGGTCCCTGGTACAAAAAGGTTGAGGGACCACTGTTGTAGGTCACCAGAGTTTGTTGAGTCAGTGTTTGCAATAGTGGTATTTGGGTGCTCTATGTGTCATTTTTGGATTTTTATCCTGTGTGTGTGTATGTGTGTGTGTGTGTGTGTGTATGGTATGGTGGCCTAGTGGTGAAGTAACTTTTCTTCTCTGGTCTTCTGCTTAGGTTGGTTTCATCCACTTCTTTGGTCATGATGCAACCAGTTGACAGTTACTGTCGCATGTTCCATGCTCCAGTTGGACACTCAAGAGCTGAGAGAGCTTTGATTTGCCCCTCTTCAGTCTGTGGGCAAAGGGCTGCCCTGAACAGAAGCTCCTACTCCAGTGACATCAGTCAGATACAACTGAAGCACAATACTACTGTTGCTACTAATATTTATATTATACTACCTGGATACCCGTGCTTTGCAACAAAACTTTGTGGTTGGGCTATGAGGAGAAATTTGGTTCACCATCCATTGGCTCAGTGGTGGTTGGTGATTGAAACACATAAGGAATATCACTCCCACCACCTTAAATCCAGAAGCAGTTCCATAGATGGAAGCCATAAACATTTTGGTGAAGCACCGACATTTAGTACTATAAGGAGCCCCAGGCCACTCCTGAGTGAAGGAGTGGAAGGTCTGCCAGTTTGAACTGAGGTAACAGAATGTGAGACAACTGGCAGTTGGAACAGAATTCTTTTCAGGTGAGGAGGGGAGTAGAACTCCTTAGCATCAAAGCATGTTAATAATAATATACAAAATACTAATGATCTGATGGTCATTTTGAAAAATCCTTTTTTAGCGAGCACTTAGAAGCCAAAAGGAACATACATGCCAAATTTCAAGTTTGTAGGCTTTACGGTTCTGGAGATTTCATGATGAGTTAGTGGTACTTGGCTTTTATATATATAAATTATGTTATGTTATATTATTATTTTATATTTATATTATACATTATATTATTAGAAGAGTTATTTTTAAAATGCTTTTATTTTTAAGTTGCTATATGTTCTTTGAATTGTAAGCTGCTCTGAGTCATTGATAGAGATGGGTAGAGAGTTACTATAAAAATTGAATAAATAAATAAATAAATAAATAAATAAATAAATAAATAAATAAATAAATAAATAAATAAATAAATAAATAAAAATAATATTATAAACAGTCAATGCCTGGAATACATAAATAAATGCAAAAGAACTGCCCAATGAAACTTCAACTAAAAATATACATTGTAGGTCAGGGGTCCTCAACCACTGGGCCGCGGACCAGTACCGGTCCATGGAGCACTCTGTACCGGGCCGCAAAAAAAAAATTTAAAAATGGCGGCTTTCTTCGCCGTGAATGCTGCTGGGATCGGGGATCAAGGACACAAATGAGAGAGAGAAGTGGGGGAGGAAGCAACCAAAGCCTGTCCTGCTCTCTGGCTCAGCGGCTTCGGTTTCCTCCCCGCCTCGTTCCTCTCTCAGTCGCTCTCTCGCTGCTCCACCAGCCCAGGAAGAAACTGCTTCAAAGAAGCCGGGGGTGGCTTTTCCTGTCGCCGCCAGCACCTCCGAAGCGCCCGTTCACCCCACCCGCTGCCGCGCGCACGCAGTTCAATTCAGTGCCCGTTCTGCCTGCCTGCCTGTTTGGTTGTTTGGGAGCAGCTTCGCTGAGAATAATAACTATTCGCCTCTTTTTATCAGCCGAAGCTACTCCGAAACGAAGAAGGCAGGCAGGCAGGCAGAACGGAGCACTGTGGATTGAACTGCCCGCGGGCGGGCGGTGGGGGTGGGGTAAACGGGTGCTTCAGAGGAGCTGCGGCGACAGGAAAAGCCACCCCCCGCTGCTTTGAAGCAGTTTCTTCCTGGGCTGGTGGAGCAGCGAGAGAGCGACTGAGAGAGGAACGAGGCAGACACCTGAGGGAGGGAGGGAGACACCTGAGGGATGGGGCTGAGGGAGGCAGGGCCGAGGCACTCCCTGAACTTGGTGGAGTTTGCTGGCAGACGTTTTATTACCCGACTAGGTAACAACATCAGATGTTACCTAGTCAGGTAATGAAACGTCTGCAAGCAAATCACCAAACTCGATTCTCCCCCGTCCTTGAGAAAGTGTTTGTACTTGAAACTGGTCCCTGGTACAAAAAAGGTTGGGGACCACTGTTGTAGGTCACCAGAGTTTGTTGAGTCAGTGTTTGCAATAGTGGTATTTGGGTGCTCTATGTGTCATTTTTGGATTTTTATCCTGTGTGTGTGTGTGTGTGTGTGTGTGTGTATGGTATGGTGGCCTAGTGGTGAAGACGCTTCTCTCCCACTCGGAAAGTTGACAGTTGAATCCTAGATAGCAGCAGATGCTTCTCTCTTAAGGCTCAAAAAAAAAATCTGCTGTGAAGTCCACATAAGCATCAGGAAGGGCATCCGGCCAAACACTCAGAGCAATTCAACCGCCCAACTTTACCCTGAATTAAAGGACTACAGGGTTGCAAAAAGAAAAAAAATGTACTGTATATCTATACATAAGCATTTATGTTTAGTATGTGCATAAAAGGCATTTTTAGTATTAGTGTAAAATTAGTGTAATAGAATACAATAACGTAGAATTAATTTATCTGGCCACCATCAAGTAGGCTCTCTGAAAATGCAACATGCTCAACATGGGATTTAAAGCAGAGGTGGTATTCAGCAGGTTCTGGCCAGTTCTGGAGAACTAGTAGCAGAAATTTTGAGTAGCTCAGAGAACCACCTCCGACTGGAGATTTCACTGTATCCTTCCCCTGCCACGCCCACCAAGACCTGCCCACAGAACTGGTAAAAATATTTGAATCCCACCACTGGTTTAAAGCAAAGAAAGACTGGGAGGTTGCTTGTATAAAGTATATTTCATCCATTGTAGAAGGATCCATGCACACACACACACATCAATAGATGTCTCCAAGACATCCTTGAAAAACAGAGGTTTTGGGGAGAGCTCTGGTTGATTGTCTTTGGAGATGTCAAACAGCTGTCTCCTGTGGGAAATTAACTAATTTTTAAATTGTTCGTCTAATATTTTGGGTCACTACCAGATCCATTTTCCTCCCTGTATGAATGATTTCAAATATATGAACTGACCAACACAATGATGCATAAGTACCTGCAAAAGTATGCTAATGTACCATTTTTTTTAACAATCTGGATATACTTTGAGGACTGCAATGTGACTAATTCAGACATTGCATTGCTTCATGGCAAGCATCTCAAGCAGACTTCCTGAAGAAGGCAAAAGGTATAAAGAAATGTCAGAGAAGAGCACCATCACAATACTGTAGTACTGAATTCATTAAAAACCAAAGCATGTGATGATGCTTTAGGAACAGGCATGGAAACAGCAAGGAAAACCATCCTATTGGCTGCACACCTAAATAACTCATCGAGGGATATGGATTATCAGTTCATCCATGACTGAAAATAACAGCCAAGCATGTGATAACAAATAACACTGACCTAAGTGATGATGCTGTCAGAGAGTTCATCTTTTGTGATAAAAATCTAACAAAGAATGGATAAAAGAGTAGGTGAACATCTTCCATTGACACAACACCGTTCAACATTCTCATGTAAGCCAAAAAAACCATCTGGAGGCAAAGATGACCAACTTTCAATGCATTTTGAATTCTGCTTTCTGGAACACCAGGCCCTCCAAGATCTCTATGGATGCCAGCCTGACAACCATTTTCAAAGTCTCTGGAGACCTGGATATACTCCCATGCATGAGGTTAGCATAGGCATTGAGACACTATCGATTGTAGGGGTTTTGCTATGTTTCCCAGCATGCATAGTTCTTTTGATCCGTGGTTCTTTCTGTTTTAATTGTAAGTCATCCAGAGTCTTCTAGAGTCAGACAGCCTCTAAATTTAAATCAAGAAATAAAGTTGGAACTGTGATAATAAACATATTCTTATCTTGAAAAAAAATGATGTACTGTATATCAGAACAAATAATTGCTTCTTCCAGATACACTGCAGTGAAGCTCTAAGTTCTGTGCTGTATAAATGTAATGCTATGTAATGAATCCTACAGGAATATCCCCCCTTTAAAATAAGAAAAAAGTATTCCAATATTTAAGTCTCCCACATTTGATATTACCAATTTCCTCTAAGAAATGTGCAGAGTAAGCTGCTATAGTCATTCTCCTCAGGACAGTTAAGTTCCCAGGACACTTAGTTGACAAATCTGCCCCATAAATAAAAATAAGTTTCTTGCATCCATCTTTGCAAACAAAGGCAAGCATAAATCTTATCTTTTGTTAAGGTAAATTCAAAAGGGAATCACTGAGAATACTTTTATGGATACTAATATGTACATCTGAGTTTCTACCTAATCTTCCAACTCCCCGTTCTCCACCCAAAAAGCTTTGTGATCCATTTGCTCACTCCCATCCAAATATATTTGTTTGTAATTGACCATTTCCAATGAAATTCATAATGAAAATACAAGAAAACAAAACATGTTATGTCTGTGTTAGAGTGTATATGAGTGTGCGCATACAGATAAAAAAACAACCAGGAATTAAAACTGTGGTGGTGGTTATAGATTACTAATAATATCGTTAATTAGTTACAAATGTATTTATTTATAAACAAATTTATTAGCTGTCCAACTCTAATGGTCTCTATTGGAGTCCATTAAGAGCATTGAAAGTCATTATGAACTCTAGATATCAAAACTATTAGCAAAAAAATTAGCAAAAAAATATAAATCATCAAATGTAGTAAGTTCAGCCCAAATTATTAGAAATCTACTGAGATTTAGGGATCTTATAAAATTAAAATATAAATTCCATGAATAGTTAACCAAATTTTGGATGTCATACCAGTCCATGTTTTAAATTTATAAACCAAGCATGTTTTCAATTTGATTTGAAATCTGTACCAGATTTGCATTTTAGAAAGGAAGTTATTGTAGACATGAAAGTGCATTTCCTCATCTCTGCTAACCTTTCATTGAAAAAAATAAATATTCTTTCTAGTAAGAAGCATATTACATTCTTGCAGCAGATATCATATAGAAAACTAATTCAGCATGAGGAGATATATGGTTTATCTAAGTTTAATGTCATCTGCTGAAATGAGAACTCATCATTTAAGTTTTGTTTCAGACCAATGTGATTCATTTTCCACAATTGTTGAGTTTTGTGATATTGCCACCAAATGTGAAAAAAATGATCTTATCTACTAATTACATTTCCAGTCATTTTTGAAAATGATTTTTTTATTTAGCAATCATAGCAATACTAAAACATCTAATATCAATTTTCTCTGAGCTTAGAATAAATGTAATGTTTTTTCTTCCAGTGAAATTCTAATGTTTGGCTTCTTTTGTCCTTTATTCAAATTCTACATCCATGTAATTATCCAATGTTGTACATGTTTGATTTCTGAGTCATACTTTATCAACAGCCTAATAAACATGGCCCTAAAATGTTTTGATTTATATAGGATTTTCAAATGCAATCAAATCTGTAAGTATCTCCACTTGTTCCTGCACTTTTTTTTAGCACTGTGCTGTGTATTTGAAGAAATTGAAACTTTAACTGGACCATTGTAAAGTAAGAGTTTCCAAAGATTTTTCTCTTCACATATTCAATAATTAAGTCTTCCCAGTTTGGTCTAGTCAGTGGTTTGGCCACCAAGCTAGAAACCAGGAGCCTGAGAGTTCTAGTCCTGCCTTAGGCATGAAAGCCGGCTAGGTGACATTGGGCCAGTCCCTCTTTCTCAACCTGACCCACCTCATAAGGTTGTGGTTGTGAATAAGTTTGATTTGATTGGAACAGACTCCAGTTTTGATCCCAGATCCCAATATATTAAAAGAATCCAATGGTTTATTTGATCCCAGGTAGACAAGAAGGTTCCCACTTGATTCACTCTGTTTTTCAGCTTTCTGCTTGAAGCCACAACACACAATCAATACACTTTGCAAATGTATCTGCTCTTAAGGAACCTTCTGTCAAGGGACACAGTCAAGGAGCCACCCAAAACAAGATTTAAAAGCTGATCCACCCAGGTGCAAGTAGATCATCTTCAGATTCCAGCTACAATTACATGTGCCATTCAGTAGGTTCCAGGTGCATCAACCCCATGGGTGAATAAGTCTGACGAGTATGATCATATAGAAGTTCTAGTCCGGTACATAAGTCCTGCAACTTTTATACAAAAGAGGCCATGAAAAGGCAGGACAAAGTGATACATGTGATTCTCATTAGGAAACTCCCACGAGTCCTCCATGGTTAAAGACTTTGCCAGTTTTTAGATAGCATTTTTTCCCAGTCCTTCTTGGAAATGTTGAGTATGAACCTGGGACCTTTATTGAGCTACAGTCCCTTTCTCAGGGGAAGAAATACATTTCCTTCCAAGTTTTACAGAGAACATATAATTAATTCTTCAGGCATTTTTTAAAAATATCCAACAGGGAGAAAATATTTTGGGGTGTTTTTATGATCTATCCTTGCATCAGCCAAGCCTAATTCCTTGGGAGAACAAGTAGGGGCAGAATGACTCTTCTGCAGTCCCAGGTTGAGCCTGCTCAGTAGAGGTTGATGAGCTGCCCTTTTAGAGATTTGGAAGGATCAGAAAGAAGCATAAAGGTGAAAAGCAATGGAGTGGGGGAGGGTGTATTGTGTTAGGAACAAGTTGCCTATATTATAGAGAGTGTGGCTAGTTGTCTCCACATTTGTATGAAATCTGGAGACAAAGGAGTAGGTCTGGTCATTTATCCCTCTTTAATCCCCTGCAAGGAACCTGTTTCTACTAAACACAAACAACAATCCAGTTTTGGTGTGTTTGTTTTGCTTGGTATTGGTCTATCATTTTTCCTATTGCACTGTACCCAAAACAAAAGAAATCCACAGTGCGTATCAGTTCTTCTCACTTTGGAAGCCCCCTCATTTGCAAGCCACACCTGGATTCTGCAGAAGCAGCAAAGGAAGAGAATGAAACATGACCAAGGCCTCCTTCTATTTACAGCCTCAGGGAAAAGTAATTACATTTAATGGAAACTGCGGCTTCTAAATAGAGGTACCAAGAGATTCCACTTGCACACAGTCGGAAGTCAGGCTGCAAAGAGAGGGTTCAATTAATTCCTGGTGTAATGCCATTGACATCTCTGGGCTTACCCCAGAGAAGCTTTTGGACTGTCTGCATTCTGGTCATGATGAAGTAGAGGAGACAAGCATTTGTATTCTGTGGCAGACAAAATGAAAATCAGGCCAAGATGTTGCTGAATAGCTCAATGATGGAGCTATAAAAGTTAGGCTTCTTGATGATAAGATTCCACAGGGTGGAGAAATTGAGACCAATGTATTCACACAGGTAGATTTCCTGACTAAGCTTAATAAGGAAAGAAAGGAGAGAGAGAGGGAGGGAAAATAAAGAAGCTGGCCTATCCCGAGAGAGAGGGGAAGCCGCTCTTCTCCAATCAGTGCCTGGAGAAGCGAAGCTGGTTTAGCATAATGGTATAGCTGGGCGGGGGCAGGGAGGGGAGGAGCTTCTGCTGGTGAAAGGGATGAGAAAGAGGGGGGGAAAAGAACAGGAGGACCAGGAAAGTTTGGGGACTCAAATGTTGTTAAGGGTTGCGATAAGAGGGAGCGGGGAGATCAGCCATACCAAAGAGGGGGTCGGGGTGGGAGGTAGGGGCTGTGCAAGGTGGGAAATTCAGGAAGAATCCAGGAACTTATTTGGGGAGATCCTGAGAGGGAAAGATGGAAGGAGGAGGGGGGCGGTCTACCTTCCTCTTTTCCCATCCTCTCCATTGATGTTATCATTTAATGGTGTCTTCCCCCACATAATTGCGATTTTCCCAGGTTCTGTGTCCCTAGTCTGGATTAGAGCAGGAGGGAGGGAAGGAGGGAGGAAGAGAGAGAGAGAGAGAGAATTACTGCTAGAGAAATTAAGTCTTCTCACTTCCCAGTCAATACAATCAGACAGCAGACATTTTTCATATTCTACAATTAGAGTATGTTCCTCCAGGAAATTCAACCAACTATTTCGCTGCAACTCTTGTAGAAGATGCAATTAAATTTAGATTCTGACCAAACCAAACTGAAGGCACTGTCATACATTGTCTGGATGCCAGAACCCATTTTGAAGGAGGGAAAAGATCCTTAGCTTTTCTACAAGTGATCACACATAATCCTCAAGTTATGACCATTCATTCAGTGATCATTCAAAGTTCATCTTTGGGTATTTCTGCACTTACAGTTTCTAGGGTTCTAGTGTACACTGTCTGTAATATAGACAGCACATAAATATGGTAAATATATAAATAAATAAATTTTAGTTTTGTTTCTGATTTTCCAGATCCAATTTAGATCTCTTCCAGACCAGCTACCTAC
This sequence comes from Notechis scutatus, assembly GCF_049901735.1. Taxonomy (NCBI): domain Eukaryota; kingdom Metazoa; phylum Chordata; class Lepidosauria; order Squamata; family Elapidae; genus Notechis; species Notechis scutatus. The sequence goes on along the minus strand of NC_142009.1, from coordinate 130,821,527 downwards.
GTTCCTTTGATTTTTGTTCCTGGTGTTGAGGTATTCCACGTTAGGAGAATGAGTGCATTCAGGGAAACATAGTGAGAGTGATGGTGAATAACACACAACCAGCACACAGATACACTGAATAGTAAAATGTAATTTTTACTTCCTGTAAACAGGTAAACAAAGTCCAACAAACAGTCCAAATCATACACGGTTAAAGCAGTTAGTATTCAAAATAATCAGTCCAGGGATAATCCAAAAATGAAGTCCTTTTCTTTACCAGTATCATAAACCAAGTTCAGTAAATGGAGTTTGCGAATAGTTGCAAGACTCACAGCAATTCAAACAGAATGACGATCAGGCAAAAGGCAAAAGAAAAGCAAAGGAAATGCAAAAAAGAATAAACCAGGTTTCTGGCTCCATCTTATGACCGTTGGAGGAACCTCAGCCAATCACAATTACAACATTCTCTTAAAGATACAACAGTATTAAATGACTATCCTGGGTTATATATTGCCAACCCAACTGTTAGGTGACTATCATTCCTGACACCTGGTATAGCAGCTTACCTCAAGTCTTTTGTCGTACTCTGGGGAGCTGGGCCCTTTTTTAATACTATTTTTTTTCAACTCATAATTTGGCAGTTTTTTTAAAAAAAAATCTGTAGCATAGGGCTTCTACACATGGTAGGCCTACATTTCTGATGCTGCCATTGCATCTTGCCTCCCCTGCATTAGTCCAATCCCATGACAAAGGTTGGTGAATATCAGCACCTATTTAAAATGTGTGAATCTGTTCCAAGATCCCAGAAGGGATATTGTATAAAGCATTCAGAATTAGAGTTGAACTGTTGTTACTCCTGAATTAGACAGCTAGATCTTGCCACTGAAAATGTTTGCTATACGAAGCATTTATACAAAGAGAGGGAGGGAGGGAGGGTGGGAGGGAAGGAGAGAGAGAGAGAGATACTATGTGTATGTATAAACTCACACATATATAGTCATAATGTCAAGATCAAATAAAATTATTTTCCTGAAATGGACCTGTGTTTCCTATGTATCTACACTGACTTTAATGAAATCTACTTCTGAGTTCCACTTTTTCTTTGCTTTTTAAGCTTTTCTCTTCCTATCTCATTACCATATATTTTCACAACTGCCGTAATTAGGTCTAATTACACAATTAGTGGAACCCATGCATGATCATGTCATCAGAATGTGTAATGATGTGCAATTACATAATTACCACACATAATGGCATTAGGGTGCAGAGCTCTGAAATACTATAGTAGAACATTTTATGGGTTCAAAGGCAGAGTATTATCTTTCTTATTCAGAATAAAATAAATCAGATGGCCATGTCAACAAACTTTAATAAAAAATATGGAAGGCCAATGCACAGAAGCAAGAGCTGGTTTTAAGTGCCTAATTAATTCTAGACACTACACAAAATTAGTGCTTTTGTGGACTAAAATGAATAATGACCATTTCTTCCTTATTTGTTGTGAGCTCTGTATTTCTCTTACTTCAAATTTACATTTTGTGATCTACACAATGAAAGACCCCACTATGCAAAGTGCAATGTTCATTATGTGTTTGTTTCAATTATCTCCATCTCTCTCCTGATAAGTGCATTCATTGCTATTACCACTTATGGATGAAATATGGCGGTATCTGCATGCCAGACAATTAATGCCTATTGTGTTTATTACAATTTATCATGCCAGCTATGAAATTAGAGATCCAAATCTGGAAAGAACCAGAGTGGGGAGTTTGATCTTTCCCACTGCATCAAAATTGACAGCCCCTCGTAAAATTAAGGGGAGGGGGCAAGGGGCAGGAAATGAGAACAAGCAAAGGAGACCTCTCCCCATGTCCAAGAACGATTCTATAGGGATTACAGAATGAAGGCACCAGCCCTGATGAGTTGCCTTCCAAAAACTGGCATTTATTTAGACCATTTTTTTTAACTTGGTTACCTCCAGGAAGGAAAACAGGAAGTTGATGCTATGTTAGCCCATTAGCCCATTTCAATAGAGATGCTTTTCCAGTGTTCTTTGAAGATCACAGGAACTAAGAGAAGGTGTCCTCCCAAATGTGGTGGACATTACTACATCTTCTCTATTTTTTTTTTCTTCTTTTGACTGATCAAGTTCATTGGGATAAGCCCAATGCAGTTCCAGGACTTGCATTGGGAGCTTGTCCACTTTTAACTAAAATTCTTGAATACAGAACTCATCCATGCATCCATCATATTTACATGGTCTTCCATTTCATATAACTTTTGGAAGTCTTGCAGAATTTGTGGCTTTCTTTATCTTGACGATGATAATATTTATTGACTCCAGTCAATAGGTTGACTGGTCAGGAATGACGGGGCCTGGAGTCCAATGGGAACTGTTAGATATTACGATCCCAATGATGGATGCCAGCAACATTAGCAACAGAATTGGTCCTGCTTTCCTATAGTATTTTTAAAACAAATTAGGAGTACAACTATTGCTTTTGATATTTCAGCATCTGTATTCAAACATTGTCATGTTATTTATAGGTATATGTCAGGAAGAGGTTCTTGTGTTTTAGAAACAATTGTTCTTTGAATACTATGGTATTAATTATCATGCGTTTTCATATTCATAGATTTAGAAGAGTATTGGAAAAACAATCATGTGAACTATAACCACTTTTCAGGGTAGAGATTAAATTTTAAAGGAAATCAAAGTTACCCAAATGCACTAAGTGAAAAATGCTCCATTTGCCTCCCACTTTGCTTAAATGCAGGCACATTCAGAGAAAATACATAGCTGTTTTCAGTAACTTCAAAGAATGCCTTTAAACAAATCTGAGAGCAAACATGGAGAGTAGCCATGCTTAGTAATTTGGGAGATTTTCAGTATGATCTTAGCTCATCCTGACAAGCTAATCTTTCAAGGGAGGTGGACTGCCATTTATGGCAGCATTTGTTATGAAATGAGCGTGAACTTTACAAATGATGCTTGTCTGAGAAATTTATTGGCAAATATAATTATGAGCTCCAGTGTGATAGAGTCATATAAATCACAAGCCTCCAACCCCAGGGCTCTAATCCTTTTTTAAAAAAAAGATGTGGATCTTCACTGTGCCCTTCCCATAAAAATGTATATTTCATCTCAGGTAATGTTTGTGAGATTTTAAAATATATATGCACAGATAAGTGTGGGTGTGGTATGCTAGTATATCAGTATATACAGGCATTTTTAAAGTGTTTTATATCAAAGGATCTCCAAGAAGCTGGAGTATTAGAATACTAGTGACTTAACAGAAAGCTTACTATTAAAGAGACTGCGATCACTGATACATGAATTGAAGGTAAATTCAACTGTATCTCATTTTAACAAATATCTTCCCACACACCATCCACCAGTACTCTCCTGCCCCTGAGTTTCCTGGGATCTATAGTTCGCTGAGATTTTTAGAATTCTGCCTTATTGTATCCACTCCACCACTCTTTTTTTTAAAACCAATTTTATTGATTTTCAAAGACAATACACAAACAAACAAAACATAAAATATAAAAACGTAAAACATCTTTTCTGAAAGCTGCTTGATCCCAGGTTAGAACTCTTCGTACAGACACAAATTCAAATTCATGTTCATTTTATATACCATTCCATATCTTATTACCATTTTCAATTTTCTATATAGCTTCTCACCTCTTTTAACTTTCTTAGTTTTATTTTATTTATCTCATCTCAATTCAGATCATAATGCTTATTATTCTTTGTCTGTTCTGTTTCCAGCTATCCATTTATCTTTTCTCTTTAAACAAAACTTCTCCTGTACACTGATTGGAGTATGACACCTTTAACTCTTTCCCCTAAATTTATAATACTTAATATAATACATAACTTGCATTGGGATTCTGTTTAGTACATTCTAAAATTACACAATGTATTTTATAAAAATAAAAAATAAATAAGTATATGATATAATTAAAACAACTATCAATGCCAACACTAATCTAATCATTAATATTAATATTCATTTATATCTTAAACATTTTACACATTACTTTTCAATTAAATATCATATTTTTATGGGAACACTTATACTTTCCATAGTTATTTCCCCCCCACATCACATATTTTAAATCATTATATCATTAAAATGTTCCCATTTCTCCTACTTCAATTCTCATTTATTTCATTGCCTTCTTTTTCTTCACAAAAATTTCACTAAATTACACTAAATATTTTATCCCATTTTTGATCACATGTTGTTTCCAATTTTCTAACACTATTTCTGAATACAAATATAAGAATACAATCTTATGTACCTTTGCAGAATCCCTTTTTCAATTAAGTTTACCCATTGTCTCTAAATGAATTTTGTTTCTTTACATCTTGCTCCCCACCATTGAGGCTTCTCATCCCTTCCTTTCTCCCTTGCTTGTTCTTCTCCTTGCCCTTTTTATCCCCTTGTCTCTCTACCTCCCTTTTCTTCTTCTGCTTTCCCCCTTTCTGTTGTTTTCTAACATTGTATCCACTTTTCACCTTATTTTTCTCTTTTTTGGTTGTTTTTTCAAATCTTAAACTCCCCTTTTCCTTTTCCTTTTTCTCTTTCTCCTTTCTTTCCCCAACTAAAGTCACTTGTTCATCAAAAATGGCTTCTTCTTTATCCCAGTCATCCTGTTGCACAGTCAATTTCTCATAAGTGCAAACTGCCATTTCTAAAAATTGAAAAAGAGTGCCAAGAGAGTCTTTCCCTTCTTGTTCTTCTTTTTTGTAATTTTTGGTATTCAATTTTCAATTCATCCACAAGTGATGCCATTGTAGAAAGAAAAAGTTTTTCCAAGACAACCACCCAAGTGCTTTGAACCGAAGATAGTTCCCAAAAGTTCCAAAATCACCAAACAATCCAAATAAACTGTTTCTTTTAGTACTTTCTTCTTTCTTCCCTTTCTCTTTCTGGGGTTACTGTTTAGTCACAAAGTTCCAGTTAAAATGTATCTTTTAGAAGTCTTATTAATATTTAATAGCTCTTTAAAATTCTAGGCAATCTCCTTACTTTCAAATTCTGCTCCAATTTTTTTCCTCTCCCTTCCCACTTACAGCAAAAAAGATTTTTTTTAAAAAAAAAATCAGAAATCCTTATCCCTTTAGCATTTAATTACCTCCAATGCGGGTTTTTCTGATTTCTCTTGCAGTTCTATTCACTGTCACGTTAGGAAGGAGAGTGAAAAGAAAAAAAACTTTCCCTTTTAACTTCCATTCGCCGCTTGTAAATCTCTGGAAACGATGTATCTTTGGCAAATTTTAAGTTCCAGGGTACTTTCGTTGTTACTTTGTCCCGGTCAGCAAAAAACACTTTCACTCTTCACAACTCCTCCTGCACTTTCTTTTTCCGGCTGAGCGCTTCTATGTGGTGGCCATTTCTGACCGCCGCTCATCTGCCTTCGGAAAAGGGGGTTTAGCCAGCTAGGGAAGAGAGGTGTGATATCTCTCGACCCTGCCAGATCCCCCCTGTCTTCGCCACCTTCTACAGAGGTGGCTAGCCCTGAAGCCGGGTGGCTCCGGGCACTCGGGCAGTGAGCGCAGGCAGAAACTGCAGACAGTCGCGGATTCCTGCCTGCCCCGAAGCGCTGCAAACCCCACTCCACCACTCTTAAATGGCTTACTATAGAGTAGAAAAGAATTCGTCATGCATTTGATTCATCTGAATACAAGTACAGGTAGTCCCCAACTTACAACAGTTCCTTTAGTGACCAAAGTTACAATGGCACTGAAAAAAGGGACTTATGACCATATTTCACACTTACGACCGCTGCAGCATCCCCTATAGTCACATGATTTCCATTTGAATGCTTGACAACTGACTCACATTTATGACAGTTGCAGTGTCCTGAGGTCATGTGATTACCTTTTGCAACCTTCTGACAAGGAAAATCAACCAGATTCACTTAACTGTGTTACTAATTTAACAACTGCGGTGATTCACTTAACAAATGTGGCCAGAAAAGTTGTAAAATGGGGCAAAACTTAACAAATTGCTCCACTTAGCAACATAAATGTTGGGCTCAATTGGGGAGAGATCAATGGGGTAATCAAGTGACATTAGAAAGTAAACCAATAGGTGTGATTGCCATAATCTTATCATTTAGTCTTTTAAAAAATCTTTTTTTAAAAAACTCACTGGGAATCTCACTTTCAACTGAGTTGACTATGAGTTGTCAGCACTATCAGGTAGGTCAGACAAAAAAACACTATGCTGACCTAAAGCTACTTTTATTAGAATTGCTATAGTAACTGTAAGGGAATATATGAATGACTTTGGAGAAAGAAGGGAAGAGATGTTACCTCAGAAATAATGAGACAAGTGGGTCAGGGGGACACAATCAACTAACATTCAGGGAAAGAAACTTTGTGTTTCTGCTTTCAGAGGATGGAGAAGTGTCCGATGCTACCCTAACCAGGACACCTTCAAGTGATCTTGCTGACAAACTTAATAGTAAGTCATTTGGTGGCCTAAGCAAGCTAACTTAGTAGAGTAGTAGAGTGGTAGAAGGGGCGTGCATAAGTGCACTAACGTGCCTACCTGTCATTATATTTTTATTCTCTTATTCTTGTTCTCGTTTTTGTTTGACAAATCCCAATAATTAATTAATAAATAAATAAATAGCTGTGTCAGGTTCTCAGAATGACAAAAGTATTTTGCAAGCCTTATTTCTGTGAAAGAGTTCAGTCCAAGATGATGAGGAGCTATGGGAGTTGACCTGTCTAAATAAGCTTGGTACCTTCCAGGCCTTTAGATCAGTGGTGGGATTCCAATAATTTAACAACCAGTTCTCTGCCCTAATGATTTCTAACCAATTCACCAAACTGCTCAGAAAGTTAACAACCGGTTCTTCTGAACTGGTGTGAACTGGCTGAATCCCACAACTGCTTTACATACTGATTCCCGCCCCCCACCTCCTATTAATGGAAATTCCATATGAGATTTGCAAGCCTGAAAGTAGCACCTGTCTAGAGCTTCTGCTAAAATATAACTCTCCCCTTTACAATCGGACAACCTAGCCTCTGCTGATCTTTATTTTAACTTGCAATTGCTCTATGGGTTATTATTATTTTTGTAGTATTGCAAAATACTCTGGGGCTCTGAAATTTTCATCCATCATCTCCTTGTGTCATTCTGCTCTGCTAAAGCCATTCTGAGGGAATCCTATATCTGTTAGTACAGCATGGATTTCTTTTAACATTTCAGAGAAAACTAAATTAGAGGGTTGTTGTTTTTCTTTAAAATGTAAAGCATTCTTCCAAATGAGCTTGACTCCTGGGGATTTCAGGATATATTGTTTGTTTTGCAGCTATATAGAACGGGTTTGCTATTACTCGGTTCTTGTATTGGTTTTGTTCTTCTTGTTTCTAATTTCCCAGTCTGGCATGCAATTCTGGAATTGGTTTAGGCATCTCCAAACGCAGCCAGGTTGCAATTAATGTGAGTTCAGATAATGTAATATTCCATTTAGCGCAAGCTGTAACTGAAAGCAGATCGTGTTTGATGCAACTGAAACTTCTGTTATTGCGAGGCTATGATATGCACGGTATGGGCTGGGGTTTTAGATGCTGTTGATCTTCATGTTGTGCAAAATGAAAAAAAAAAAGGAAAATTCTGTCAGAGAAAAACAGTACAAGCTCAAAGAAGAGGCGTCTAAGTTCTGATACTCTCCCGCAGTCATAAAGTCTCATTTTGGGTGTTTGACAGCAGCCTGTAATCAAATGATTGCAATTTATGACATTTTTGATGAAAACCAATGTTTACTTCCAATTTTCAGAAAAGGCACCCCATAGCAAACCATGAGTTTGACTAACGGCCATAGCATTTTGCTTAATGATCTAGAAATCAGGGGTGGGCAAACTACGGCCCGCGGGCCACATCCGGCCCGTTGGTCTTTTTAATCGCCCGCTGAAGATTGGTACAGAATTATGGTTTGATGTGAATGACTGAATGATTGCATTCATTTGATTTTGACTTGTAATGACAGGCATTTCGACACCGGGTGGCGTCCGTCTGTCAAATTTTAAAAGTCAATGAGGCCCCCCAAGCCAAAAAGTTTGCCCACCCCTGATCTAGATTCACTCAATACCCATGGTGATTCACTTAAAGATCACCACAAAAAGGTCATAAAATCAGGTTGATTACGTAGATGGTTTGCTTTACAACCGTCATAACTTACAGTCATAATGGGAAGCTTCCATTACAGTCCTAAATTATTCCAGTCCTGCAATCAAAACCTAGTTGTACAATATAATATAATACATTATTTCTCACCCGGTGCCTCAATGGATGGAGAGTTGCCACAAACTGCTTTTTGAGCAGATTTATCACTTTGATGCAAAAGTTTGTTGAATGCAAAGCTCTAAATGAAACTTGTGGTGTTTTGTTTTTTTTAGCATTCCATGTTTGTCTTTCAAAGGAAGAATAATCAAGCTTGGAGGGCAGCACACCTCTATGTAAAGCTCTGACCATATGACCTGATCTCTACTCAGCAGAGAAAATTATGAGGTGGGAAGGAAGATGGATGGATGGATGGATGGATGGATGGAAGGATGGAAGGAAGGAAGGAAGGAAGGAAGGAAGGAAGGAAGGAAGGAAGGAAGGAAGAGGAGTAGCAAAACAGCGGAGGAGGGATTTTCAAGCACAAGTAGAAGAAAATGAGCACTGATTATTAACTGTAATCTAGAACTTAGAATATGGAATAATAGGGCTGAAAAAGACCTCAGAGGTCTTCTAGCCCACCCCCCTGCTCAAGGCAGGAGATTTTATACCATCCTGGACAAATGGTTGTGCAACTTACCTGAAAGTGAGAGTGCTAAAAGCAATAGAGCGCTTAATGGATGTTTTGAAAGTTGCTGTATTTTAAAAGCAGTTTAAGAAAAACTGATGTAAGGCCAAAAAAAAAAAAACCTCCCTGTTCTTCTTATTTTCTTCTTTTTCCTTGAATTTCATGAATGACAGTAACTTATTTTGTATGAAATCTGAATTTTGAGAATAGTGAAAAATTAAGCAAATTCATCCTGTTTGGATATGGGGGAATTATTTATTTCCAATGAAACAATTTTATTTTATAAAGTCATATGGTTATACAGGGTATGCCTTGTTTAGCGACTGCCTCCTTTAGCAACCATCTGCTGCTATGGCAGTAATGAAAAAGGAACTTTGCAGCCCATCTTCCCACTTATCTTCACTGGTCTGTAAAGCAAAGATGTAAGATCATAATCACAGTTGCAGGTTCCCTTAGCAAGCACTTTGTTTAATGAATGAACTGCTGGTCCCATTTGTGGTCATTAAACAAGAACTACCTTTATCATTTTATAGACAGATAAACACAGAGACACAGTAGATGATAGATAGATAATAGATAGATCTACAAGTCTATCGTTTCTATGCTGGTGACTTAAATTCCTCCTCAAAGTCCATGTTGAACTCACCTAACCCATATTCCTACCCATCCCTATAAATGGAATTCAATGTGAATATTACAAAATATTTTATGAGGCAACTGGATACTGTAGTTGCATGTATGTGGAAATTGCCAGTGCAGCACCTCTGTAGCATATTAATTAATATTAATTAAACTTTGGGAGTTGGTGTTTAAAAACATTTCCTTTTCATCAATAAAAGTGGCATTTAGTCAGACTTTGGCTGCTTTCTGTGAATGGCTGCTGGCCTTCTAAAGCCATTTAATAGCTGTGTATTTCATGTTTTTATAGAAAGCTGGAGACCTGAACAATCAAGATTATAACGTTATGCTTCTGTTTGTTTTACCACTAAGGTGATAATATGATTAACACTGTAAATGTCAATTTGTTCCTCTAATATATTACACCTATAGCCTACAAGCCAGTTCATCACAGAGATGCTTACTTTTAATAATCTGTATTTTTAGTCTTGGTGGGTGGGGGGCATTAAACAACTATTTCTAGAAATACCTGAGGAAACATTAAAAAAAGAGGCCTTTACAAGTACTTCACCATCGATTTCATGGACAAGGAGAGGATTATAGGAAAGTGTCTTATGTCCAATTACTGTGGAAATTTTTATTTCTTTTCAGAGCACTGTCCTGTACAGGGCTCATTATTCTGTACCAAGCTTGTATAATGAAGGCCTTCTTCAGACTAAGTCACTCAACCATTCATGGAAGTCATTCAAAGACTCAATATTCTGCCCCTGTTGGCTGTTGAAGGGTTTAGAACAGTGGTGGGATTCAAAAAAATTTTCCTACTGGTTCTGTGGGCGTGGCAGGGGAAGGATACTGTAAAATCTCCAGTCAGAGGTGGTATTTGCCAGTTCTCCGAACTACTCAAAATTTCTGTTACCGGTTCTCCAGAACTGGTCAGAACCTGCTGAATACCCACCTCTGGTTTAGAACAAAAGGAGGAGTTAATTCGGTGAAGGCCATCAAATCTAGTCATTGGGCCATTCAGGATTTGCTGCAAGTCCTCCATTTACACAGCTGAGCCGCAAAAAAAAAAAAAAAAGAGGGCATGGCTGCATATACTAGTTACACTGACAGCCAGTTTTAGTCTAGTGGTTAAAGTACTAGACTAGAAGCCACTAGATGTGAGTTCTTAGCCAGGAAAGCCAGCTGGGTGACTTGGGGCTGCTCTCTCTCTTTCTCTGTCTCTGTCTCTGTCTCTCTCCCTCTCCCTCCCCCCACCCTCCAACCCACTTCAAAGGTTGGTTGTGGTTATAGAGAAAACAGGAGAAGGAAGGAGTATTAGATATGTTCACCACCTTGAGTTATTTATAAAAATAAAAAGGTGGGATATAAATAAATATAAAAGTGAGCATTATTAGAATACGCTCCTCTCCCATGGGAAATAATAATTATTATTATTTTGCCTCAAATTAGTAATAGTGCAGGTTGGAAGTTATTTTGTCATGAGCAAAGGGAAAACAATTAAAATCCTCTTCCGCCTGCAAGCTTCTTAGCTGATGGCTGGAGATAGGTAAGTTGCGCAGCTTCCTTTCATGCTGCAAGTTGATTGGGAGAAAATACTGCAAATCACATACTGTGACATGGCAGATAAGATGAACCCTGCAAACAATAAGCTGCCTACCTTTCAACTAAATCAAGAAACCCAGGCTAGTTTCTAGGAGAATCAGCATAATATTGACCAGAGAATGTATATATTGCACAGACAGTGTATAAAATGCAGTCAAAATTATGGGCATTTCCAAGGCCTTTTGGTGATATTGCACATTGCCTCAGAAATATACAGCCTTTGGGATATATTTCTTTTTCACAGTCAACAGGGGATAGCAATAGAAGATAATACAATACGTTGATACCAACAGAAGAGAATATTTGGAGCTTCCGGTTGAACTATGGGGTCCTTAGTTCTCTCTGTACTTTGTTGTTGTCTTGCAATTGCTTCATCACCCAACTAGGTATGTTGATGATGTTACCTAGTTGGGTAATGAAACATCTGCAAGCAAACAACAAAGCTCAGAGAGCACCAAGGACACCACTGTGTGTACTGTACATTAGCCAGGAAATAGCCATAATTCATTTTACAAGGGCACTTTACAAGCACATTTATCATGTGGTGAATGTATTCCAGGCATTACATTAGCCATTACACTTGCATTATTCATAATATATTTACACACACACACACCATATCATACCACACACCTACAGGATTGTACAATTTAATATCAAATTGCATTTAGAATTACAGGTGCTTAAAGAAGGATAAGGAACAATCATCCTGAATTGGAAGATGCTTCAGAAATCTTGAAAGAGGAGCAGGAAAGCCTAAAAGGATTTTTATCCTTGAGTTTGATTCTAGAGCAGAGGTGTCAAACTTGATTTCACTGAGGACCGCAACAGGCTTATGTTTGACCTTGGGGAGGGGATGGGGGGAACATGACCAGGGTGGGCATGGCCAGCTTGGTGTCACTTGTGTCGGGAGCGCTTATAGTAGCCCGAGCACTTTGCCAGTGAAAACGGGCTCCCGAGTTCATTCAGAAAAGGGCAAGAGGAGAGCAGAGAGAGAAAATTAAAAACACTTCCGGTATTATTTCTCTTATGAAAGCCTCTTCCACTCATGAGGAACCAGTTTGACCCAAACAGTGATTCTAAGCCAATTTATATCTGACTTCCTCAAAAATAAATGTAAATGAGAGTATGTAAGCTCAAGCTTCTCTATGTAAGCTGAAGTTCAAGATCAAATGCAAATGTCCCAAAGGTGCTTTTTCAAAAGGTAACTGGACTTTCTGATTTTTTCTTAGAAGATGTTTCGTTTCTCATCCAAGAAGATGAGAAGTGAAACGTCTTCAAAGAAAAAAACCAGAAAGTCCAATTGCCTCTTCAAAAAGCACTTTTGGGACAACCATGACCTGGATGATTGAGACTCTCCACAGACCTTCACCATGAATATGTTGCAAGGGGAAGTGGTGAGTGGTGAGATTCAATTTTTTTTACTACCGGTTCTGTGGGCATGGCTTGGTGGGCGTGGCAGGGGAAGGATACTGTAAAACCTCCAGTCAGAGTTGGTATTTGCTGATTCTCCGCACTACTCAAAATTTCTGCTACTGGTTCCCCAGAACTGGTCAGAATCTGCTGAATACCACCTCGGTATTCAAGGGGGCAAGGGGGCTTTAAGCTGCTCCAGATACTGACTGTTCACTATTCAGTTTGATCCATTTGTAAATATTGTTTGGCCTATAATGTTTCAGTGCATCTCCATTTTGTTTTACTGCAGAACAGCCATCAAAGCCACCTAGACTCTGTATTTATCAACAATTGGCATGCTTTGTTTTTAATGCTGCTGGCTTGCTATGGAAAAAAACCAGCTAGATTTTATTTTCACTTTGCGAATACAAAAAGCAAAGAAACTTTTGCCTGCAAAAGAGCCTTATAAACTGATGTCAATTCTGTCGATATAAGTCTATTGAAAGTTGGCTAATCAATGTTAAAGAAATGACTAATACAGGTTGTCCTCGACTTACAATAGCTCATTTAGTGATCATTTGACTTTACAACAGCACTGAAAAAAGTGACTTACGACCATGTTTCACACTTACAACCATTGCAGCATCCCCATCATTATATGAGCAAAAGACACTTTGCAATAGGACTCATATTTATGACCGTTGCAGTGTCCTCACCTTTTGCTGCTTTCTGACAAGCAATGGGAAAGCCAGATCCACTTAACAATCATGTTACTAACTTAACAACTTCAGTGATTCACTTAACAACTGTGTCAAGAAAGGTCATAAAATGAAGCAAAACTCATTTAATAGATGTCTTGCTTAGCAACAGAAATTTTGGGTTCAATTGTGGTCATAAGTCGAGGACTACCTGTATGTAAAAGTAAAAAGATGAAACTGTATTTTATTATTTTATTCTACTGTGCTGAAAAAAGTAGGAAGTTAATGTTTTCTTCTTCTTTTTTCCCCCTTACCACACATTTCCTTCCCTTTCTTTTCCTTTCCCAATTTTCTTATTATCTTTGTTTACATTTGTATTTTATATGATGATGATTTCAATAATAATTATATTAAAAAGAAAAAGTTGGCTTATCACCATGAAAGGAGAAGCTGCAAAAGTCGTCTTTGGCCTTTATAATGCACACTGAGCCAAATGACACATTACACAAGAGAACAAAAGTTTTTATTTTTCTCCTAAAGAGTGTTGCAAGGGATCAGGCTACATAGATGATGATTACAGGTGGACTGAACTTCCCTGTCCAAACCATTTTTCTCTATTTGAATCATACATATTCCAAAATATGTTTTTAGCCTTGTAGGAGAAATATATTTCCTCCTACAGAGTACTACTATCAAGAGCAGCATGGATCGAAAAAGTAGGCGAAAGATGTAAGTCTCTGCTCCCATGTACCTATCACTCCTACACCTTGGAGTTGCTTTGAAACAAACATCTGCATTCTAAAGGAACCAGGAAGGAGCTTCCAATTTAACACGTGATTTGAGACTACATGCCACAAGTCTCTAAATAATTTAGAATTTAGCCAGGAGCTCATACTGGAGGATTACTGTGACCAAAAATAACCAGTTGTTCTGGAAGCCCTCAGCACCCAACATAGCAGGTATCTGCTGGTGAGAATGCTTGGTACCTAATATGTTCCTTGGGCGATGTTAAGTTAGACTGTGACAAAATACTATCGCTCAGAAGAGCAATCGTCTGCCAATCTCTTTGAAAACCACGCCTGGAATAAACTATTAAATACTTTTGAGACACTCCTTTACATAAAACAAATGGCTGTTTATTTAAAGAAAATACTAGATACATGATATTTAGGAGCTTATTAGGAAAAAAATTTTGGCAACAGCAACATGATTAAGTTATTTGTTTTATTATTTATTTATTTATCAAATTGATAGGTTGTCCTATTTATAATGATTCTGGGCAATGAGAATAAAAAATGCAAGCCAAAACATATTGGATCCTGTCTACAGTTCTGACAAATACAACTGATGAATCTTTTCATTTGCATCAGTTCCTCAGTTGCTTGAGTTTCATCTTTGATTTTTAACACCAAAATAGTATTTTAAAATAGATATTCCTGTGACTATTTGGGAAAAGAATGATCTCCTCTCTATTAGAATTCTCTAATTACGGAAACTATTTTGTCTTTTCTCAATGTTACATAGCTATTTTGATTAAAGGTTATTCAGATTGATGTTGAACGTTGTAATTTAGTGAAGTTTCAGTTGCCACTTTGAATTTGCTCCACTTTTTATTTAAATTTGTCATCTTACAAAATTGTTATTTGGGGACAATTGTTTACAAAGTTTTCCTTGCCCCGTGATACAAGCAATGTAGACAGGCATCCAAACAACCTGTGGTACCGGAAAGGTAGATGACAACAAATGATATTAAATCAACAATGGAGGAGTTTCTTATCTTTAAAAGAGGTGCCTATTTTGATTTGTAAGTCCAACCTCCCACTTTGCCCTTGGAAATGGGTTAAACATCACTCCCTGCTTTTCTTAGAATTAGATTGTTAGATTCAAATGCAGTTCTACAAAAGTCTCACATGAAGCAGATCAAAGAGCAAACCACAAGTATAAAAAGAATAATTTCAACTTCCTACTAGCAAAGAGAAAAGTAGACTGGATTTTTTGGCTGTTGATTTCACAAGTCATTAAACATTTCAGCAAATAAAAAGCAAGTGTTTCCTGCCTGTTTTTGAAATGTAATGTCACAGGGTAACATTGTAATGTTCCCTATGAGTGGCCATTATATTGAGCATTACATGAGGGGGTAGCATGTAATTGCTCCTGTGGTGTCATCCTCAAATAGCAGATGCAGCTAGTTGTAGCTGTGGGAGTAAAAAAAAAAACCCACAAGTACTTTCTTTGATTGTGGTCAAAGGTCTTTTCTGTGAACAGATTACTCATTTCTTTTCTTTTCTTCCCCAAGAGTGAACTACAGTGAATCAGCTCTGAAAAAGATAAGCTACATTTTCATTTTTTAAAAAAAAAAAGCCAGGTGGATGTTTACTTCAACTGCAAATAATACTCTTCCTTCAAAAGTTCAGAGTGTTTGCACCAATATGCGCAGTATGGTTTCTGGCTGCTTCAGGAATCACATTACCCTGTTTATGACTTGTTGATAAGAATCAGGAAGGGGCATGGTAAAAGAAAGAAGATGAGAGGGACTTTTATGACATCAGTCATAGATGAATTACAATTACAAAAATGATACTGAGACTCCAGAAAAAGTTCAGAGAAGAGTAACCAAGATGATTAAAGGCCCAGAGACTAAAACATATGAAGAATGGTTGGTGGAATTGGATATGCCTAGTCTGGAGAAAAGAAGGACTAAGGGTGATATGATAGCAGTGTTCCAGTATTTGAGGGGCTGCCACAAAGAAGAGGGGGTCAACCTATTTTCCATAGCACCAGAAGGCAAAAAAAAAAAAAAAAACCACCCTCTCTTGTGGACTTCAATTTTATTCTGAGAAAGAAATCCTTTTCTCCTTTCTACTTTTCATTTTCATATTACTAATACTGCATCAGTGATGGTGGGAGGAAGAAAAGGAGGAGGAGGTTTCTCCAGGCACCAATAACCAATATCATCTGCACCTCTATAACTGTCTGGTTTGGTTCTACAACCCAAC
Source organism: Notechis scutatus (assembly GCF_049901735.1). Taxonomy (NCBI): domain Eukaryota; kingdom Metazoa; phylum Chordata; class Lepidosauria; order Squamata; family Elapidae; genus Notechis; species Notechis scutatus. The sequence continues at coordinate 130,805,419 of NC_142009.1, read as the reverse complement.
AGGACAGGCACAGATTCAGAGGATAATTAGGACTGCAGAAAAAACAACTACTACCAACCTGCCTTCCATCCAGGACCTGTATATTGCATGAGTCAAAAAGAGGGCTGTGAAAATATTTACAGACTCCTCACATCCCAGACATAAACCGTTTCAACTCCTTCCCTCAGAACAACACTATAGAGCACTGCACACCAGAACAACTAGACACAAGAACAGTTTTTTCCCCAAAAGCCATACCTCTGCTAAACAAATAATTCCCTCAACACTGTCAAACTATTTACTAAGTCTGCACTACTATTACTGTTAACCTTCTCATCACTCCTTATCACCCATCCCTTCCCACTTGTGACTGTATGACTGTAACTTTGTCGCTTGTATCCTTATGATTTATATTGACTATTTCCTAGTATGAGTTGATTGCTTATTGTATCCTATGACTATCATTAAGTATTGTACCTTATATATCTTTTCTTTTATGTATACTGAGAGTATTTGCACGAAGACAAATTCCTTGTGTGTCCAACTATACTTGGCCAATAAAGAATTCTATTCTATTCTATTCTATTCTATTCTATTCTATTCTATTCTATTCTACTCTACTCTACTCTACTCTACTCTACTCTACTCTACTCTACTCTACTCCATTCCATTCCATTCTATTCTAACCTCAAGAAAAGTAGCTCACTTTCTGCTTCTGACGGCTAACATCCAAAGTGTATTTTGCTCAGAGATAAAGATTTACTCCTGGATCCCCTTTGGAGGTGGGCAAACTCCATTCTTTCAACAATCTACTGTATGAGCAGCCTATGTTGCAGTTGTTATGAGGACCTTGTTTAAAATGTTTTAAATAAAAATTGATTATTTTGCAAATTATGTGTCTTTTTTCATGCACTGATCAGATCTACTTTACAATTTAAGTATCTAATTAATATAATATAAGGCTTCGGGGGTTTTGCACACTGTATAATTATGCAGCCCATTATACAAAACTAGTGCCACGTACGCTAATAATAAAGCAGTTGTTTTAATCACTTTACCATTCCCAATTTCCTTCTTTGTAGGTTTTTTTTTTTTTTTCCTCTGATGCTTATAAAACTCAGGAACTGAGTTCACATTATTCCAAGAAACCACAGATTTAAAGCTGGGCAGGTAAAGATTATTACCTCTTTTTCTCCCTGTTTTCCACCAATTCATGGGTCATCCATCTCTTACCAGCATGCAAATGCTGGATCCAATAATTATGTTGTAAAATAAAATAGTTTTTTCAACATTCCCCTTGAAAATAGGCAAGGACGGCCAAGTATTTGAAAGGAAGATTTGGCCCTTTTCCTACTACATCATTCTCTTACCTTTCCTTCTCAATACATCTTAAATCAAGAACGGGCAAACTATGATCTTGGATTTGATGTGCACCTGCAAGGTAATTTGGTCTAACTGCAAAATTTCTAAGAGAAGATTGGTTCAGAACTCAGGCACTATTTTTATTTCCTGAAGATTAGATTAAATTCCTAAATCTGCTGCTTAGGAGAGACAGAAAACAGAATATCAGAAACAGGGGAGGGGGTTTGTCACATCAAAAAAAGAAGAATCTGGGTCCACTTTTTGCTGTTTGCTTTAATGTATTCCACTGAGAAAATACAACCCAGGAGAATAAAAAAGATTCTCCAATACCTACCTCTTTTAAGCATTTTAAGCATGCTGAGAATCCAAATTCCCTGGAGCTCTTTCTGGAAAACAGGGAGGGATTCATGCTTGAAAACACAGAGAACAGAAGTGTCCCATGAGGACTAGCAGGATGGTCGAGGGCCATTTGAATCTGGTCTGGATTCAAAGGGGTATGTAGCAAACTTCCATGGATTAATCATTTCCACATTTCCATGCTCATACTTGCTTAAACGTCACCATCGTTGTCAAGCTATCATCTTCATTTTATAATAGCAGCTCATTTTTTGGCTCTGTTACCTTTCTTGAAAGTCCCAATACACAATCTCAACTGGATCACCTCCCTCCCCGTGCAAGTTTAAACTCTCAAATGCCAACTCTCCCCTTTCTATCTCCTCCCCACCACCAGCTAGGTTTGGCAGGCTGCAAAGGGAACGGAGAAGGAAAAGGTCTCTTCCGTCACAGGTTCCTTTTTCGGGACAGGCTATATTTAACTTCCACTGGAAAAAGATGTTTTTAATATCAAAATATACTAAATCTGTGTTTTTGTTTTTGTATATGTAGCACTCACTTTTGAAGGATCTGCTGCTGTCCTTCTTCTCAGATGACCAGCCCGCCAGGCCCTAACACACCAACACAACTTGTGAGGTTTGTAAGCCTTTAATTAATATAATTAAGATGAGCTGTGGTGGCGCAGTGCTCAGAATGCAATACTGCAGTCCAACTGCTCACGTTGCCAGGAGTTCGATTCCTTCGATCCTGACCAGCTCAAAGTTGACTCAGCCTTCCATCCTTCTGAGGTGGGTAAAATGAGGACCTAGATTGTTGAGGGGGGCAATATGCTGACTCTGTAAACCACTTAGAGTGGGCTTAAAGCACTGTGAAGTGGTGTATAAGTCTAAGTGCTATTGCTATAATGGCCCAATCCTGCTGGTTTCCTTCTGGGCACACCTTTTGCAGACCTAGAGAGATTTCTGGGGCCCACCTCTCTAGCCAGGGGTGACGATGAATCCAGAAACTGCAACCAGATCAGGAACGCAGTCATTTCTGAACTCTCCTGCTGGATTAAGAACTTCACCTCTCTTATGGCAGCAGGAATGCCATCCCCAGCCCAGGACACCACAGGAGTTCTCCCTCTTTTTTCTTCTGAATACTTCTGCGCCCCTGCACTTTGATTCCATTGCCTCTGCTGGAGACTACATCTCCCAGAAGCCTGCCACAATTCCTCCTCCTGTTCAGAGTTCAAGGGGCCAAATTCCCCCATATATAAAGATACGCTTTTTAATTCAGTGTACATTGTTCTCTTATTCCCTACTTATTTCAAGGAGTTTATTGTTCCCTAAACTTGTTTTGTCTTGTTTCATCTTTCTAGAATTCATCTCTTATCTTCATCTTTTGTTATAAAGCTAAGCATTCATCCCATGTCTATTCCATGCAGTTTTCCAATGTCCTTGAACTTACAATAGCTTCATGCCTGTGTCTAGGCTTGAGAGCTTCTAACTTTTAAAATCTCTTTCGTGTATCCTCATTCATTTCTGTCTCTTTCAAACACTTCCCTTCTCGGGTTCCCACTTTTCTTCCATTATTTCTCTCTCTCTCCTGCTTTACTTCACTCTTAAATGTGAGTGTTTTATTACCCTCCTTCCCAGTCCTCCCCAGAACCACTTGCTTGCTATTTTCAGTGCCTCTCTATTCAAGTGTCTGGGTTACAAGGTTGGTTGCCATTAGTTTCTCTCGGTTTCTCTTTGGGGATTTTGATAGCTGCCTCTCCAGAATAGCCATCCCCACCTTCTCCCATTGTCGCAATGCCATTTCTCCCTCTCAGCTTGCTTAAAATGGCAAGGGTGCTTCTCCTGAGCTTCAGACCTGGTCCTGCAGGTTTTTCTCGAGGGACCTACTGAGTAAGAGAAGGATCTTCTTGACAGCTTCTTTCTTGTCCTGGCTTCCTGGGTTTCCCCTCTACTATTTCTCAGTTCTTTCATGAAATCTCCCTCCAGCATCTGTCACCACTCAACAAAGGGATGGGAGAAAGGGGTGGGGGGGGGGAGAAACCTTGTCCACTTCATTTCCAACTTTCTTGTCCACCTAGGTCTCTCAGGCTGTTGGAGAGCTGTTCAGCTTCTGGCGTGCCTGCACATCCACACAGCCCTAGGACCCTATCTTGTTTTGCCTGCTCTTCTTGGCCATGGTTGCTGCCTCATTGATGCCTCAAGTATTCTTGTTACCCGTGCATCCTCACCACCTTTCTCCTCTCACAATGAGAGAGCCATTTGTTAGTACATCAAATTCAGCCAGACGGTATTACTAATAATGTAGGAGAGACACACTGGTGCTGCTTCTGCTGGATGCCTTTAGTTTTCATAACATCCTTCAGGTATTGCTTTTTGACTTCCAGATTCTTTTTTCTTCTCCCCCCCCACCTTTTCTTCTTCAAGGCTAAACATGCACTGTGATGGGCGCTGGGCTTTCTTTTGTGGAGAAGTACTTCTGCGCTATGGATTTTCTAATAAATGCTATTTTAGGATGACCTTGTACTTTTCATGAATGGCAAAATGAAGAGATAATGAAAATTGGAAGAGGAGACATGGCCTTAAAAGAGATTCGGAAGCTGTTTCTAATCCAAAAATCAGAATCTGCCTTTCCTGTTTTAAGGTCTGCACTGTCTGAAGATCTGTGTTTAGAGATTTATGGTGGAAGAAACAGGAATCTTTTAATAATCCATCTAACTGAGGTATCCTCTCAAGGACTATACAATAGTATCTTCTGAGAGTCCATTCTGGAAGAATTGGGTTGAAGTCTGGTCAGTTTTTTGCTCTTCTGTTAACTTTATGATGTAGTTAGTGGCAGTTTAAATAGAATAGAATAACAGAGTTGGAACCTTGAAGGTCCAACCCCCTTCTCAAGCAAGCGATCCTATACCATTCCAGACAAGTGGCTATCCAGTCTCTTCTTAAAAAGCTCCAGTGACGGAAAGCCCACAACTTCTGAGGCCAAACCATTCCATTAGTTAATAGTTCTCCCTGTATCTTAAGAGAAAATGCACATCTATGTATTGTTCTGTCTCACCTGTAGCCACAAGGTGAGAGTCCAAATTTCCAAAGGAAAATACACAAACAGACAGGAACAGGAACGACAAAGTTAACTTCCTTTGGTTGAATCCGTCTTTGGCAGTTTTCCCAGAAGCTGCCTACCAAGTCTGATAACGAGCAGAACCATAAATCAGAGGCGAGCTTCACACAGAATAATTTGTCCGAACTGATAACTCAAATAAACAAGTTGACCCAACAGGGATTCAGAGCTAACATGCCTCCTTATATTCCCTGAGGGGCATGTCAGTCTCTTTTCTTTTTACGTTGCATGTCACGTTTCTGCCTGCGTCTTTGCCTTGCATCAGACCAGCATTTCTCGGCTTGATCTTCAGCCAATGACTCCGGCCCGCTCCCCTGATTATCTGCCGACACCTGAGGCACAATCAGGGAGGAAGATTCTGGGGAGGAAGACAACTCCGAAACTTCCAGCAAAGCAGGCTCAAATCTTAGAGCTGTCCTCCTCTTCCTTCTGACTCCCCTCTGTGTCACTCAACAAAGCAGGCTCAAACCTTAATGCCAGATCTTCCTCATCATTCGAGCCTATGTCTTCTGACAGAGCAGGTTCAAACCTCCAAGTCACAACAATGTATATTTATATTTTGACAAATACTCATATTTTTTAAAAAGGGAAGGGAAAGATGCATTGTACAACAGTAAATGAGTGAAAAATAGTAGATTCATCAAAGCAAAGTAGTCCTACATCAGACAAAAACATGGAAAGAAGCTATCACTCTGATTTCCAAATTCAAAATTGGCATATAAACATTTTGTCAGCATTCCAAGTAATGCACCCAAAGAAAGCAGAACTCCGAGGCAGGTAGATTCCTCAAGGAACAATTTATTGGATACTTCATATTGGCACAACTGGTGAAAACCGATTCACCAAATTAAAATTCACCTAATTAAAAAGTAAAAGTTACCCCTTCCCCCCAAGTCACCAGTCAAATTGTCCAATCAAAGAGCTGACCGGTTGCTTGGTTACTTCATTACTCTCCCCAGCCACCTGTTGGAATTTCCTTGGTTCCCACAGGAAAACTTTTTGTTTTGACTACAAACCCCCAGCTAGCTATTTCCCCTCTCCCTGTCCCTTCTTCTTTCTTGTGGCAACCCTGAAGTCTCAAAGATGGCCTCAGCCAGGTTCACTTCAGGGTTGACATATTATAAACAAAGACGCTGGTTTGTCACCTAAGCAACAAGTATAGGAAGCTGCTTTCTACTCAGACAGCTCTTTGATCCATTCAGAGCAGTCCTGTCAACCTGGTCAGCAGCAGTCTTTCAGTCAACCCCTTCTGAGGTTACTGGGTTTGAACTGGAAGCTCTTGCACAGAGTTAGATGGTCTCTTGAACATTTAAAAATATGTTCTCTTCCTCAACATCTTGATGTATATCTCTTCTTGTCCCAAATTATTCATTCTGGATCTGACTCTCTGTGGTAGTAACTAAGTGACCTTGGCTAATTTAGAAAAAGTTAATCAGGGCAAGACACAGAGGTTAGCAGAGGTTAGCAGGATATCCCAATGCTGTAGACTAAACTGAAAAGTTAAAAAGTGGCAAACTGCTTTTATATTACTGTCCAAAACTCAACATTGATGTGTCTGTGGAGTAGCTAGGAATCAAGATTGACTCAAGGATATGTATCTTCATCCATAGTATGATGGATAGCATGATACTATGGTATTAGTTCTAGGAAGAGTCTCAGTTCCAATACATCTGGGAACACTTATTTAAGATCTTAGAGTTGTGCTATAAATTTCTAAGTACATCCAAGGTTATGTTCATCCTTTAGGCTAACCCATATCCTTCAGTGATTGGAACATCTACAACTACTGAAAACAATTAACTTTTCTATGGGCCTTCCCAGTCTAGGCTGTTTCATAGGACCTTCCAAAATAGAAGCATCATGAATTAGAAGGAAATCTTATTGGTACATTGATTTCAAAAAGTCATCAAAGACACTATAATAACCTATTGAAAAGAAGGTTTCAACAGAGCTGAGTATATTGGAAACCATGGGTGCGTTTTATGAATTAGAATTGAAGGGATCGTGGAGTAGCTGAGTGGTCCATTAGCAGCCACGAGACACAGAAGAGCTATAAATACCAATATATTTCATGGGAGAGAAGTGCCCAAATGAGAAGGAGCAAGGTAAAATGTTGGGATCGTTGATTTCCATCCTCAGTGATATCCCTGAAAAATGAACAAAAGGGCAAGAAATCTGTAAGTACTACAAAAGCATGATTTCTAGGCATGAGTGTCCAAGAAAGAAGAAAAAGATATTATTTGTACAAGATTATCTGTAATTTTTTTTGGCTCATATTTATAATAGTTTGTGAATTGTAATAATAATCCTCCACTTAAAACACCACACAAACATACAATTTGTGAAATGTGGAGTGCCATTGAACCCCTTAAGCATATGTTCCTTGTAATGTCATTTATCATATTTTTAAATAAGAATGCAGTTGGTTCTCAGTTATTCTCATCGCAAACCAATGAACCAACTCATTATTATTGCCATTTCACTGAAGACAAGGAAATATTTGATTATTAGAGAAAGAACAGATATCTGCAAGAAAAACAGGTATTTTCCAAATTTGTTTAAACTTCTAGGCCATGTTTAAAAGCAAGTCAAATCAGGTAGATTTTTTACTTTTTTATATAGTAAAAAAAGAATTAAACATAAATAAAAGTAATGACAAGAGATCATTCCCACACACACACTGTCTATGCAGGTCTCCTGGTAATTCCATAAGACTTTGAACACTGATTCTGACACAACACTCCAAGCTACCTTCTTCTCTTTTGAAAGAGCCTAGAAGTTATCTAAGATACAGTTTAGGTTTCTGAAGCTAACCTTCCTCCTTTATCTAATTATTAGGGGGATCACCTTTGGATGTTCTCCTTCTACTGGGACCTCCCTCAACATTGCAACTGAAGAGACACTAGCATGACAAAGATGGCAGCTGGCTACCAGAATATAGATCTCAATGCATGTGGAGCAGAGGTGGGATTCAAATTTTTAACAACTGGTTCTATGGGCGTGGCTTAGGTGGTGGGCATGGCTTGGTGGTCATGTGACTGGGTGGACATGGCTTGGTGGTCATGTTATTGGCTGGGTGTGGCCAACGCAATATCATTCATATCGAGGCATGCATCTCCTCATGACTGTGGGGATGCTGCAACAGTCGTAAGTGTGAAAAATGGTCATAAGTCACTTTTTTCAGTGCTATTGTAACTTTGATTGGTCACTCCACACAAGCAAAGTACCAGCAAAGGAGGGGAAAAAAACACCAGAGACATTCCTGAGACAGGAAGTCTAGTCCTGCCAAGAATGTAATAAGGGTTAACGGAGAGGCAGTTTCTGTAAGCAACACCAGAATGTTTCCTTAATGCCTTCCTTACAGGATTAGGCCAGTAATTTCTTGTAACAACCGGTTCTCTGAACTGCTTAGAATGTTAACAACTGGTTCTAGCAAATAGGTGCGAACTGGTAGAATCCCACCCCTGATGTGGAGACATGTCTATTTTTCCAAGAGAAATGATTCAACTGCATTTAATACTCTCTAAGAAATTACTCAGAAGTAATCGTACTTCTAACTCACCCAAGACTGTTAGCTTGATATCTTTGTATGATTAATTTAGCATCAGCCAAGCTGGTACTTAGGTGCAACATCCAAAGCAACAGGATTATCTCTACTGAAGAATTGTACATGCCAGTAAGATAATGCTCAACATTTTGCAGTCCGGACTTTCACCAATATTGTACATGGAACAAAAATGATCAAAAGTACAACCTGGTTGCAGTATAAACACAGGTATTTGGGATCACACTGCAAGCATCCAACGAATAATGGAAAAAACAAGAAAATTTCACAAAGACATACATTTTTGCTTTGATTGATTAAGATTTTGGCTTTGTAGATACACATCTAACCTGCCTATTGAAAATCTATATGCTTATCAAGGAGCAACAATTAGAATAGCATAAGGAATAATTAACTGATTAAAATTTAGAAGAAATGCACCAAATTATATGTTGCCACTGTACACAAAAAATCTCCAGAAAAATGTTGATTTTATCAAGTTATTTGATATTCTGGTTTTAATAGAAGTTCCTTGTTTCTGTAAAGTCCTTTCAAGAAGCCAGCAGAGTCTGGAGCTTCTGGTTTGGGCTTCTTCGGCGACGGACCAAAATCCACGATTGTGCACAGTTTTGATCCATGCTCGCCACTAGAGCACCCCGATCCTTTGGATTTGGGGCTGAAGCCACTCCGTAGAGGTGGCGAAGAGGGGGAAGACTGCCAATTGAGTTGAGGGGAGCCACATCTCTCCTTCTCGGCTTGGCATTACTCCCTTTCCTGAAGGCGGTTGCAGGGGTGGTCAGAAATAGCCACCTCAAAGAGGAACCCGACCATCAAGATTGAGCAGGAGGGAAGACAAAGGGAGAGAGCTTGACAGACTGGGCTAAGCTGAGATAACATCTATGCAAGGTACCCTGGAACTAAAATTATTAAGAGCATTATTCCTAAAAAAAGACTTTTAAAGCAGCAGAGAAGAGAGGGGAAAAGGAAAAAAAGATTTTTTTTCTTTCTCACATTGATAGCTGCAATCGGCTTTGAAAGTTAAAAAAAGAAGAGACTCAACTAAGAAATTTGTGTTGATTTACTTTGACACTAATAGGTAATCCTAAACTGAAGTTAAAGTGTCAAAGGGAAAATAAAGATTTTTTTGGACATTCTAAAGCCCTCAAAAGGAAGAAAGCGGAGAGAAAAAGAAAGGGTGGACTTGGAAATAACAGAGAGTATCATCTGGAAATAAAAAGAATTAACTGTGAAATTTTAAAAAGATTTCCAAAGGATATAATGAAACTGAAACTTTGCTACAATATAACAGAGCCCCCAGAAAGGAAAAGTGGAAAGAAGCAAGAAGAAAGAGCTTTGGATTACTTGGTGATTTTTGGAATTTTGGGTGTTGGATTTTTAGTGGTTTGAATTAAAATCAAGCGGGTTGTTGTTTAAAAGTGTTTAAAATGGCAGTACTCCTTGAGGAATTAAAAATGGAACTTTAAAAAATGAAAGAAGAGTTGCAAGAGGGAAGAGGATCCTTTGGCTTCACACTTCAATTTTTAAAAATGGAGATTTTGAACTATGAAAAACAACAAGAAATGCTTGAAGAACAAGAAGGGTTGGACAAAGAAGAAGCCATCTTTAACGACCAAACAATGCAATGTGGGGTAAAATGGAAAGGGGGGGGGAAGGAGTTAAAAATTTAAGCCTTGGGGAAACAACTAAAAAAAGAATAGTTTGAAAAGTAAATATAACATTAGGAAGAAGCAGAAGGATTACAGAAGGGAGAATCAGAGAGACAGGGGGACAAAACAGGTGGAGAGAAAAAGAGGGGAAAGATAAAAAGGAAAAGAAGTTATAAGGGACAGAAATAGGAAATAAAGAAACAAGGGAAACGTACAAGGATTAAAGGTATTAGCCTACTTAAAAGACATAGAGATAATGGTTAAAAATATAAATTAAAAGAGAGGATTCTGCAAGGGTACAAGAGATAGTGTTGTTATATTAGAAATAGTAACGAGCTAGAAAATATGAAACAGGTGATTAAAGTGAAAGATAAAACTGGTATTGTGGTGTAATGGAATGCTTGCTAGGAAATAAGAGGAATGAATGAAAATATCTTAATTGTTTTTAAGGATTTATAACATACAATTGAAGAGAAATGTGAAAGATTTATAATGAAATCAATATCAGTTGTCAGGATGAATTTGAATGGATTAATCATTTTATTCATTATTTTTATATAAATATTTCTTTTTTTACAATTAAGTGTGTATTGTTAAGGGAAAGTACCAAGCAGAATTCGGTTGATAAGAGTTATACAATATAAAATAGATATTAGAAATTGAATGTTATAATTGTATAACGTATAAATTAAATGTTTAATGAGATGTGAAAGGATAATAATTTTAAAATGTAAAGGTGACACAGTCTATTTAGAATTATAGGTGGAATTTTGCTTTTTAATGCCTGGAAGGGGAGGAAATTTTCTTCTTTCTCTTCCCTTTCAGGATGATGATGGAAAAGAATCTATGAAATTGTAAGTAGGACAAACAAAAGTACAAGTGCAATGACTAGAAAGATATAGAAATTTAGAAAAAGATATGTAATTGAATTAGAAAGGAATGAGATAATTATAAAATAAGGCTGATGAAAGTAAGGGAAGAGAAGAATTATTGAAAAATTGATAAAATAGTGATAAGATATGAAATTGAATACAAAGATGAACATGTAACTGAGATTATGTTTGTATGGAGATGTGATAACCTGGAATCATGCTGCTCTCAAAAAAAGATGTTTTATTTCTATTATGTTTTGTGAAAACCTAATAAAACTTTTACTAAAAAAAAAAAAAGAAGAAGAAGCCAGCAGAGTCCGCAGTGGCTGCAAGAGCTAAAATCAGGAAGGGCTCATAAATGAAGGACAGCATCCATGGAAGGCCTTAGAGAAGGTCCTAGAGGACACCCAGATCTGGATGGGCATTAATGACAACTTTAGAACTTCAATTCCCAGAATTCCTGAGCCAGACCCCTATTCTGCCTTAGTCATTGTGGGCCTGCATTTGCTGACTTAATCGAAGTTTAACAAACCCAACTTAAAATCTTTTGGTAAATTATAGGAAGAGAATTCCTTTCACTACTCGAATCTATTCATTCTAAAAAGTTTCCTGTTAACCATAGAAACTTCCAGAGTTAAATGTTACTACGATCATCTTGGGACTTGTTTTTTTGGACATATAATTTTAATACAGATATTTTTAAAGAAAAATGAAAACTGATACAAAAGAAATGTAAAGTAAAAAAAGAAAAATCAAAGAGAAACAAAGTGCAAGAAAGGGGGAGAGTCTAAAAGAAAAATAGAAGAGAAAATAAAAACATACAAAAGAGTAACTTCCAATCTTCTTTACAGCAGTTATCAGTACAATTATAAATTTACTTCTTATGGTTACAACATAACTCTCTTCTTTCTATAATCTATCATATACAATTATCAAGCCGTAAGTTGTAAGTGTGTGTGTTTGAATCCAAAATGCTGAGGATGCAAAATCGACACAGAAGAAAAAGAGCCAAACACTATGCCACCAAAATGGAAAATCAGATTGGAAAATGGAATTGAGTGGAGTGGAGGAGTGGAATAGAGTAGAGTAGAGTAGAGTAGAGTAGAGTAGAGTAGAGTAGAGTAGAGTAGAGTAGAGTACCTGATCAAGAAATCTCATAGAAACAGAAATCTTCTGGAGCTTTGGGAAATAAGTTGACCCCTTCTTCTTTGTAGCAGACCCTGAAATACTGGGATACTGCTATCATGTCCCCCCTAATCCTTCTTTTCTCTAGACTAGCAATACCCAATTCCTCCAACCATTCTTCATTTGTTGTGCACCTGTTTCATAACATCTTAGACCTAACAATCGTGGATAAGAAAGACAAAAACATCTGGATACTGGACATTACAGTACCTGGAAAAATCAGAATAGCAGAGAAAGAATGGAAGAAAATCCCCAAATACAAAGGCCTGCAAATAAAAGTAGAACTGTCACAAAACAAAGCAAAAATAGTACCAATAATGATAGGCACCTTGGATGCAATCCCAAAATAATGTGGAGCACCACTTGAACATTGATGAAATCTCCATCGATCAATTGCAAAACCCAGCTTTATTTGGAAAAGGTTGCATCCAGCAATAATAAATTTTACACCATCAAGCTATGCCTGCCTATCCCAGGTCCTTGGGAAGGATTTGATGGTTAAAAATGCCAAATCCAGTCTAAGCATCTGGCTGTGTGACCAACCACAATAATATCAACCTGAATCAATCCATTTGATGAATGAAGTTCTCTTCATTGAATATTACTGGACTGTAATCTATAAATCTCATCAATATGGCCTGGAGGAAGGAGGGAAGCAGAAAGAAAAGAAAGTGTGTGTGTGTGTGTGTGTGTGTGTGTGTAAGAGAGAGAGAGAGAGAGAGACAGAGACAGAGACAGAGACAGAGACAGAGAATAGTAAAATGGAATATTTATTTTTTCAAAGTTTTATAATAGTATTTATATTTGACAGATTTCCAAACCTAGTGTTTTCTATATGTATTGGATTAAATTTCCCATCTCCCTTAGCTAACTGATGAATCTTGTAAGCAAATATATCAGGAGATGTGATAGAAGACATCATTTTAATCATTTCTAAAGGAAGAAAGAGAACTATTCTGCACCACACTGAATCTACTGCATTTCCTAATTAAAGAAACAGAAGACATGATTTGACATAATTCCATGGGTATACCTGCATTCTCTTTGGGAAGCATTTTGATGCCTAGGAAAAACTTGGTGTGACTATGGACAAATACTGACATCCTGTGACCAGGCTGGGTAAGCACAACTTCCTTCTTGATTGCTTCAACAAATACTGTAGTTGGGAGAGAAATTCTTAAAAAAAAACCTTTTTTAAAAAAGTATTCCTAAATCATGCACCCATATTTTATTTGGAAGATTGTGTGTCTAGCTCCGAGCATCATGTGTTAAGATTATTATTTTTTAAAATTAAAGAAATTGGAAGTGGGTCAGGGAGGCCAATTAGGAAAGTCAGAAAACAAGTCCTTTGAAGGATCTAAGTTCATTTAGCCTGGACCAAAGAGAGACTTAGGACAGCATTCTTGAAATAGCTGAAGGCCAAGTCTTGTTCTTTGCTGCTTCAGAGGGCATGATGAAATCCAATAGGCCAAATTCTTGGACCTCTAGAATTCAACAATACAGTCATGATATCACCCACTAAAACACTGGTACATCAGGTTGAATCAGGCAGTTGCTCATAGAAATCTATCTGTTTAAGCCCTCTTATTGTAAAACCAATCTAAGCTATACTTAAAACAAGCCATCATCTCTGCATTCTTAATTTTTCCTTAAAAACACCAACAGCAGGACTTTAATTCAAGCTTGAACAGGTGAGTATTTTTCCTTGTATCATTCAAGAAGAAAACACAATGGTTATCCCTACTATGGTACCTCCTTTTCAAACTGCTTGGGGGAGGAAGAAGCCATGTTCCTCATGAAGGCAGCAGGAGGAAACCGTCGATGCTCCTTTCCCCGTTGTACCCTGATTCAAATTGATCGGCTTGCAGTTGCTAATTAAAAATGGAGAGACCAAGACATTATTGAAGGATGAACGCATGCAGTCCCTTTTGATCGTGGGTTTTAAACAGGAGTGAGGAATGCAGAGCTTTTCTAGAAGAGAGATGGCTGATCTGCAGCAACCAACGACTGCAAGTAGCAAGGCCAATGGGGAGGAATGTTAGGAGGTTGCATTTTATTAACATTTGGAAGGTCACAAGTTCTTTATGCTTCATTTAATCATTGTCTAGCTCACTGTAAATAAAATCTATATCCTTCAGATGAGGGGTTTTATCCAGCATCTGCTTCTGACATAACATCTGAAAGGGAGATAAGGACAGCAAAAGATCGATTTGTAAGAATATGCTGGAATTTATCCAGCACAAATTCTTGTGGTGGTTGTTTCTCTTGCTTGCTTGCTCTATCTGACTTTTGTTCTGTGCCAGTTCTGATAAAATTCATAATATTGTACTGTGTCTTTTTTTTTTTTTTAATCCCGTGATGCAATCCAAGAATTCTGATGAGGATTGAAATGCCATTTAATTTAGAAGGCTAAAAGAAAACACTTCTGGTTCTGCTGTTATTTCTACGCTTTCCATATGCACAAGGACTGTGAGCACTCTTCAAATGAGGCAGACAATTACAGATATGTCTGCAGGGAAAGGAGGGTCAAAAAAGTCAAGATGGTGGCCTCAGCCCTGTAGTTGAAGCCCTGCCCTTTTTGTGCGTTCATGAAATATCAACACAAGTACAAAAGGGAAGAGGACTTTGTGCAATGACTACTGGCTCCTTGATTTATTTTTTTACCCTTCTCCTCCCTCAGCCTGAAGATATTGCTGGGAAATCATTCATCTGAGAGTGGGTATTAGTCTTTCAAGAACAAGATTCTTGATTGTCCCTTCAGGACTCGTTCTGAAATGGTGAAGTGCTCCTGGTGTTATTTCTCAATCTGAGGTTTTACATAGTTTTTTTTTTTTTATTTGGGGAGGGGGGGGTGGAGAACAAAAGGAGAGCTATGCTAGATCAGATTAAAAGCTTATACATTCCAGCAAACTTGGGCCTGATGCCAACCAAAACCCAACTGGAATCCAACAAGCAACATATGAACTGCCACTCAGGCAGTCTTTGCTTCTAAAATCAGCACTTGCTGTCAGGATTAGTGGCCATGCTGAATCCCTGCCAACTCCTAATTTAAAAGAGCGGAGAGTTAAGTGACGGTAAAGAGCTCCAGTCAAAATATTTTACCCAATAGAACAATATGATACATGGCAGTTATAGTTCATCTGTTAAAGATGCCGGTGAAAATTTTCTTTCTATTGGGTTAAATATTTATGGGCTTTTTCCAAGTATTTGCACTGGTTCTGGTACAGGGGCAAAAATGCTCCTAGACCAATGATGGTGAACCTATGACATGCAGCTGATAGGTGACATGCGATGTCATTTTTGGTGACACAATAGGCTTCCAGACCTTCTCAAAGTCACGCAAAAGGACACTGCTTTTGCATGGCCTCTGGAGTTTCTTAAAAAAATCACATGATAATATCTTTTCCCACTCTTTTTGGAAGCTACAAGGCCACACAAATGTATCCATCAAAGTTTCCAAGGTGAAAACTTTGTGCAACTCAGAGCTGCCTCAGATTAACTTTTTTTTCCCCCTGAGTGGTATCCAGGACTGGGGCAGAATGTTTATTTCACAAAGTAAACTTTAACCTTAGACTGTCTACTATTGACCTCACCCCTTTCTTAAGAGGTGTGTAGGGGGCGTGCATAAGCGCACCAACGTGCCTACCGTCCCTGTCCTATGGTTTCTTTTATTTTTCTTATATGTACTCATTTCATGTATTCATAACTATGTATATACTTATACCTATTATCTTGTAAGCAATTGACAAATCAAAATAAAATAAATAAAATAAAATAAATAAAGTATAAACAATAATGAATATTTTGGACATGTTTTTTATGTAATACATAATATCACATATGATTGGGTTACATCTTTTTAAGTAAACCAATATGTAAAAAATTGTTTCTCTTTTGTCCAGCAGCAGGATATGTATGAATTTGATTTACACCAGCAGAATCAAATTAGTCATTTTCTGAATTTTTGACGGTTTTGGCTATCACTGTCCTAGACCTTGACAAGCCAGTAAAGTATCTCTGGGAAGTAGAAGCCTGTTTTTTTAAAGATTAGTGGAGATAACATCTAACTGTGTATTTTAACATAAAAATTAAAAAAGGATAAATGTAAATCACCAAAAATAAGAGGTTATAGTACAGATCTATCAGTTTATACTGATCCAACATTTATTCCTTTATGGGCTAGTTTTTAGACATACATACCATCATGGAGACATTCTTTGATGATGGTGTTTTTTGTGTTGATTTTGGATTGATATTCATGTTTCTGTACCTATTGGCAGGAGGAGATATTGTCTCGCAGAATAAAGAAAGAAAGGATAATAAATGATCTCACTCTGGTTGCATTCAGATGGTTAGTTGCAGGAATGGAAGAGTTAAAAGTAGTTAAAAGTAGTACAAAATGTACAGGTAGAATAATTGTAGTTTAGGGTTGAACTGTGAGGTCCTTGATGCTCTCTGAACTTGGTAGCTTTCTTGCAGGTGTTTCATTACCAAACTAGGTAACTTCATCAGTGCTAGAAGAAAACCATCAATCTTAGAGAGCTCCAAGGACCTCATAATACAAAATGCATATTTGTAAATACAGCATGAGTATACACACACATACAAGGCATACATATGCAACACATACATAAGAAATACTCTTGAACTACTCTTGATGTCCTTAATGTGCCGTGTTAAGAGAACATTCAGGTGGGATGGCAACAAAATATTAGGGGCTTAACTAAACCCAAAAGTATTTGTATGTCAGGTGAGAATGCTAGCCTGTTTAGCTCAAAGAGTCTCTTTTTGTTGGCAGTTCTTCTGATTGTCCAGCCATATTTTCTCCACTTTCTGCTGCCTTGCAGATACCACAGTGAAATGTCTCCTTAGCCTTTGGGCTTCACCACTACGCTGGATCATATTCCCTAATTAAGAAGTATCTGAATGAAACCTACCTGTGCAAAAGGGCAGCAAGGTAGACTGGAAATGGATAGAGAAATCCTTACACAAGACAATCCCAGTAATCATCTAGGGACTTCTTGCTATAATTGAAGCCAGAGCTGGAAAGTGGAAGCTTTCTTTTTTTCCAACATGTTCCAAGAAACTCAGCCATGTGTTTGAGAAGAGCTGATAGAGAGATGGCTTAGGGAGGACAATGGAGTTACACACTGCTAGTATGTAGTGGCACAAAGGTTTGAGGAAAAATAGTTCACAAGCCCTGGAATATGCAATATTCAAGGCTTGCCATCTTTCATCTGTTTCTTCCCGATAGGAAGGAGCTACAATCTCCTCATTCACTGAAGATGCCCAGATCTAAGAAATATGGGAATTACAATTCTAACTTTTCCAAGACTATTGCTTGAAGCAACCATAGAGGAAACTGCCTTGTGTTTAATCAGACCATTTAGCCCTGTATTGGCTATTGGCAGTTCTTCAGAAATTCGGCCAACCTGTAGATGCCAGGGTTGAACCTGCCACTGTTTGTATGCAAAGTATGTCAACTTTCCACTGTCCTTTCCTTTGCTGACTTTGATCTTCTTTTCAGGAAGTGAAACAAGTTGAAGTGAATAAATTCTCCAAGAAAAAGATGGCTCCGGCCAGGCTGAGTCAATATTAATTAGGACTGATATGCATACCTGGAACCAATATGGATTGTGTCAGTACCTGCAGTCACCATGCACAACACGTAGGAAATGAAGAGCCTGGTTGCACAAGAATAAAATGAAAATTACTTTCCCGTTCTCCATTTTCTCTTAAATTGCAAATCTCTTTGCTAAAACGTTAATAGTAGGTTTATCAGGGACACTATAAATAAAAATACATCATGCTTTTAATATTTACATTTACAGAATATTTCTTGTTGTCTTTGTGTTTCTTTTTAAATCTACAATGTAATTAATACTGTAGTCCACAGACCAAAATAAAAGACTGTTGGAAAACAGTGGTTTCTAGAAAAATGTGAAAAGTAGGTAGAAATTCCTTGAAATGATCAGCAGCAATTTCCAGCTCAGACCAATGATGCATGTACACATGCATAAGAAATGGAAACATGCAACTTGTGTGTGTGTGTGAGAGAGAGAGGGGTGAGAGAGAGAGAGAGAGAGAGAGAGAGAGAGAGAGAGAGAGAGAGAGAGAACATATATTGATGATCACTTGCAAGCCCCATCCATTTATATATATGTCCACCACAGGCATGTCCAAATAGATGGGCTTCAATCATAGTGATGCTTCTACCACCTTCCATTTTTTGACCCTCACACACCCACTGGAAGCAATAGTTTTAATGAAAATGATCAGAAATAACTTTACCTCTCTCCAAGTATATATTATTTATCTAGTTGCATTTTTGTTCATGTTCAAGCAGAATTTATGGATGTGGGAGGGGCTGCAAAAGATGTTTGCCTCTGAAAAGCATCTTGTCCTTCGTTTCTGGGCTCCCTTTCAAAAGTGCAGATATTACAAGGCAAAGATTTGCCAGGACTAAAGTTCCACTACATTACATTCCAATTTACATTTCATGATGAATTTTATTATCTGATAGTAGCCAAAGACTGAAATCTGAACATTACCACTGTGAGTCCTGTTTTATTATATACACTGAACTTTACAGGATATATAATCATTTTACTGCATAATCATTTGGATTTTATTATTTCAAACTGTGAGCAAATGCTGTAGCTATAATTCACTATTTCAGCACTTAGTCCAAAGTTCTCCCTCTGCTTTGCTCTGCTCTGCCAATGTCACATTGCAGTTTTTACTAAATCTCTCTTGTAAATTTCAGTCTTGAAGTCACTGTCATATAACAGATGGGAGTTTAATTGCCTATCTTAAGTGGTACTTCAAGATGTTCTCTGAGGTTTTTTAAGACAAAACATATTTAGGAAAAGAAAAAAAGCTCTCAAAGTATAATAATTGGGAAATGTAGGCCATTCCCACATCCCATCCACTTCCCTTTAAAGTTACCTCACAATTACAATCGTTCAACTTCTGCTGGCTTTGGAACATTGAAAATATGCAGAGAATACTTTGAGCCAATGAATGCTCCATTCAACTCACCAATAAGAGTGGAAAGACAAAGTTCAATCGGTAATAACCAAAGTTTGTGCACAAAAGGGAAGGAAATAAATTGCTAGTTCTCCGTCCTTCTTTTCCATTCATATGTTCAGTTCATGTGGTGTCGATTCATTCACACGACCATTTGGTGAAAACTTCAGTGGCTATGATGAAGCCACTGTTGGTTGATTTGACTTCAAACTATGTAATAAACATCAAGTCTCTTCAAAATAAGATTGCATCAAGTCACAATGTACAGCCAGAGCTGGCATGGATCACTGAAAACTGGAAGATGCTTGTAGCTTTGACCGAAAATTGCCTAGCGAGGTTTCAGGTTGTCCAAGAGGCAGGATATGAAAGTCAGAGGACAAAGATTAAAACAATATGTTAGTGGGAAATGATGATGATGATGATGATGATGATTGTATAATACCATTCTCTGCTTGCTTCTATGATAATGAAAACATTTCAAAGTCCAACTCAGTCTGCTGCCTTGGTCTCAAAACCTTTTATGAATTTGGTTCCAGAAAACCTTAGGAATTATCTTCCTCAGGTAGAATCGACAGGGAGGGAATGTAAGTGGACACTGGCCCAAAGGGTAGCTCCTCAGTGCTGGTTGTGAATACTTTCCCTTCGGAGTGTTTTGCCACACTCTTTCTTGATTTTCCATAAAGCTGTGAAGACCTTTATGCTTCAATGGGCACTTTGAAGCTTGACTTTTCAGTACGGTTTGATTTGTGTACTGTTGATATGAAATTTTTATGGTGACTGGGCTGCTGTTTTTATAGCAATTGTTTTTATAGCATGAGATTGTTTGGTTTATTGAATTTTTAATCTGATTATTGTAAACCAGCCAGAGTATAGGAAAGCAAATACACGCTGCTTATTCATCACTGGGGAAAAGACAAAGGCAGTATCAAGAAATAGGACATGGCATGCATAAAAAATGGTATTTGTGTTTTCATGTCTAGACATACATTTAGACATATTGACTCTCCCTTAAATAGCAATGTCTCTTACGGCCCATAAGGGATTTAATAATCCTTTACCTTTAGTGAAACACAACTGACTTAGTAAGACACAGGGACATCTGCAGGGGTGAGCAAAAAACCAAGATGGCAAGTGCAGCCATAGGAAAAAAAGCTATTCCTTTTTACAAGCATAACTCATCGATGAACTATGAGTTGGGCTTCATTTGCATGGCCAACCCACCATCTTGGCATTTGGCTCCCTCTCACAGGTGCTCCTGATGAGACGCATGGGAAAGGCAGAAGGCTATGATGGTCAAAAAAAGTCAAGGTGGCACATGCAACTGGACAATTGAAGTCTTACAATGCAATTAATAAAGACGGTGCTTTGATCGGGCAGCCACATCCATTGTCGTCTTTTTTTTTTACTTCAAAAACCTCTGGACGGATAGAAAGATAGGAGAGCTGGCATTGAGATCTGACTCAGAATTGGGATTCATGACCCGATATCAGTGCAACATGGTCCAGATTTAATGGTTAGCAGCATTTGCAAGTTAGGTGGCTTACAAACAAGTACTGTAGAGGTCCACTTGCAAGATTTGTGAAATGGAATTTTTATTGTGCTGGATTAAGTTGAAGATTACGGATGGATGTCACATCTCAGAGAACACTCTGAGTGCATAATATGCCTGTTCAATCATTTAAGCATTCCTCTCTCACACTGCATCTTTACAGCAGACTATCCACATCCTTTGCAGCAATGATGAAACTTGAATTGTTTTGTTTTTTTCTAAAACAGCAGCTAAAGTTATTTCTAAGGTCCTACTCTAGCCCTGGTCTAATCTAACCAAAACACATCCCCAAATCAGACTCGTAGAGCTGTTCTATGATCAAATTAGCAGAAACAGCAAAATAGGAAATATTACAAACCCCCTTTTAACAGGATGGCCTATAATAGACACTCTGTGTGTGTGTGTGTGTGTGTGTGTGTGTGTGTGTGTGTGCGTGCATGTGTGTGTGTATGTATGTGCGCCTGAGGATGCATCTCATCTCTGAATAAACCGTAAGTGTCTCCAGGGCAGCAAAGTTCAATGATGTACAACACTTGACAAGTACAATTCAATTTAAGCAGATGAGAGAGAGAAAAACCAGATCTCTGCCTGGGAAGCCTGTAATCAAGGAGGATAATGAAGGAATATATTTAAGTGCCCCAATTCCGAGAGGATAACCTGAGCCAAATTATTTGTCAATGTCCTTGTTCAGCTCACAATAAGGCAGAGAGCTTTTCGGATGCCATTGATGTATTGCACAAAGAAAAGAGTAATGATGTTTAAGAACAGTTAAGGCAAAACCCCGCCAGTTTGGTTAAGTTTAAAAGTCCTTGATTGTGAATTTATTGAATAATGTTACAGCTTCTACATATACTAAAAAGCTTCAAGAGGACATACTTTTCCTCCTATTAATCAAAAAGGAAGGAAAATATTCAAGAGGAAAAATAATTTGCATTGGTTTTTTTTTAAAGCGGGTATTCCTTGGCCTTTATGAGCTTTAGGGAGGGAATATGTTTGCCACTTTCTGGAAAATATTTTAATGTTACACGTAATCTTCATTCACCATGGGAAAAGGAACAGAGACATATACCAGAAAGAGCAAAACTCCTCCCCGCCAGCAATCAGCACCCAAATGAGCAGAGATTAACTCCAAGATTAACATCAGACCAACAATCAAGGAAACGATATCCCAATCAAGGAACTGCCAAACAAGCCAACAATAAACAGCCCAACCAAAGAAACTTCAAGACCAGCCCTACCAACATTCACAAGGCAAGCCACTGGAATACTGTATAAATTGAGAGCAAACCACACTCCTTAACAACATTGATGATGCTACCTCATTTGGTAATGAAACGTCTGCAACAAAACAACCAAGCTCAGAGAGCACCAAAGACCCATCACACCAGATATGGGGTAACAAGTACACATAAAGGCATGGAATTGTGCACAAGCCTTACTTGTGCATATCATATTTTAGGCACCTTTCAAAATTTGGGTGGTGTATTCAGTACACAATGTGCCTGACCATTCTCGCACCAAAGATAATGGCAGTCTATATGATAATAATTTCCTACAGTAGCAATATTTCTTATATTGGAATTTCCAGCATCAGAGTAATTGGAAATATAATTTCACAAAACTTCTGGGTTTCTATCCTAAAGTTAGATGGAAGATCTATACTCTCTAAGCCAACTGAAAAGGGGAAGGGGATTTACATAAAGGTTATAGAATATATATCGTATAGAAACTACAAGTTAACTATGTCAACGGCCTACAAAGAGAACTTGTATAAGATGTTTTATAGCTGGCACTTACCCCCAGCGAGAATAGCCAAGATGTTCAAAGATAAATTGGTGAAATGTTGGAAATGTCATCAAATACCTGGATCATACTACCATATGTGGTGGACATGCATTGATGCTAAAAAATATTGGACTAGAATACACATGTGGTTGGGAAAAAATGATAGAATAACATATAAATTTAAAACCAGAGATATTTTTATTGCATTAAAATATTTATGTATTAAAAGCAGCTAGAATTGTATTTGCACAAAATTGGAAAGACGAGAAAATTCTGACAGAGGTAAAAACAATTAAGAAAATAATGAAATGTGCAGAAATGATTTGATTGACAATGGCAATTAGAGAACAGGAAGAAAAAGATTATTATAAGATTTGGAATTTATTTTATGAATGGATAGAAGAGTAAGAAATGGAAACATGATAATAGTAATAATATATTACAATTAATTGACTTAGATTGAGCAAGAGAATGAATATAATTTAGGTAAGGATGAAATATATTTTTGAAAGATAATAATTACAATATTAATGATAATATAATAATTGATCAGTGTGAGATAAAATATTGATTAGAATGGTTATATATATAAACAAGTAAGAAATATATGACAATATTATTATGTGCCCAGGATATATGTACCCAACAGATACACTGTTGAACTGAAAGATGGTTTTATATGTTTGTTTTTGTTGTAAAAATAAAAAAAAACTTTTTCAAAAAGAAAAAAAGAATATATGTCATATAGATATACATATAGATGAGAATATTAATGGAATTTTGTGGGTTTTCTTTTTGAAATGCATAATTCCCCTCCCCCTGACCATTTATTTCTTTATTTTAAATAATTTAAATACAAAATAAATAAATAACTGCATAAAAAAGCAGGAAATAAGAAAAGAAATAGTGGCTGAAAAATACAATCAGTATGTGAACAGAGAATTTATAACTGTCATAAAATTTAGTATTCATTATTTCATTGATTAGATAATAGGATATATAAAACTAAAATCATTGTATCATCTTCAGAAATAATTGTAGTTTATTACATAACTCTAAACTGCACTGTTTATATTGATGTCACTATACTTTATTATTAGCTAAAATAAACACACCTGACTTTATAAAAGAAAAAACATAAAAATAAATGCTACAAACAATAAGTGAAAATAATATTATTCCCATTGTACTCACCTGGTTATTACATCAATTTATTTATAAACATTAAAACTGCTTCTGATTAATACTTTGCATCAAATACTTTCAGAATATGATTCTTTAATCCCATTCCTCATTGTACACTAAGCATTTCCAATAATAAGATTACTGCAGGAATTCATAGACAACAGGTTAGTTCTCTGGGTTTCTCTATCATGAAGACAGAACAAAACAGAATATGAAACATTCCTAACAAGAATACAGTGATCCTCATTTAACAACCACAATTGGGACCCTCAAAATGGTCCTTAAGCAAAGCGGCTACTAAGTGAAACTACAACAGTGCCTATGATCTTTTTTAAACTTTATTTTGTTTTTACAGGCTGCAAGGATCATAAATGTGAGGCCTGATCACAAAGTTATTTTTTCATCACTGCACTAACTGCGAATGATCGCTGTTTGAGGCAGTCACTAAATGAGGACTACTTGTATATGTCAGGACATCCACGGCATAACTTAAAAATAGCAGGCATGACTGGGCAGTCTTGCCTCTTTTTATTTGGCATGCACATAAAAAGAGTAGGACGTTGATTGTCCAGTTGCAACTGCCATCTCTAATTTCATATAACCACTTACCCAAAAGCACCATTTTGCCTTCAGATGTGAATCACTGTGTCATCATCACTGTCTTGTTTTGTTAGGTTATCCTTAAGTTATTTATAAACTACTAATAAAAGCGGGATAAATAAATATTGTTTAGACATGCATGTCCTTCTTTATTTATTTGTATTCCTTTTTAGTACCATATAATTAAAAATATGTAATCAAACAGACTTCCAAATTGAATAAATAAGTAAAATAAAAACATTATATGATAATATTCTGATTTTAAAAACTTTCTTTTCCTCCTCCTACCTTTGAATATCAAGAATTGGGTGTCATCATTTTGTTGGTTTATCTGTGGCAATTCAAATTATTGTTTCTGATCTTATATTGGCTGTTATGCCTTTCCCAAATATTTCCTCCCTGCAGCCAATATTTAGATCAATTCATAGGTTAGGGTTACATGTTATCAAAGATGCCTAGGAAATATGCTGATGCAGCTGCTCCTTTTCTGGCATCTTGGATTCATTAGGATTCTGCTTGAGAAGGCCCCAAACATTTGGAAATGGATTGTGTTGAGCTTTCACTTTTACCGAGTGCCCGAAAGACCCATTTTTCTTTCAGGCAATTAATTTTGCAGTTATGTTTGCCTTTAAGAAAACACAAAATGACATTTGTTCCTGATTGCTTTATATTAAGCCATTCCCTCCCCTAAACACATCTCTGCATCAAACCAGTACATGCCTGTTATGCATTTTATAGGCCCTTATAAAAATGTCAGAACAAATTATACAAATCCTGTCAGTTCCCCAAGGCAGTTTTGCTACTGGCAATGTTTAACTTTCTTATGCAGTGGTGTCCCATCAGGAGATTGTGCAGAAGCCTCTCTTATGCACCTCAGAAGTCACTGCTATGAATAAAGGGAATGCGCAATACAGTTTTGTTCCTTGATCTGCCACAGGCTGCAACCCAGCATCGCAGAGGGGAAAGTGTTGAATTTCAGCTGGAAAGTGAGGTTCAGTCCCCATGAAGAGGGAGCTCAACTTGGCCCACTTGGTTTCTCTTTTTGAAAACTGCCCTCAGTTTCTCCAACTGGAGAAAGATCTCCAAGAAATAAAATAAAAAAATCTCAACTTACTTTGTTAGAGTGCTATGGTGAAAAGGAACAAAGATATTCCATCCAAAAGAAGATGGCTTACACTCCCAGAGGAATATATGTGTGTGTCAGTGGTGATATGTTACCAGTTTGGTCCGGTTTATCCAAACCGGTAGTTAAAAACATACAACAATCAACTGAGAGGATAAAAGAAGCGACTAGCACATGGGTGGGTGGGAGGGTCGCTTCTAGCTTTTCAGTTCTTGTTCTCTCAGCTGATTGGTGCTTTAGGGATACACACGCGCATGTTGGGGCACGCGCACAATCACCCACTAAACTGGTAGCAACCAAGGTAGAAACCCACTACTGTGTGTGTGCATGCATGCGTGTGTGTATATGTGTGTATATATACATATGTACAAGGACTATATGTATATGTTCACACATATATAGTCCTTGAGTTATGACCTCAATTGAACCCAAAATTTATGCTAAGTGAAACATAAGAGTTTGTCCCATTTTACGACTTTTCTTGCCATAGTTGTTAAGTGAATGATTGCATATATTAAGTTAGTAACATAATTAAGTGAATCTGGATTTCCCAATGACATCAGTTGTCAGATCGTGAAAGCTGATGGCGATTCCAGACACTGCAACCATCATAGCGTTGTGGTTCGCCGGCAGCCTATGCAGACAGCAGCGGAATCGGACAGTGGGGAAAAAAGAGGATCAGTCCAGGCGTCTGGAGAGGACTCAGACGAGGGTCCTGCATCCGATGCAGAGATGGGGCCAGAACCATCTGGGAGTGGGGACCCTCCAGAATCTGACAAGTGAGGCAGAGGACACAGGGGACCCTGTTCCCAGTGCACGTGTGCGCAGAGCTGCTAGAAGGCAAGAGCAGCTGAAACAAAAGGGGCGACTTGGGAGTAAAGCTGGGGTGTGATTGCCCCTCCCATAAGGTATAAAGGACAGGCAAAGATGACAAAACCTTTGCAGGAAGCAAAGTCGTTCATTCAGTTCAGATTCATTCTTGAAGTTCTTTGTACTTTGGTTGGGTTTTTTTCTAGTTTATTTGACACTTGGCAGCACTTCACAGGAAAGAAAGGTGGGTGCTTATCTCAAGGGACTGTTTGAGATTCTTTACCGACTTGGAATGAAAATAATTCCCAGTGTTGCAATAAAAGACTTGTTTTTAAAATAAGCATGTACGTAATTACAGTCTTGGAGCCTTGGTCAGAACACATAGATATGAGTCAGTTGCCAAGGGACTGAATTTTGATCACATGACCAAGATGCTGCAATGGTAGTAATTGTGAAAAATGGTCATGTCACTTTTTCCAGTGCTGCTGTAACTTTGAACAGTCACTATTGAACTATTGTAAGTCAAGGACTACCTGTATATCTATATCTAAACTATATATCCCTATCTATATGTGTGTGTGTGTGTGTGAATGTATGTATATGTATGTGTGTGTATATATGTAACATAAGCATGAAAACACTTGAAAGGGATATGAATTTAAGACCTCCATCATACCTGTTTTGTTTACGTCATTCTTAGTGAATCTAAGACAGTTTTTCCCATACAAAATAAATTATTTGAAAAAAAAAAATCTTTCACGTTGACTGGAATGGGTCAGCCTAGAATACGTATTCTGCTTTATTAAGTAAGGTTGCTTCAGAGTCACAAGTACTATCTAGTGTGACCCCACGTTGACAACAATTCGAATGATGAATTTGTTGTTTAGAAAGCAAAACAGGAATCAGTCAGCTGAGGCAGCATTCACTAAGATTAGCAGGAACAAACATGAGCAAAGTGAAAAGAAGTCTCTTCCAAAGCTGTGCAGTTCAGAGGAGGTAAGCTAATGCAATGACAGTGAGGTTTTTTACTTGAAGATGTACGAGGGCTATCCACAAAATAGATTACGTTTTCGTCTGTAGCAAGGAGGGGCGGAGCTAGCGCGGCCATCTTTGGTCTGTGCGTCCGCCGCTCAGTCTGCATCTAGTCGTGTTAGCGGGAGGTTCGTATCGTTGCCCGTTATTTCACAGCAAACGTTTGAAATGTGTGCTGCAATTGAAAATCCCACGAGTTGTGAGGTGCGATCAGTGATAAGGTTTTTGTTGGCAAAAAACCATAAACCGATTGAAATTTTAATGGAAAAATGGAAAAACTAAGAAAAGCAATTCAGAACAAGCGTAGAGGAAAGTTAAGCTCAAAAATTTTGTTCCAAGCCAGGTCTTCATCCTCGGAAACAAGTGGTAGTCGCTTGGTGCAAGATCGGGGCTGTAGGGCGGATGAGGAAAAATCTCCCACTTGAAAGCATTCAGGGCTTCTCGAGTGCGATTTGCTGTGTGGGGTCGGGCATTGTCATGCAAAAACAAAATTTTTGAGCTCAACTTTCCTCTACGCTTGTTCTGAATTGCTTTTCTTAGTTTTTCAATTTTTCAATTAAAATTTCAATCGGTTTATGGCTTTTTGCCAACAAAAACCTTATCACTGATCGCACCTCACAACTCGCGGGATTTTCAATTGCAGCACACATTTCAAACGTTTGCTGTGAAATAACGGGCAACGATACGAACCTCCCACTAGCACGACTAGATGCAGACTGAGCGGCGGACGCACAGACCAAAGATGGCCGCGCTACCTCTGCCCCTTCTTGCTACAGACGAAAACGTAATCTATTTTGTGGATAGCCCTCGTACAATTAACTAGTTCATTTGTTCAAGTGAGCGTTTGGGTGGAATAACAGCCATTGTTGCCAAATAACAGCTATAAACAATCAAGCATAAACAGATGAGCCCGGATTGGACACTGTGCCATCTGTAGAATCACATTTCTGGGACCAGATCTGGGGACTGGTGTAGACATCCTTGGCTGGGCGGACACAACAAGCTGGAATCCACAAAGGTCCTGTAGGAGCAAACACAACAGCACAGCCTCACCCCATCACCTCCAAATAGTTAACTAAAACATTCAATTTAAGGTAAATGGAAACATTAAATTGCATTCAATTGAGTTAAGGTAAATAATACTTTTTAAACTTTTTTTACTTTACTCTTTCTTTCCTTTTTTATTTATTTGTGGAGACAGGCCTTAAATGACCAATGAGCACGTTCCATTATGGCTATATTCCAGGTTGTACAAAATTGCAAAAAAGCCAAATATCATATTGTAAAAAAGAGGACTTGCCTAGTAGGTAACATTCATTTGCCAAAGTTGATGATGAAACAATCTGCTTGGCTTAACTGGAATATGGCAAGCTTGTTCCAGGCCTCTAGCATTTTGATGGAAAAAGAGCGACTTAATTTTTTTTTTGCAAAGCTATAGCCTTAAGAAAGAGGCCCAGAAAAGGTCAAGCGACTACGCGTGTAAGAAATATCTTTGGTCTTATAGTAGCTGTTGCAAAATTAAAAATAAGGTCACAAGATTAGGGACAATCCTGGGCGTAATATAAGCACCTGGAAGATTAAAAATAAGTTAACACACATAATGAGAGTCAGAGATTAAATCAAAAGGCTGTTGAGAAAAAGTTTTGAAAGTTAAAATAGCAGGACACTTTCCAGGTATCATCATGAGGATCCTTGTAAGGACAGGAAAGGAAGAAGTCATTAAGCAAGCAAGCCAAAGTTCTTTAGGCAAACAATACAACTTACATATTAAGATAAAGGACATTGAAGAGATAAGTTTTTCTAAAAATAAAATTGAAAATCAGATTTACATAACTCCACCATTTATATCTTACTGCGCTTTATCAAAAATTACAAAGAAAAAGTTATTTGCAAAGCCCATTGTAAACCTTTCATGATTTTACCTGTTATGCTGGCAATAGCCATGCATTCTTCACATTCTTGCTGTAAACCCTCCAGATGGAGTCAAATTTTAGTGTTATTTCTCTGCTTTAATCAAAATATGGATTAAGAGCATGTACAGAGTGCAGCTAGTTTTAAATTTTGATTCCCCTTGCTGAAACTGGGAACTGAGCCATCTTCAAAGATAACGTTCCAGGCAATTTGCCAATCTCAGCCTATCTATCTGAGGCTCCTTTGTGTGAAAATCGCTAAAAAAAATCAGGAGATGAAGCTATGTAACCTATAAAAAAGTTATTTTCCAACCTCGCCTTTTTCAAGGCAAAAACTCAAAGCAGAGGGGAAAAAATGTTAAAGTGATTGAAAGCCTCACTCTCCCCCCCACTCCTGCCTCCACTCTTACAACAATCAGCCAGGACAAGAAGAGGGGGGGGAAATCACACACAAATAACTTTCATTATCAGTAAAGCACACACAAATACACACACAAATAATCCTCTCTTTCCAGTAAAACACATACATTTCTCCATGGGATCTTTTTCATGTCCCTTGCACACACTATTTCTACTCTCCTTATAATCTGAGATAGGGGTCAACACACAAATATTTATACCAACTTTTTTACCATCAACATACTCACACATTTACACTGTAATCATACGGCTTGCATATTTACAATTCTTTTCTGGGAGCCAATAAGCTCCATTGTAGAGGGTCTCATCCTCCAGGGCTCGGGAAATGATTACATACGGAAACATTCTCACACACAACATTTCCAGACCTGGGGAGGTTTTGTCCCTTTAAATCTCCACATTTTTATTTTTTTTTTGAAAACCTGTAGTTTGTTCTTAGAGCATCGGGAGAACTCAAGGAGCGGTTCCAATCACAAAGGCGATTGTGGGCCCGAACCACTGCCTATCTGCCTCCCACAACTCTAAGCCCAATCCAAAAAGCCAATTTAATTCTCTGGCTGCCAAACATGTTACAATTAATTTATTTTGAACTGCAACACTTCCAATTTGGGCTATACACAGGTAAAGGATATTTTCTTCAATTCAATTCTATTCAATTCTGCGTACAATTATTTTACATTATTATACATACACGTCTAAAAAGTTTTAATGGAAATCACATCCTGAAAAGAATAGTAAACATTTTCTTCTTCTCTTAGTTCTTCCTAACATACATAACAGCATAAATTAACCATATCTTCTTTAATTAGCCCCAATGTACTTTATGGAGGGGCTCTATTTTAAACACGGATCTGTGTCTCGTTCCGTGCTTCTGAACAGCAGAGCTAACTGTGGACCATTGAACTCAATGGGGCATGCCTTCCACATTCAATCCTGCCACCCAGTGCATCAGAAGAGTAGTTGCCCGCATTCTAGTTACATCCATTGTTATATTTTCTTTAAACATGAAATAATTAAAAAGGATTAACGTAAAAATTTTAAACAAATAAATGTATGTGTCTCTGTCCTGGGTTTCTAGCTTGAATCTCCCCCTTTTTTCTAATTGTTCCTCTAATACTTTCCTTATGGGGGTGTACAATGGCCTTGGAGAATCAGAACATTTAGCCCACTCAGAAGGAGCTGAAGGTCCAATTAGAGAAGATTTTTGAGTGACAATTTTTACCTGATCATAATCAGGAGGGGGCTTATAGTCAATTATTATTTTGCTGAGACATCAGAGCCCAATTATTGTTTTACTGAGACATCAGAGCCTGATGTTTCCACTGTATGACAGCATTGATACCATCGATGTAATATTTGGACTGGAGCCATGGGTATCCTGAACCTTCTATTCTATTCTATTCTGTTCTGTTCTGTTCTGTTCTGTTCTGTTCTGTTCTATTCTATTCTATTCTATTCTATTCTATTCTATTGCGCTCAGGATACCATTTCCCTATCTTCCAACCAGCTTCCTTATGTTCCCCTCAGATGCTGTAACGCCTGATTTGTGTAACAGGAATCTTAGTTCCTGTACATGTTTATGCTGTTGCTGAGATAGATTGCAACCCATACTTACCATTGATGGGTCCCATAGGACCTGGGGTCCCGTAGGACGAAGGTGCGTATGGTGGATTGACATTTGGAATGAGACACAGGGAACTGTCTCTGAGAAAAATGCCAACCCTGAGAGAACTCAGGTAGCAGTATTTATTGAGAAAAAACACAAGCAAAATATACAGTATGCATATTCAGAAAACAATGACCTCAACAGGAGATTACTTCACCAGCATGAGAACACACAATCTTGGAAAGTCCCAGATGTTACCTTGCTAGGATGAGATCATACAGCCACGGAAAGTCTCATGGGAAAGTTTGGAAGGTCCCATGAGAAAGCACAACTGTGTACCTTGTACCTTGAACTTTCACCCATTTTCCTATTCCTTCTAAACTGGCAGAATCAAAACAGAATGAGGCACTCTGAGCAAAGATACTCCTACCCCCACCAAGAATGCCCACATCTTCCTAGACTTACTGCTAGTTATACAAAGGCCTTACAGAAAATGATAAAATGATCAATAGGTTATATTACCACATTCCCTCCTTTTTTATTTATTCAAAGATAGGGGTATTTTAGTGGCATAGTACACAGTTCCCTCATGACCTGATCCCTCACGCCGGAAGACTGAGGTACACATTTGTAATAGATTAGGAATACATTGAATAAAACAACATAATAAGATACATATAGCAATAATAATAACAACCCCTTGCAATAAGGGAGCGAAACCATGATCCATCAGGAAGCCAGGACCACAGACTGTCCCAGAATGATGCATTAAACCCATCAGCTCCAGATTGATGCTGAGCAATACGATCTTCCATGTCCTGAACAGTTTTTGTAATGTTTGGCTCATAATTATGTATAAAAAACACAACAATGCGAATGAATTAAAGCACAAACTCCTCCTTGAGCAGCTAACATAATATCTAAAGCATATCGATTTTGCAAAGTAACTGTACGAATTTCAGACATTTCTACATTAATCATCTTAATATTCTTTATAGTATCATTAAACATAGCAACAGTAAAATTATTTAAAATATGAATATCCCTATAGTTCATAGCAATTCCCAAAGGCGGGATAAGACCTCGAGAAATTTGTGTCCATAGATTACCTCCCATGGTTAGGATCTGGAATTGCTCTGTTGTAGCACAAGACAACTGTTTTCTCCAGGTTGCATTCTTTATTAAATCTTTTTCCTCAAAAGCACTCCATGCAATGTTAGTCCTTCTCCCACTCTCCCAGGAAGGTGCATACACAACCAACAATTGGTGATGTTCAAGTTTTTGGCAGTTGTGCGCAAATCTTTAATGTAATTATTATCTGTCCACAAATCATCGCCCAAATCTCCGGCACGCTGAACATGCTGTCGCTGCTCTCTCCGCACCCGAGCAGCCCAGGACAGATTAGGCAGAATCAGCAGGATCAGGAACCACAGATGCGCCATCCTGCTCCTCCGAAACTTCCTTCACAGGTGCCTGCGAATGATCAGGCCGAACACACCGACCAGGAACCCAACGAATTTGACCAAGATGTTCAACTGCTGCATAACCACGTCCCCACGTTATCAGCTCAGCAGGAACCCATGCCGGATCTGGAAGGAACCGCACCAACACCCGAGGTCTTACCGCATCTGTAGAAGGAGAAGAAAATGCCTGCTGGCGCGCTGCAGGGGTTACCAGACAAATTTAAAAATTTAAAGTATACAAAGCTAGATTTAATTGATCTTGAATCGCGGAAGCCCCAGGAGCTTCCCTCCTTTTTATTTAATTTAGTCAACATGGTCTTGAGCGTGGCATTTGAGCAACAAAACACACATTCACACGCTGCTCCAAACATCCTTGTAACAACAAAAGCAATCTTAAAATATCAGGTGATATTCCAGGAGACAAATAAGAACCTGCTACAAAGGGTAACAAATTATACACATACAATGAATCCACTATTAAATTAAAATCCTGATTGTGAAAATTTTGAAAAGCCAAAACTACAGCAGCAAGTTCTGCCTGCTGGGCAGACTTCTGCTCTGAAGTCACTTTTGTATGCCAAATTCCAGATTTATCTTTCCAAACACAAGCACCAAAAACTTTCCCTCCATCAGTAAAAACTGTAGGAGCATCTGATATGCCCAATGGTATCCTTTCTTACATTTTGGGCATACTGATTTAGGGACGAACACCCTGTCCCATTGATCTCTTATTCTGCTGACTTTGACCCCCTCCAGGAGCCCGACATTGCGCTTTAAAATGTCCAGGCTTCCCACAATTGAAACAATTCCCCTTCTGAGCATGTCCTGTTTGTAAAGCCAGAGCTAAAGTCTCCATGTTAAAAGACTGACTTCCTACCTTTCTACATGCATTAATCAAATCTGCGATTTCTCGCTCCCCACTTGCTACCAGTGGATTTAAAATCTTTTTGCAATCTGTGTTAGCTTGTTCTACTGCTAACTTAAAAAGCAACTCTTTCTGGGCGAATTGATTATCAATTTGTCTTTCAATAGCCAATTTCAGTCTGCTAATGAAATTTTCATAGGGTTCATTGTTCCCTTGTTTGATGTTAGTAAAGGTCTTCTCACCACCTTCGCCATCAGGGAGAGACCCTATGGCTTGAAAAATTATTTGTGGGAGAAGAATGAACCCTTCCTCAGGCATACCATCTCTCTGTTGTTCCACTGTTGTAAAATTACCAGCTCCATAAAGCTGATCTGGGGTAACATTTGCTGTTCCCCTCTGGACTGCCAGCTGTCTCCATTTCTGATCTAACACCAAATATTGAGCTGGAGTTAAAATCATATTCAACAGAGCTTTCCAGTCAGCCGGAATCATTTTATTTCCATAACCAACTGCTTCTAACAATGCCTGAGTATATGGCGTTCTAACACCATATTCTTTTGCTGCTTGCTTAACTTCCCTCAAAATTCTGAGCTGTAAAGGCTTCCACTCCGCTGCGGATTTAATGCAGCATCCATGACAATTTCCACTGGATTAAGTTGAACCTCTACTCCAAACTCCACCAAATCATCTCCTGATAATTCCCCTCTATTCTTTGCTTCTTGAATAGCTGCAGTAACTGCATCCACCTGAACCCTTAAAGGTAAACTCTTATCCTCTGACAAAGTATTTCTAGCGCCGGACAGTCCCCCAGATTTATCTGGAGGTGCCGTCGCGGCAACAAACGTACCGCATGGTAAAGCGGCAAACCTTCTTCGGGGGTGCTAGGAGCGGTTGTTCATAAGTAGCTAATGCATCCATAATCACTCTCCAGGTTAACAAAATTGAAGAAGGGGCACGAGGTTCCTCGTGCAAAAATTTCCCTATCTTTTCCAGGACTCTACTTTAATACTACCTCCCTCCGGATATGACTTAATATTTTTCCAAACATACTGTAGTAAGTCCTCAATTTCTTTCTTTCCTACAGCACAACCCCTACTGCCAATTCCAAACCCAAAACTATTCCCAATGATCCCTCTCAATTCCCTGATGTGCTCTTTCTGAGCCTTCGAGAGATCTCCCCCATACTCACGAAAGAATCTATCTTCGTCCAGCGAAGAAGATGAGGGCCCAGTCGACGTCCGCGACGATGAGTATAGGATGCGGGAAACGTATAGCCTTCAAGCTATCACGTCGGGGTCACCATTTATGGTGGATTGACATTTGGAATGAGACACAGGGAACTGTCTCTGAGAAAAATGCCAACCCTGAGAGAACTCAGGTAGCAGTATTTATTGAGAAAAACACAAGCAAAATATACAGTATGCATATTCAGAAAACAATGACCTCAACAGGAGATTACTTCACCAGCATGAGAACACACAATCTTGGAAAGTCCCAGATGTTACCTTGCTAGGATGAGATCATACAGCCACGGAAAGTCTCATGGGAAAGTTTGGAAGGTCCCATGAGAAAGCACAACTGTGTACCTTGTACCTTGAACTTTCACCCATTTTCCTATTCCTTCTAAACTGGCAGAATCAAAACAGAATGAGGCACTCTGAGCAAAGATACTCCTACCCCCACCAAGAATGCCCACATCTTCCTAGACTTACTGCTAGTTATACAAAGGCCTTACAGAAAATGATAAAATGATCAATAGGTTATATTACCACAGGTGCGCACCTTAGGGGTCTGTTTCCAGACGATGGTAAGCATGTTGGCTGTTGCCTATCCCGGAGGGTTGATGGCCCCGCCCCGCAGGGTTGATGTCCCTGTTTGGGCACCAAAATGATGAATTTCAGAGAGCATTGTGCAGGGTGCCAAGATGCCTGACTGCATGAGCAGCGTTTATTACATTTATAGGGTTTTTACAAGAAAACAAAGGCAACATAGATACAGCATCTGGATTGCAGAATAGATCCCACATGGGTGCAACCTCCCAAACACATTGGTACAAGCTCCCAACCAATACTTAAGACTAGTGGTGATGTTAGTAAATGAGATAATCTATAAGTCTGGAAAGTCTGGGACTTTCCACCTTCACCAAGATATAGAGAATGAGATCATGCCAGTAGCCAAGAGGCCCCTATAGGTCTAGGACGCTGTGGTGTGCTGCTAGCGTCACCTACAGGACCTCAATTGCTACGACACACCAGATGTAGCAATATGCCAATATTTATTTGTATAATTTATCTTGGCCTCAATCCTAATGGATTCTAGACAGTTTACAAATATAAAAAATATGAAAGATAAAGATATACACTGACATTGAAATTATTATACCAAGCATAGGTACCACTGATTTCATTGTCCATCCCAAAAACCTTCCAGAGGTTAATGATTCCCTCTCCTGCCCGTCCTCCCTGACTCTAAAGTAGGGCCACTTGGGTTATCTAGGCAGAATCAATATAGAAAAGGTGCTCTCTTCGATATCCAGGTTCTGATAAACCTGGGGCTTTAAAGATAACAACCAGCACTTGGAACTGCAGTTGGACACACACTGGCAACCTGAGGAACTCTTGCAAATGTGATGTCCTTTAGTAATGGATTATTTTGTCAATGCTGGTCAATGCTGGACCAGTGACTCTGAGCTTTCCCTAACCCAGGTGGAGTAGGGGTGTGAAGGTGTGGCTGTGATTACCAAAAACTATGGTCCTTCTTTCAGATTCATAGGTAAGATTGCAAGATGCCACTCTGTCATGTCCATAGATTCAGCAGCGTCCAACCTGGAGTGAATGAGAGAAATCATACCCACAAAATATAAAGTATCAGTTTAGTACATTTGTTTCTTCCACCCAATGCGTAATACTTTAGGATCTGACGCACTCAAAATACTAATTATAGATAGATAGATAGATAGATAGATAGATAGATAGATAGATAGATAGATAGATAGAGAGAGAGAGAGAGAGAGAGAGAGAGATAGATAGTTAGATAGAGATATAGAGATATAGATAGATATAGAGAGAGAGAGAGAGAGAGAGAGAGAGAGAGAGAGAGAGAGAGAGAGAGAGAGAGAGAGAGAGAGAGAGAGAGAGAGAGAGATGGATATATCTATCTATCCTAACTTTATTATTTTTACAAACAATCCAAGGTGGCAAACATATCCAACACATCTTCCTCCTCCTATTTTCCCCACAATAACAACTCTGAGAGGTGGGTTAGGATGAGAGAGTGTGATTGGACCAAAGTCACTTGGCAGGTTTTCATGGCTAGGCAGGACTTGAACTCAGTCTCCTGCTTTCTAGCCTGGTGCCTTAACACAAATAGGGTAACTGGCCAACATGTCATAGAAATAATGAGGGCAATGAAATTTTAAATAAGGATTTACGATATCAAAATTTGCTGTAGCAGATTGCCAATCCAGTATAAATTTAGCAAGTATACATTAAATGTTTGCTAATTTAAGTTTCAACTAAGGCCTACCCTTAGGACATATACCTCCTTCAAACAGAAATATCACAACATGGGCCGTATCTTTTGCAAGTAAACTACTGAATTTTAATTTCCTTCTACACAGAGAGTGTGAAAATGATGTTTTTGAGATAACACTCTCAATACAGCTTTTACTTCAGACACAGCCTTTTATCTGCTTGCTTTTCTTGTTTGATGGTTTTCTTTTTTTTTAAAAAAAAAGTGCACATGTTTAGAAGTTGCTTCTTATGGGGTTTTGTGATTGTTGGCACATTACCAACTCAATAATGGCAACATTTGAGGCTTAATTAGTATCATGAAGACATTCGGAAAATAAAACGTGCAGTGTGCATGTTCAAAAACAATGACAGTTAGCAACTACTTAATGAGTTGGGAAAATTTCAGTAACACTCTCAAAAAAAAATCCAGGCTTGTTGGCAGCAGGTAATGTTTATTTCATTCAAATGGATATTAGCTCTTCTAAATAAATTATGTTCCAAATTCAAGCCTGAAATATAAGGAAAAATATTAGTTGCAACAAACACAAATCATTGTCATATGTTAACAGTAAAACCCAACAATAGTTTAGTGTCAGATGCTGAAAGACAGCTAAAAGTGAGCTTTGTGCGTCTGACACTGGACCCTGCAAAAGGGTTTCAAGTTTCTAAGCCCTATGCACAATTACATCGTCGTCATCATCCCAAGCCTCCTCTTCTTCCAAGGGTCAAAATTATTGATGGTCTGCAGTCAAACTCAAAAAGAAAAACTGGAATTTAGAGATTTTTGGGGGAATCACATTTTTGAAAAAAAATAGACCCACAACTTGGCAGCCTACCATACCTTCTTGGCATCCTCTAAGTCCAGCCTAACTTATTATTGTAGTAGTAGTAGTAGTACTAGTAGTAGTAGTACTAGTACTAGTAGTAGTATTTAGATTCCTGTAGTTAAGGATGAAATAGATGGGAAACTGGGATACGCTAAAAAATAATCCTACTCCCAAGAATGCTTTCCAATTTCACATTTACACAGGATGAGGTTTTTGAAAACAAAAATTGTACTTGGAAAACTGCAGCTCATTATGATTGTTTGGAAGTGTGCAAGCTTGCCCAAGAAAGCCAACCTCCTAGAGAACTGAAGGAGGAAAACAATCATAATGTGTCTGCCCTTTCGTTCATCTACCGAAAGAAGCTGCATGTGTGAGAGAATGTAGTTGTATCATACAACCTTAACAACTTAGTGGAAGTCTCTGCCTCACTACTTTTCAGTAAAGAGATCTTGGGTTAGCTTGGATTGGGATCACATGACTGAGGGTGAAATCTGGTGGAACAGGAATCATAACTTCTGCACTATGTATTGGCCTTGCAAATGAATTTTATGGTGGTTTTTGTTTAGTTTGTAGGGTTATATAACTAAGATCAGAGCTGGTATTCAACTGGTTCGCACCTATTCGGGCGAACCAGTATCGGTTATTTGGCATGGCCAAACCGGTGGCAACCCCTGGCTGGCCATGCCCCCAACCCAGTCACCCGGTCGTTCACTTGCAATCGCTCTCCTAGCTTTCCGTTCCCCACGTCCTCTTTCTCTCCGGGGGAAAGGAAGAAAGGCATGGACGCTGCAAATATTGCTTTCCCCTTGTGAGTTAAAGTGCTTGGAGTGAGAAGGAGTGCGGGCTGACAGAGGGGGTGGGGGAATCCACTCCAGCCTTGGAGAAATTAAAAGGAGCTGCTTCAAAATGCATGTCTGTTAAGCTACAAAAGTGCTCCGTGTGTGTGTGTGTGTGTGTGTGTGTGTGTGTGTGTGAGAGAGAGAGAGAGAGAGAGAGAGAGAGAGAGAGAGAGAGAAAAAATAGGAGAGAGAGAGAGAGAAAATTCTGTGCTATTATTTTTAATTATTCCATTATTTATCATGTGTTAATATATTACACTGTCCCTACACCTAGAGTGATTTTTCTGCCTTTTTTTTGCCCAGGGCTACCACATATTTTTCAGGGTTTATATGCATTCAATGTCAATAGTCCAGAGAATAAAATACACGTGTTTAACAAGAATTGAAAGGGGCCTTGGAGGTCTTCTAGTCCAACCCCCAGCTCAGGCAAGAAAACTGAAGATGCCAAACTCTGAGTAGAAATCCTGGGAAAGGTGTCAGAATAATACTTAGAAGGGACCTTGGGGTGAACTCTATACCATTTCAGAGAAATGGCTGTCCAGTCTTTTCTCAAAAACTTCCAGTGTTGGAGCACCCAGAACATCTGGTGGCAAGTAATTCCACTGGTTCATTGTTCTCACTGTCAAGAAGTTTCTCCTTACTTTTAGGTTGCTTCTCTCTGTTCAGTTTCCATCCATTGCTTTTGGTTTGCATTCTGCTTCTTTGGAGAATACATCCCCCCCCTTCTTTGTGGCAGCCCCTTAAAAGCCTGTCGCCTATCACACTCTTGAGTAAAGCATGTGAGCCATTTCCTCCTTTCAGTGGTCCATGAAAGTACATCTATAGTATGCAGATAATAAAGTAAAAAGAGGTGAACAACATTTTTACAGAACTATAGATAAGTTGAGGCTGGGTGTGACAAGGAATGACTGGGAGGGGAGGGGCCAGGTGAGGCACCCCTTGATGTGACATTGAGTTGGCCATGCCCACCCAGTCACATGCCCACCAAGCCATGCCCACCCTGTCACATGACCACAAGCCACACCCACCCAGTCACATAACCACAATAACCACGCCCATCCAATAAGCCACACCCACAGAACCGGTAGTAAAAAAAATTGAATTCCACCACTAAGAGAAACTCAAGAAACCAATGCTTTAAAAACTTGCAAAAACCAACATTGCAGACTCTTGCTTCAGGATTACTTGGGATGGACATGGAGCCCAGTGGATAAAGATCCCAAAAGATTTGCAAAGCCAATCTGATTCTTGTTTTTTTCCTTTGTATTCTACAGCAAAGAAAGAGATACGTTTTTCCACTATGAACATTTTCCTGAGCAAAGTGCTACCCCCAGAGGTTGACACTGAATCCCAAAAATTATTTGTTTATCAAGTCTTTTGAGACGACTGATTTGGTTTATCCTGCAACTGACAGTCAGAATTTTTTTTTCTTGAAGTGTATCCTAGCAAAAGGTCAATAAGAACAATAAAGCTAAATTCATCAGTGATGCAGTTACCTTGAATTGTTCATAGGTGTAAAGGAGCAAAGAGATGATCCTGGAAAAGATATGCAGAGACTGTTAGTAAAACATGAGCCCAGTCTAGGAAGGCAAAAAAATTGTGAGAAAGAAACTCAAGATTGCCTCACCTTGACGTTCTTTGGTATAAGAGGGAGAGAAGGAGAAGCACTGTCAGGGTTTCAAAATCTGTTGTTACAGCCTTAATCAATGGAGCATCTTGTGGTGTCTCTTCCTGACCTGGTCTTCCTCAGAGGATGACAACAGTGGCAACCAAGGATAAATTGCAATGAAAAGAAGTATTCAGAAAAGAAATATAACAAGACTTTTACTAGTGTTGACTGTCTTACTTGGAAGATATCTTTCAGTTCAGAATTCTGAAAGGGAGACGTGTAGAATAAAAATTGCTAAACAGAGTACAAAAATTATTATTCATAACAAGGCAATTGCCTGACTATATTTCCTCCTCAGTCATATTCGTCAGTTATGTAAGCAGCTGATCTTTTCTTGCAACATGACCGTCACAGACCAAATTTCACTGATGTATATGCATGCATGGGTCCCTGCCTGCATTTAATAGATGCTAAAAGTTGAAAATCCTCAGACTCTGCACCTTAGATTTTATTTCTCGAGCAAGGGGACCAATTATCTGTAACAAGCTTGTTCTAGAAGAAGGGGTCTCTGTGTGAATGGGTTACAATGATCCGGAGTGCCTCATTAATTTAAATGTCAAACATAGTGCCCCAAATTATGCCCAAGCCATCTTTTCTGTTGCATTTGTTTGTACACTTAAAATCCCCCAATTCCCCCCAGCAAACTGATCTCTATTAGAAAAACTCTAAGGGATCACATACCCCACAAGGCTTCTCCATACCCAGGAGTTAGTTCCTGTGTTAGAAATGTTGAAGGAGCTTTCCACAATCCTCTAACTTCCTATATGGCTTTTTACAAGCCTTGGGCTTCATTTCCACCCTTCGCTGATTTAATTCTCCTTGCTGGGCAGCAGGGGTGGGATTCAAATTTCTTAACAACCGATTCTGTGGGTGTGGTCTAATTTGTGGGTGTGGCTTGATCATGTAACCGGCTGGGCGTGGCTTGCTGACTGGGCATGGCTTGATCATGTGACTGGCTGGGCATGGCTTGTATGTAAATATTATAAATATTTATGTAAATATTAAATTTTGTATTAAAAAAGAGCAACTTTTACCCAAAATCAGGCAGAGCAGGGAGGCAGATTTAGTTGCTCACAGAATCACAGATTCACTTAGAGATCTGTGTTTCTGCCATCTGCTACTTGAGTCTGCACTGAATAATAGAAGCTTGAGGCTGAGCTTCGCTTTTAGATTAGCTAGAAAGCAAGAAATGTGACAATTTCCTGCTTTCTAGCTAATCTAAATCTCCTGGCACAGCAGAACAGCTGATGGTCAGGAAAAGAAAAAAGAAAAATAGCAACTTAGCAGGCAAGTTTGATGGTGCGCATGTCAGGTAAGGAGTGGGAGGGGCCAACCAGTGGTGCCATTTGCCGGTTCTCCGGCAGGTAGAATTCCACCCCTGGCGACAGTGCGTTTTGCGCATGTGTGTAGATCATTTCCAAAAAACCTCAGCTGTGCCGCCCAGATAGCTGACAAGCGCTGCGCGTTGGTGCGCAGAGTTTGAAAATCCTCTTCTTTCCTGATTTTTCAACCTCAGCTATGCCATGCAAAGCAGCTGAGGTTGAAAAAGCAGGAAATAAAGGACAGCCAAGAGCCCAGGCTGGTGGCTGGGCCAAACAGAGCAGCAGACACCAAACTGGTTCGGTGTCTGCTGCTCTTCAGAACTACCGGTTCTATAGAACCAGGCCGAACCGGTAGCATCCCACCCCTGCTGGGCAGCCAGGAATGCTTCCATTCTTCCAGAAAGGTGGTCTTATTTCATTCCCTCTTCACCTTGCAAAGATCAGCTGTAAAACAAGTAAAACAGGGCTTATGCCCTTTCCTCCCACCAATCCTGGTTACTCTGATTACCCAAGATTTATAATGTATTTACAAGAAGCAGAAGGGGAAGGGAAGAGGCTTTTAATTTCTTTTTCTGCCAAAAGGATGACTGTAAAGACATAGTTTCCTCACTTACTACCACAACCTTTTCCAAAGGACTTTCTAACGTAACAATTAGATGTACCAGCACATATTTTTACCTTGCACAAAAAACAGGAGGAGCAATCTGCAGAGGGAAGGCTGGTATATAGTCGGTCCTGATGGGATCTACCTACAGATCTGGATCAAAGAAACAAAGTGAGTTGGATTCTATGATGGTGATAGTACAGACAACTCATTTACCCAAGCCATGGTGTTTTTTATCTACTACAGAAAGCCGGGGCAGCGTTTGGAGACATTCATGCAAAAAAGGCCTCAGGCCCTTTCTGCGTTCCTGATTTATAGCATCTTACAACATCATCCAGCCATTGCTGTGTTAATAGAAATCCTGTCTTCGTTACTGATATATCGCCACGGCGATGGCCGGATGACGCTATAAGACTCTATAAATCATTGCTGTGGAAATGGCCTCAGTGTCTTATGGTTTATGAACTCACTGGGAATGGGGAAAATGAAGACAGAAATTGATTTCTAGGAGTCAAGGGGACTGAATGGCATGAGAAGGAACATTAGTCATCACGGCATTTCTCAGTCAATCCGAATAATGTGAAAGTATTCGTGTGACTTTTTAATTTTCTCCTTCAAACAATAGAAACCAGATATTTCTTTTTTTAAAAAAAAAAGGCTCCTCCTTTGCCAGTGATTGATCAGTCAATCCCTCCCCGAAAAAGTCAACATTTGTTCTAATTGATCCATAAGGTATGGGAGAAAAAATCTCAACTTGGACAGCAAAGCAAAGAAGCATTTCCTGAACTAGGAAATATAAAGTAAAAAAAATCACCAATTAAGTATCTTGCACAGTGCCTCTTGCAATGTAATGTGCCTTTGTTACATCACTAACACTGTGAAAATGAAGGTTCCCATAATGGACTGAGATATTCTAATATAGAGGATGGTAATTTTGGTCCTGTTCTGATTTCCTGGGGTCTTCAGACTAATGTCAAGAGCTCTCTCTAAATTAGCAGTTCAGGTGGGTAAGAGCTGCTTGATCTTTCCGTGGTAACCTTCTACCGGTAAATGTTTTCTAAGGTCAAGCACATTTTCTCCCAAGATGTATCAGCAGGAGAACCCATAACCTGGAAGAATCCCCAAGCTGCAGACACTCCTCAGTGGATGCAAGGATTCTTGAGATGCCCTTTTTAACCTCTTTACTATGGAGAAAACAGAGTACAGGTAGTCCTTGACTTACGACCACTTGTTTAGTGACCATTCAAGTTACAATGGCACAGAAAAGAGTGCCATTTTTCACACGTACGACCATTGCAACATCCCCATAGTCATGTGATCGAAATTCAGGAACTTGGCAACTGACAGGTATTTATGAGAGCTGCACTGTCCTGAGATCATGTAATCTTCATTTCCAGTCAGCTCCCACAAGCAAAATTACTGGAGAAAGCCAGATTTGCTTAATGACCGCCTAATTCACTTAACAATTGCAGTAACTCACTTAACAACCATGGCAAAAAGGTCATAAAATGAGGCAACATTCATGTAACCAATGCGCTGTTTATCAACAAAAAGTTTGGGGTCAATTGTGCTTGTACGTTGAAGGCTACCTATAGTTGAGGTTGGTTATTATTGAACAAGAAGAAATTACAGAAAGTTTGTGTTTACTTTGTATTCAGTCACAGGAGACTGATGGTTCTTCAGACCTCCACAAGATAAGGGGTTAAGAGGATC
The DNA here is from genome assembly GCF_049901735.1 of Notechis scutatus. NCBI lineage: Eukaryota > Metazoa > Chordata > Lepidosauria > Squamata > Elapidae > Notechis > Notechis scutatus. The sequence goes on along the minus strand of NC_142009.1, from coordinate 130,761,497 downwards.
AGAATGGAGTCTCTCTGGTTTGTCAGCTGTAGGTGAGCATTGATTGGGATGTGATACTTTCAGAATTTTGAGATAAGTAGAAGTGAAGATGAATGAACCAAAGTTGACTTTGGACAATTTTGAGCTGTTTGGGCTTATTCACAATTTAAACTTAAGATTTTTATTTTACATTTTCACTTAAATATTCACATCATTTTTTGGGTCTGTCTTAATCACTGTAGTTGTGTACGATAGACTAATTAACTGCTTCTAAGAGCCAAAGCAAATAGTCCCAATGAAATTAAAATTAAAACCTGAGAATATGTATATGTGCACATGGAAAAATTCAGCACTTTTATATCATTTAGGTTTTAGTGGCGAATTAAACTTCACTTACTTTATCATTGCAAAATCAATAAAGTTTAACAGAGCTTAACTTCAGCAAGATTGTGCTTATATGTATATAACACAGAGTGCTTTTCAGTTTTACTTCTCTGCTTAGAATAATCTATTCAGACAATAATAATGCTGCAGAATATTTCATCTTGTGAAACACATTATTTGACTTTTGTACCGATCAAATGATCAATTCTTAATTCCCTATTGGGCCAGCACAATAGGAAATGTCCAGCTGAATCTCATTCCTCAAGCATACTCTAAGTGAAACATTCAGATGCCTCCAGATCTGGTTGAGGAAGAATTTAGTCCATGGAAGGGAAGCAGAGAAGGTAGTCTTAGATGTGTGGACTTCAACCTCCCAGAAAAATTCTTCTTAACTTATGGTCATATTGACTGGGGTATTCTGGGAGCTACAAAATTACAAAATTGCCCAGTTTAGGAAGCACTGATCTACATCATAGAAAACCAATGATACAACACTGGTGCAGTACAGGTGAGTCAGTTTACTTAAGAGATTGTTTATATTTGCAAGTGATGACCTTAATCCGAATAATTCACAATCAAAATGAAATATTTCAGCTACAGGTGCAAAGGCTGCTGCTCTTTCGTACATCAGGGTGGCAAATGCATTTGGCAGGTCTGACTCTAATAGGACTTTCGTATGAGACAATTCTTCAAGGGAGTTTTTGAAGATACCGAAAACTTTCATTCTGTTTTGATCCCAAGTGTTCCATATAGATAACAAATACAGGGTCCAGTGAAAGCCAAGTACACTTTAATGACAGGTCAATGATTTTAGTAGAAGAGTTTAAAGACCGTTCTTCATTGCCTTAGTGAAATCAGTGAGTTATGCAGGGTAATCTTTGTATATTTCTTTATCAGCTAAGTCCTGACCTTTCTGGATCTGGCTTAATATCATGTCAATGGCTCAATTATCACACTAAAGAAGTTTTCTTATAATGGACATTCTTTGGGAGTGGTGTGGGAAACCCTTTTGTCCTCCTAGATGCTTTATAGGATATATCCTCAAAACGTATCTGTGTTTGTGTGCCTGATACGTACATCTTGTATACGTACAAGATGTCTATATAAGTCTATAAAATCTGCCTCAAAGTAAGTAAAATGACATTTGATCAGCAGGAGAGAGCATATATTTGGACATATATTCTAGTGGGGTTACACTATCTGTCAGTAAGCTATTTTTTTCCTCTGCAAACTGCCAATCCAATTGCAAAATCAAAATTAAAAGCAGAACAGTTCCTTCAAAGCTAGAAATGAATTAGCACCAAATGTTGATTAAAAAAAAAAAATCAACGGAGAGAAAAGCTGAGCTACCTGGCTAGAAGAAAAAGAAAACTCAGTTGAGACAGATCCGCTAGTGCATGTGCTAATGTCATTTCTATTTGTGAATACCGTATAATTAATAGTCTCCAAACTAAAGCATATATAAATACATTTCTTGATGTACCTAGACTTATTTTCCCTTCTGAATGCAACTCAGATTGTCTGTATGAAGATCTCCATGCTAAAAATTATCCTTCTGTAGAAATAATGCCTCATATTTTATATACATAAAATACATTGATTATTTCTGTATTTCTCAAGAGAGGACTGTTTTTCTGGTGCATTACTTGACCTGACACCATCCTTAAAAAAAAGTCTAGTCTTTGAAATTTCTCTATCACTGAGCAAGTAAATTCTTAGCACACTTGGCAAAACCCAGAAACCTCTCACCGAACAAGTCTGTATTCTTCCAAACTTGTAACATTTTATTTTTAGCAATATCTTCCTGCTGTTTCTTTCTTTTTCTGTAGATAAAATTTGGTTTAGACTTATCCAAAATGTTTGTTTTGTCTGGAAGGGAGCTAGATGACTTGTCATGAAGTACGTGATGATATAACTGGTTCTAATCACAAACTGACGGTGTTATCAGTCACCCAGCAGCCAGTGTTTGAACTGGACAGGAGTGAAAGACACACACCTCATTGAGCAAGGATTGTTATGCCTTACACTTTAGCAGTTTTATCATCATCAAGACTAATTGACCATTTGCTGAAGGTGCAATAAAAAAATGAAAATAGATCCTGCGTCTCTTTCTACTATCACATGAGTATTCCTACTGGGGAATTGGTGACTCATATGTTTATTTTTTCCCCTCGCTAATATTACCCAAATGTATGACTTACACAATAGATATGAGCAATGTTCTGTTTATCACATCTTCTCAAGGGAAGTTCCAGAAGTTGCAAAAAAAAAAAAGATTTTTCAATCTTGCTTTTCAAGAATCACAACACAGAATGGACTGGCTAAATCAAGAATATGAAGACTCACTTAAATGCTAAGGCATTTAATTTTTCACCAAAAGATGGCCCAAACTTTGGAATCCCCCCATCATTCTGAGACAGCCTGGGAGAGGGCTACAAAAAGGATCAAGCAAAACACATTTTGCATTCCTGAGATAGAGCATCAACCTCTGAATGGGAGATTGCAAAGAAATTTTAATGTAGGTTTTTGCAGCCTGTGAAACTGCCAACCAATCTTTCTTATCTTGCCCATAATGTTCTTAATACACTGCTTAGTGCATCTCTCAGCCCTTTGGAATGCTAGCAGCTGCTTGGAGCTGGATGGTACAGGAGTACATTCAGCGTAAGCAAGTATTTATGCAGAGTCTTCAACCCATGGGGACTGAGTGCATATGGCAGAAAAGATGGTCTCCTATTGCTAGAGAAAGAGAGACCCGGGGTTGCTGCTTGTAGCACAAAGACCAACAGCCTGATAGCACCTTTTCAGATTAACACATTTTATTAAAAGGCATAAGGTTCATGATTTGCAACTTACTTCATCAGACCAACTAGTCCAGGCTAGTCTAGAGAAAAGAAGCACTGGGGGGGAGGGGGGGGGGGGGACATGATAGCAGTATTTGAAGGGCTGTCATAAAGAACAGGGGGTCAACAAGTCAACTTATTTTCCAAAGCACCAGAAGGCAAGACGAGAAACAATGGACGGAAACTAATAAAGCAGAAAAGCAACCTGAAATTAAGGAGAAATTTCCTAACAGTGAGAACAGCTAACCAGTGCAAATGCTTGCTTTCAGAAGTTATGGGTGCTTCATCACTGGAGGTTTTAAGAAGAGATTGGACAGTTGCGTGTCTGAAATGGTATAAGGCAGTGATGGCTAACCTTTTCGGCCCCAAGTGCCCAAAGTGCGTGTGTGCACAAAACCCCCAAATGCAATGTGCATGCATCTTGTGCATGCGCCCTGTGCCCTGCATATGCATCCCCGTGCATGCGCCCTGCCCCTCGTGCATGCACGGCAGACTCAAAGACCAGCTGGCTGGCGAGAGGCGCGTGTGCATATGCATTAGAGCTGAGTTGGGGCAATGGCTTGAGTGCCTGCAGAGAGGGCTCTGCGTGCCACTTCTGGCACACATGCCATAGCTTCGCCATCAGAGGTATAGGGTCTCCTGCTGGAGCAGGGGGTTGGACTAGAAGACCTCCAAGGTCCCTTCCAGTTCTCTTCTTATTGATTGAAAGATTGAACATTCAACTCTATTATTAACTTCATCTTGCGTTTTTCATCTTTCATCTCATAAAGTGAGCTGCAGTCATGAATGCCTAAACCTTTTGATAAAATGTTTGAGTCGGAAAAGGTTCCACTAGGCTCCTGATTTTGGCTACCATAAGACTAACATGTCTGTCCTCAACAAGTGGTTCCAGAATTTTATTTTTTCTCAAAAGTAGCGTGCACTAAATAGTCCACTTGACTTAGACTAACAGACAGTATTAGTTCTGTCAGAAAAGGTATGAGAGATTAAAAAGGATAATGAGTTTAAAAGAAAAAGGGTCTAGAGGTGAGATTGAGGTGAGTGATAAGAGAGCTGAAAGAAATATCTCTCTCTTGATTAGTGATCTTCCTAAGGTTATTCTTACTGTTATTTTTGGCAGATATAACAATGCTTCAAAAGGTTGGGCTGCTGAAAAACGGCAGATTGGCAGAACATTAGAAATTCCCAAATACGTTAACTGGTCACCAGCAAAGCTAGAAAAAAAAGATCAGCCTGTCTCTCCTTCATATATATTCTATCTTCTTCTTTGAAAGAAAGCACACTGACCTTTCATTACAGCTCAGTTTTACATGTATCAATATTTCAAAACGCTTTAATTTGCCAGTGGACCATAATATCAAAAATCCATTTTAGAAATGACTGGAAGCTACCTTGATAGTCATTCCTCAGAAACCAGATGTCCTTGTCCTGTTTCTCTGGATCTGTCAGCAGTTACCTCGGCAAAGGGGGGGAAAAGCATCAGGCTAGACCAAAGATTGCTTGCTTATTGCTAAATATATTTTCAACAGTCAGGGGGGAATAAGGGGTATCAACACACAGCATGGCAGAAGCTATCCTGTACTTTGTAATATGTATCTGTATGATTCCATCCTTAATCTTTTCACAGGTTGCCATATGCAATACTTGATAAGGAAACAGACATTTGGATGCAACTGGAAAAGCTGACAGATCAATGAAAGATGATACATGAAAGGAGAGCTATAAAGGTTTATGGGATATTTATGGAGCAGAAAATTTCAAGTCTATTATTATTTTTCACCATTGCAGTTTTAACTCAGAATTTCTTCCCCTGTTCATAAACAGCTCTATGGCTTATTTCTGTCTCTTGTAGAAACATTTACACAAATGGATGGCTGTTTCCTGTCATCAAATGTGCTTGAAGGAAGACACACAATCATTGAGTGGAAGGACTAGAATGCTTCAATTCAGTGTTTTTCATTCACCAGCCAGCATTAAAGCACTGCTTTGATTGAAATCCCTGTAAAGAACAGAGCTTACATGACAGACATTCATTCTAGCCTGCCCCAGACAAGGACGCTTAAAGAAATTTACTAATTTGGATCAGTCACACTCTCTCAGCACAGTACAAATCACAGGACTGTTATTATAGATCAAACTAGGAGGAAATAAAGTTCCATGTGTGCCATCTTGAATTCTTGAAAGATAGGATAAAACCTAATCCATCCATTCACCTATCCACCCATTTAACCATCTGATATGATAACTTCAACATGTCCAATCAAAAGGCTACTTCCTGCAAACATGCTAATGTTTTGGGGACTTTGCCTTGCTTTTGGGCCTCATATATCATACATGAGAAGTTTGCAGCCTTCAAAAAGAAATATATTTAGGGATGGCACACAAAAAAAGAACACTGGAAAAGAGTATAGAGACATAGGTTAAATAAGGCAACTTGACAAGGTTTCATGTGTGACATTTCTGAAAAAAGATGATGTTCAGTCATTAATCATTCTATATTATAACAAATTTCTCAGAGACAATTTTTTGATTTTGTTGGCGTAAATGGTCAAATAAGCAGACAGCTCCAAAAACTGTCCCATGTCTTTAACATAAGCTGCCTTAATTGGATTTGGCTGGTTCTACAAGTATTTGTAATTTATGAGAAAATGGCTATGGGCTCAAAAAACAATGTAATATGTTAAAACATGATAGAAAGAAAAATACCAACAGTTATGACTGAAAAAAAACTGTGATTAAGATCTGCTAGGAAGGAAGGAAGGAAGGAAGGAAGGAAGGAAGGAAGGAAGGAAGGAAGGAAGGAAGGAAGGAAGGAAGGAAGGAAGGAAGGAAGGAAGGAAGGAAGGAAGGAAAAGATGATTCTATATCATTATTTATATAAAAGTCTGTTTTTTGCTGATATGAATTGGCAGGATATAATTACATTTCGGATACAATTTTGGAATTAGATTTAACAGTGTATCTTTCCTTATGAGATTTGTTTCTTAACATTCTGTGAATTTTTCTTAGCCCCCTTTCAAGACTGGTTTTATTAATTTAACCGATGGGAAATGTGTTTAATCTTCTATAAGAATATAGTTTTTAAAAATTCAGATCTTATAAATTGCATCAAACTAAAATATTCCTAAAACATTGGTGTGTTCTTTAGAAAAATCCTCAAATCACAGGAAAAGATGCTATTCTGTTTGGATATTTAAATGTTTTTCTTCAATTATCAGATTTAATAATGAAGTTTATTCATTTCATGAGGTGGTAATTCTCTTTCAAGTGCAATTATATCACACAGCAGGCTTGCTGATTATGGAGACATAGAAAGATAGTTCATCAGGAAGTTACAAAAGAATTAATCATCAACAACTTGTATAGTGAAAATCACTGTATGTTGCAGTTTTATTCAAGTATTTTACATGTCTATTCTTACTAAACCTTTATGGAGAAATGCACTCAAAAATATAAATCAGACAACCCATTGCTAAAGTTTACATTTTTAATTGTGCTTGAAAGATGAAATAGTTAATACTTTTAAATGAAGACATAGAATATATCATCAATAAACATGATTTTCAAGGGTTGTAAGATTAGAAACCTAAAAAAAAAAGAATTATTATTAGTCTATAATATTGTGATTGCAAATCCAAAGTTAACTATCATGTAATATTTCCTGTAATACTTATTACTTACAGCCTAACAAATATGCTTCCGTGACAAGAATGATCAAGTTAATTCTGAATAATGCAATAATAATTTTAACCTAAAAGAATATGCAAACTAATCAATGCTAAAAATATTGCCCTACCCTTTAATACCAACAGGGTAATCTTATATGCCACTATTTCAGAATAAGTCCTCATTCATGAAATGTGTTTATTCTAGCTTAGTATTATAGCTCTCTAATTCTACAGCTATCTAACTTGCAGCAAGTCCCATAAAACTGTAAAATAATAATAATAATAATAATAATAATAATAATAATAATAATAATAATAACAACAATAATAATAATAACAATAATAATAATAATATGGTATAGTACAATACAATATAAATGTATAGGAATGTACTACCTATTATTAATATCAAGCCTAATATCTATTTTTATTAAAGGTTAAAATTTTATCTAGATCATTTTCTCAGCAGTACCACATTTGAGTTGCAAAAAGTCTGTTGATAAGAACATACAGTAGAGTTTTCCACATCTCATTGCTATCTTCTATTAATAATGAAGATTACTGAAGGTAGATCTGGCAGACTTAGTACACAAGAAAATATGTTTGAAATATCAAACTTTTATATTATACCTTTGTAAGAACAGGTGGCAAGATGTTTAAAATAGTTCCTTCAGTCATAACCATAGGCATCCCAGTATTCATTTTCTGGAAGGTAATCATTCATTTGTTTCTTTCTATCTTGTTCTTGATCGTTTTCCTTTATATCTAAAAATGGTGTGCACATTATTCCAATGGTAAAGCAAATTCTATTCATTTCTATGGCAATTCTTTCTCTTATGTGAATAAACAATTAGCACAATTGTGAAATGGTCATTGTTGTTAAAATGTATCCACATTTTACATTTATCAATAAGAATGAAAAGTAGAATATGGCACAATACCTCTCATAAAAGCACATCATAATTTAATGATATAGCACTGCCATTACACATTCAACACTATCTATCTGTTGGATGTACACAGAACTTTGGGATTTTTTCAGAGTCTTTTATAACAGAATCACTGGGCGTAAATATTATCACTCCCATTTCAGAGGTATTTACTTTAAAATTGTAGAAAACTATTGGGGGGGTTTAGTGGAAAAAATGCTGGGAGTATTTAATAGACAATAATAGATAATCAATATGATTTCAACATCTAGATTTAGGACTATTCAGTGTTCCAAGAAAATCAAACCTACAGGAAGTCAAAACACCCAGAGAAAAACATCAATTAAATATAAGTACCCTATATTGTATACACTCTCTGTAATGTTTATTTATCCGATAATCTCAAGACCGTGTGCCCTTCCTCCAAGAAAGTTAATGAAACTGAATGTGGAATTATTCCATTTTAACCTTTAAATTTATGGTGTGGACACGGTAGGCTAGGAAACTTTTCCAGGTTAAAAATCATCACTAAGATTAGAATTCGTGTTTCAAGCAGAATGATCAGACTTTGTGAAGAGAGTCTGCTACCAGAAATGTCAGCTGCCTGCCTGGTTCTCTCTTTAATGTCTAACACTGCCTACTTTTTGCTATGACACTACAAAATTCCCACCCTTTCTCTGCTTATTAGCTAGTGTACCAGATGAGAAAAAAAAACACTATAGGCAGTCCTTAACTTATGACCGTAATTGAGCCCAAAATTTCTGTTGCTAAATGAAACATTTGTTAAATGAATTTTGCCCCATTTTACAACTTTTCTTGCCAGGTTGGTTAAAGAATCACTGCAGTTATTAAATTAATAACATATGAACCTGACTTCCCCATTGACTTTGTTTATCAAAAAGTTGCAAAAAGTGACCACATGATTCCAGGACATTGAAACCATCATAGATGAGTCAGTTGTCAACAATCTGAATATAAATCATGTGACCATGAGATTGCTGCAATGGTCATTAAGTGCGAAAAATGTTCATAAGTCACTTTTTTTCAGTGCTGTTGTAACTTCGAACGGTCACTCAGCAAACCGCTGTAAGTTGAGAACCATCTGTATATGGATACTGAGGCACTGGCTAAGCTGAACTGTGTGTCATGGCAGAAGATAAACACCACTGCATTTTAAGGCCTGCGTGACTAAACAAAAAAGCCTGAATTTCTGTCTCCAATTTTCTAGACTGACTACCAAAATAGCTTTAAAAGAAACATTTTAATATAGTTCTGCATGATTTCATTATCACTGACTTACATGTAGCAGAAGTCTTTCTGACTGCAGTCTCCTTCTTCATTTCCTATAAACTTTCTACCAAGATCAGCAAATAAGGCAGAATTCTACATCGGATAGCTCATGATAAAACTCTATTTTATTCCCAGGCTCTCATTTCCACAGCATAGGCAAACATGTGATACCATAATTAAATACATTTTTATCACACATAGAGCAAGAACATATGTAACCCTTTAAAGACGGCATGCATTTCTAGTACCAATTTATGTGTACAAATAAGACATTCTGGTTTCTAAATAGGATTTCTTCTTAGCTAAATACCACACATTTTAGAATGTAGGGTTTATTGTCCATTAAGTATACACCTTTAGTATACATTGGCACAATAAGCAGGATATAAAAAAATTCTCTTTATAAAAACTGCTGAAACCCTCATTCTGTGGATTGCACAGAACAGGAAATTAAATGAAATCAATTAATGAACCTGATCTAGTATACAGAAGTCTTAAATCTACATAAAAGAAGTCATTTGCCTATCAAGACAAATGAGATTTCACATATTATCACTTCCCTGGAAATGGCATGCCCATTAATCGCTGAATATTTGCAGCCTGAGGGAAATGTGAAATGTTTCCACAATATGGCAATGGAAATAAAAACAGGATATTTTAATCTGTAGTGTTAGGCAATTATATTGACACAATGTACTACTACATCTGCAATAGAAATGAAATAATAATACTCAGGACTAAGTGTCTATAATTATACCTTTTCACCAAGAAAAGTAATTGAGAGTACAAAATATTTTTCTCATTATATTTATGATGTTCAGTTATTTACCTAAACCTAATCAACCAAGAAATGAAACCTTATGTGAAAGGAAGAGTAAACAGGTTGTTGTTGTTACTATATGAATTTTAACATAAAGTCCTGAATATCATAAAATTAACTTTAGGGTAATTTAATATCTGTGCCTCTGTATTTAAGGATCTAAAGTTAAGACATTTCAAATAATTAATTAAGGGGGAAAGAGAGGTTAGAAGACTTTATAGGGAAAGCAGGAAAAACATATATATTGTGTACATGAAACTGGTATAGTGGTGGGATTCAAATTATTTTACTACCAGTTCTGTGGGCGTGGCTTGGTGGGTGTGGCAGGGGAAGGATATTGTAAAATCTCCAGTCAGAGGTGGTAATTGCCAGTTCTCCGAACTACTCAAAATTTTTGCTACTGGTTCTCCAGAACTGGTCAGAACCTGCTAAATACCACCTCTGAACTGGTATGTTTATTTTACTTTCATCCAATTAAATACAGTAGATTGTAAATGGGAAAATTAGATATACTGTATTTAATAAATATGCTGTCATTATTGTTGCCAGTATTCTAGAAATGTGCAATATTAACTTTCTCATTAAATTTGAGCAAATAAACTAATTATTTTACAATCAACAGAATTATAAAGTAAATTCTTCCCAAAGACAGAATAAAAATTGAAAATATACTTGCCAACTTCATGAACTTGATATGCAAAACAAATCTTATTTCTTATTGAAGAAAATAAAATATAAAATGAATATGTAAACATATATAATGAAAGGGGAAAGAAATGAAACTTTATATTCAACCATATGCAAAAATTTTACATAGAACAATACTTGTACACATCAAGAGTAATTTTTCATACTTTTAATTTATATGGGTAGAAAAATGTTTCCTTTTTTCCTTTTGTTATTAATTTTATTTAATTTTACGATTTTTTTTACTGTTTTAGTAAAAAAAAAAAGGCTCTTATATATGTCATCTTTCTATGACATTTTTGCTTTAAGAGCTTTGCCTTTGGTATATAAGTTACACATAAACCAAAAGGAATAAAGTATATTCCAAAAGGAATTAAGTCCTACGATAAAAAACACTCCTGCATTAAATTCTATGGTTAAAAGCTATGCATTTGTAAAATCTATGTTTTCTCAACTTCTATTATTTCTTAGATTAGCCTATTAATCTTTTGCAACTGGAAATCTGAAGCAGCATATTCATGATGCTAGTTATTGAATTTAACAGTAAGACATTTATGACTTTTTAAAAAAGGGAACCCTATTTAGCCTCTCCAGTGACAAAAACAATTTTAATAGCCATGAGAGGAACAAAGATAGTAATTCTCAAAAAGAAATGAAACAGCTGGTGTAAGCAATATGTGGATTAGGTTACAAGTTTAATGTACACTTAATATTGGAAACGATTTCAGAAGAAATAAACAATACTGTCTAAAACAGAGCCACATTCATAACAGAGATTGGTTGATAAAGCCAGGTCCATTTGGAAAAAAAAAGCTTTGAAGTTCTGGAATTACAGAACAGGAGGATTGATGCTGCCAAGGTTTTGCCTCTTTCACTGTAAACAAAAACTTATTTGAATCATTAACTGAATTATTTAAGGCTCTTTACTACTTAATGTTCATACCTAGTTTTCTCTTCGCTATAACTTTGGAATGATCATAAGCTCTGAATACAATGCAAGGGAACAAATCTGTGGTCTGTACTGCATACGCATACACAAGCATACACACGCAATCACTGGAGCATGTCAGAATCATCAACAACAGCAAGCTTGATGGCAGACCTGAAAGTCAGACTAAGCATTAACTAAATATTGATGTTCTGGGAGTTGATCTAAGTGGGTCACTTCATATCAGAGATCTGGATGCCTCCACCCTGATCATGTTCAGGAAGCTATTAAAGACAAGGGGTACTCTCCTTCGCTTTGAGGCAGAGTGAAGGTTGAGCCCCTGCTGGAAGGTTATATGTTGTAGTTATATGTTGCTTTTTGGCTATCATGTTTTTCTACTTTTTTCTTACTTTTTAACTGTAAGCCACACAGAGTCATTGGAAATTGATTATGCTCCAAGCATAAATTCAGGATAAACTGATGTTGAAAGTTCATATTTTTTCAATACAACACCAAAAAGGCTAAAGTTGAAGATAAAACAACATATGAAAAAACCTGAGAATTTGTTTTTACTGTACAAAATGAAGCATGAGGACTTTTGGGGAAGCCGCTAAAAGTGGCTATATGGATTTGGTTGTAGTTGATTATATAATTCATTTGTTGTATTTTAAGAGAAGGTGATGGGTTACTAAAAAAAAATATACTTGGGAGAAAAGTAATTTTTCTTTTTCCTTAGTATGTTCTTATTTTTCTTTCTTTTCTATTTTTCTTTCTATTTTTCTCTTCGTTCCTACCTGTCTATATATATTTTTTAGTTTTTACTGTGGTAACTTCTAATCTTTAACAAAAATACTATCAAAAAGAAAACACAGCAATCAACAAATCTGCAGAAATTGATGAAATACAGCAAAGCTGTTTAAAATCTTAACAAAATGATGCAGTGATAAATAAAGCAGTACATGTGGATTTTAAGGAAGCGCAGAAAACACAGCAGAATAGAGGTGGTATTCAGCAGGTTCTGACCAGTTCTGGAGAACCAGTAGCGGAAATTTTGAGTAGTTCGGAGAACCGACAAATACCACCTCTGACTAGAGATTTTACAGTATCCTTCCCCTGCCACGTCCACCAAGCCATGTCCACAGAACCGGTTGTTAAGTATGGAGAATAAGGAGACCAGACATCTGACCAGTGACTTCAACTCTTTAATAATAACAGGAATCAGAATGGAACAGAGCAAAGCTATGGGCAGCAGTAACCCTTTTATAGGGTTAGCTGCTACCTTATTAACCAATGAACTTGCAACAGGTTCAAACTACTAACCAATAAGAAGTGTTCCCAAAGTGGCCAATCAGGGTCTAGTTCTGGCCCAATCCCAAGTTGCTGTACCAGGACCAATCAAGTCTGCAGGTTTTCAACCCCTGATTTGCATTTAGAATATCAACTTTTATTGATTCACAACACCGGTAGTAAAAAAATTTGAATCCCACCACTGCAGCAGAGGCCACAAAACTGGAAAGCGTTTATTTTATTCCAGGACTAAAAAAGGGAGAGCTAAAGAACATTCTAATGACAATTTGAACTGATATCACATTATAGCATGTTAATACTCAGGATTTTACAATCCAGACTTCAACAATACATAAAATGAAAACTGTAATATATACGGTGAATTCAGAAGAGGGAGATCACTGAAAACTCAACGCTAATATTCAGTGGATAATGAAAATGAAAAAAGACTTCCAAAAATATGTCTATTTTTGTTTATTGACTTTTGAGAATAGCTATGGATACGAATGAATTAACCACAATGTTCTAACTACATATGAGTCGAATCACGTATGATCTTAATTTTCAAAATCTGTGATAACGATACTCATAAAACTTGATAAAGAACAAGACAGATATCAGCCACACTGTGATCCCAGATCACTTTAAAGATTATGCTTCTTAATGTGCAGCACTGCAGTACAATGTCCTTAGCATTGACTTGCCCTTCCTTGAATTCAGAATAACATGTTCCTTGAAGGTTATAAATATTTTAACGGAAAGGAATGAGACGAGAATGCGAAGTTCTGTATTTTTGATCTCTTACAGACAGTGAAATGGGACAAGGTAAAAGAAATCTCTTCCTCCCTCCCTTCCTCTCTCTCTCTCACTATCAACATGACATTGGATCAAAACTGAAGCAAAAGAAAAACAAAACCCAATAAATATAGATAGTCCTAGACTTAGTCATTTGTTTAGTAACCGAAGTTACAACAGCACTGGAAAAACCCTGACTTATGGCTGTTTTTCACATTTACAACCATTGCAGCATTCCCGCGATCACATTATCAAAATTTAGACACTAGGCAACTGCCGTGTATTTGTGACGGTTGCTGTGTCCTTGGGCCACATGATCCCCTTTTGTGATCTTCTGGCAAGCAAAGTCAATGGGGAAGCCAGATTCACTTAACAACTGTGTTACTAAATTAACAACAGCAGTGATTCACTTAACAACTGTGGCAAGAAAGGTTGTAAAATGGGGCTCAATTGTGATCGTAAGTCAAGGACTACCTGTAAACTAAATTAAGGTGGTGGAGGTTGCCTTCAAGGCAAGCGACCAGATACTTACCTCCAGTCACTACCCCTCGAACGGAAGTACTATTCCAGTGCTGGATCCAATCGTCTCTTGCAGTAATTTCTTCCTCTGTGTGGCTCATTCTCCATCAGACTCCAGAGACAGAGCCGCAATAGCTCCCTTCTAAATGCCTTGCCCCAGAATTCAACTCAGATCAGCCCCCCAAACCAACCTATGTGAATAGTAGGAGGAACATGAATGCTGTCTTTATTATGGCTTTACGATACCTTTTACTAGACAAGAGAAGAAGCAAGGCTACTTCCAATCACAACAACTAAAACAAAAGACGTGAACTTTTCCCAACCAGAACTGCATTTTGATCCCTGTCTGGAGCAAAACATCGAAACTCACATGTTTTGGAACTCAAACTATTTGCTGCAGGTGTCAAAAGATTCATACATGAATGCTTTGCATAACCCACACTGCTAGCATCCATATGGTCACTCCATTGTTCTCTATGGTATATTAAAATTCAGGGATTATGTGATCCTCCCAACTGCTTTTTCAAAGGCACAAGATTTATCCCACCTTCTGCAACTGGATGGACTTTTTACCTATGGCTCAAATAAGCATTTGTGCAAGCTACCACAGGAGGCAGTACACAACTCTTCCCATTTCATACTATTCACTTTTCAGCACAAACCTAAGAAAATGTTAAATGCATCCACAAAAATATAAAGAATTAATGTAATAAATACAGATGTACGCATATCAAAGATCTTAAACTGACTGCTAAGGCATGCCAGGGCCCTAAGGAAAATGTGACATAGCAGAACATTAGAAGGGAATAAGAAAAACGTATTTCAAAGTGTCAAGTGGTACATTGAAGGCCACATTGATCTGCCTTATCTTACAAAATATCCACAACTCAGGACTGATCAAAGAATGCCAGGATGACTACAAGTATAAACCTCTTACTAATTATAACAACCAAGAGCTAAGATGTGAAAAGCTGTATGAATCAGACCACAGGTCTAGCTTATCCACAATTCTGTTCTACCTGTTGAACAGCCTATAATGAGCAGGATAAGAGAACAACACCACTACTGATCAGGCATCTCACACACTGCAAGTGGTACACAAAATATACTGTCCCACAAAGGGAGGGAGGGAGGAAGATCAGTGACTGACAGCCTTATTCTCTTTCAGTATGTCTACTTCCAGTTAAGTCCATACATTGTTTTGGCTGTCACTAAATTTTTAAGTTCCACAAACTGTGCTATATCAAAAAGCACTGAATCTGTCCTGAATCTCAAAACACTTAACTTTGAAATTAGCCAAGAGAATATAGCTTTTTTCCTATCAGTAAAATTTTCCTGAGCATCTATCATATTATCAATTGTCGATGTTAAGAGTGCAGCAATAATACTTAATCAGTTGTAGGTGAAGTGTATATCTGAAGGCATTTATGATGTCGAAACAGTAAATACGACATACCTTTTTTCCTTGATCTACTGAAAAAGAATCCAAATATTCTATTGAAAGCCCATTTTTTCTCCTGTAACAGAAATCAGTCATTAGAGATCATGAAAGTCCTGTTGAATAGCAATATTTTTTATGGATAGTATATATTATATGTATGGTATTCAGCTTTGCTCGGGTATTTTCCCACGTCATTGTAGTTGTGCTTTTAAAGTTGTAGCAACGTTTCGGCAGAATCTCATCTGCCATCATCAGGGTTCAATACAGAAGCCTGATGATGGCAGATGAGATTCTGCAGAAACATTGCTACAACTTTAAAAGCACAACTACAATGACGTGGGAAAATACCCGAGCAAAGCTGAATACCATACATGTAAGTACCCGCGAAAACTTAAGAAAACATATATATTATATGTATATATAGAGTTTACATATATGTGTGTTTGACTGTGTATATATAATATTATTTAATCCTGTTAATTTTAATCACTTTATATTATCTTTTGTACCTTTTTAATATATTGTAAATCGCCTAGAATCACTTGGTGATCGGTGAGATGGGCAGCATACAAATTTTATAAATAAATAAAGGATGTGTGCATGTGCGTGTGTGTACACAGACATATATAGTATATACATACATACACATATAAAGGTAAAGGTAAAAGTTTCCATCTACAGGCATGTCTGATTCTAGAGCATGGTGCTCATTTATGGAAGCCAGTGTTGCCCCAAAACACTTACCGTGGTCATGTGACTAGCATGGCTATACGCTGAGGCTCACAGAACGCTATTACTTTCCCATCAAAGTGGTATCTATTTATCTACTCATATTTTCATGCTTTCAAACTTCAAGGTGAGCAGAAGTTGGGGCAAGGATGAGAGTTCACCCCATCACACGGTGCTCAGGTCTGGAACCCAGGTGGTCAGCTTTGCAGCTGACAAGTTCAATGTCTTTAACCACTGAGCTATCACGCCCCTTACACACACATATACATATATATGTATGAGAAATGGCAGATTTTCCAAAAGACTACAATAAGGAGCGCTAGGTCAACTGGTAATAATTTTTTTATTTTTCTTTCACTTCACATAGATCCCAGCCTTTCCAATAATGTAGACAATATTTTGAATTTGCACCATTTTGAACTCAAAAGTTTTGAGTCAGAAATTTAAGCGCAAAATAATTTTGATTTATAATGGTGTTAAATTTACCAAGGCCTTCTTATGTCTCAGAACAGAGGCTTATTATATAATAGTCTATATTCTTCAAAACCAAATGACGAACGCAAAAAATTGAAATATATTGAATGCGATTTCAAGAGACTGACTAGCGATGCAGGATGTGATTGTTTGAGAACAATAAGAAGTTGTACATTAAAGGTAGACTAAAAGAATGCATGATATGCTTTAAAACCAAGAAAATAGAAACTTTTAAAAATGTATTAATTACATTTTTTTTCATCCAGCAGAATTAAATGTAAGATTCAACCAATTGTCTTTTGATCACGTACACTAAAAATCTTACTCTAAATATTTGGGAATGTTTATATCCAAGCATAGTTTATATTCAAAATAAATATTTCTCACACATATTAGCTGCTTATGATGCTACAATATTCTATATAAAATTATTCCAGTAATGGGCATGTGGTAGAATTGTGTCAAAATTCTCACTGCATGAAGAGTTGCAGCCTAGATTAAAAACTTTAATTGCAAGTTAGTTCTACACATCTCTTCAGGTTTCAGCTGATATATAACAATTCCAGTTAATTCATATCAGAATTGGTAGCAATTCTAAAATATATAACTGTAGGCACTAAGTTCTGTTCCAAAAATAAGCAGATATGTTCACTTAAAAGGATTTGTGGATAGTGCATGGAAAACCAATTAGAAAATCAATATAGATTTAATTTTTTAAAGTCACACAATTTCAGTGGGAGAGAAAATGCTTCATCAAGCAAGATGCACTTTATTGGCAGATTTGGCATTATTAATTAAAAGATACTCTTTCACTTATAGTGGATGACTGAAGTAATCAATAGTAATAAATTATTCCTATGGATTTTAGCAAGTATTTAAACCACATTCCACATTGCTTAATCCAATGGAAGCAAATATTTTGTAACTTTGCCAAAGCAAATGTTTTACATATATATTGTATAGATAATATAAGAAAATGTAGGCACCTAGAGACATTGAAAAGACCTATATCTATAAGTGCTTAATAGTTTCTTATTTGAAAACTCAATCTTAACAGAAGAAACATAATTTTATCAGAGAATGAAAACTTTAGTTATCTTTTAGACAGGATCATTGAGTTAGCATTTTAAAAGAAACCTTCTGTTTATTCAAAATTATAAAAATATGTTATTGTTTATTCCAAATATTCCAAAGGAACTAAGAAACTTGAGGCTGTGTAAAAATTATAATTTTTAAAGAACCATGGGAAAGGCTTCCCTTTATTTGTATCACAATACAAGCTTCAATTCCATACATTATAAATATAAATATTTGAAAAGAAAAAGAAGGATTTCACAGTAGGAGCTAAAATTAGCAGACTACTTCCTCAATATTCTGTCAATGCTTTCCCTAATCTGATATATCAATTGTAATTGACAGGCAAGATTGTAATTTAGCTCTTCTACAGCCATTTTTCCCTATGAAATTAATCTGAGATTACAACTGAACATGTGAAAAAGTGAGATTCATAAATTCATTATCTCTGTTCTGTGGTGGAACCAATATGGAAGATGGTGTTTTACTTTCTGATATAATAAACTAACTCGCTTGAAGAAATGCTTAGTGAAAACAAAGAAAATTAATGTCCCCTTGGAGTTGAGCTAGACTGCTAGTGACATATCCATGTAATTTGGAAGGGAATAATAATTAAATAGCTTTCTTCTAGATTTATTTTTACTTCCAGCCTAAATTTATAACCAAGGATTTCAAGGTAATCTCTTATTCATGTACTAATCAGAGGTGACCCTAGTTAGCTTCCATGCCAGTTCGGCCACTATAAAAAGACTATAAAGCAAAAGCAAAAAGCAAAATTTCCCAACTCAATAATTTCATATTTTGCTATTTCATAAGTTTTAAAAACTGAAAAAAAATATTTAACACTGACCTGCAGTTGCTCACCTTTTGCCTACAGAAAAAAGCAGTAAGAATTAATCTTTCCATTTTTTAGTCTTGAAATCTAAGAGGTACATTTACTACATCTTATCCACATCCATTATAGTGGAGTAGAGCTTTTTATCTTATTGTAGGTTCTACAGTGAACAACATTCTGGGTTACTGTTATTTAAAAAATACTTTGCAATAAAAATGAATGTATATTAGATGTATATTAAAATAACAGGCTAGATCAGGGGTCTCCATCTTGGGCAACTTTAAGACTTGTGGACTTCAACTCCCAGGAATCCCCTGGGTTAGATGGAGCCTACATAAAAACCGAAACAATCTCGTATCTTAAGCACTGGTGCTCATGCTTTATGGCCCAAAGCAGTCATGCAACATCAGTCCTATGGATAGTGCTTGGGTTGCTGGTTTTATTACTATGTGCTGGTTATAACCTTGAAAGTCTCATGTGCTTAGAGCCTGCAACCACTTGCTCCAAACACAGATAGTCCTTGACTTATAACTGTTCATTCAGTGACTGTTCAAAGTTGCAATGGCCATTGAAAAAAATGTGACTTATGACTCTAGGTTTTTCTCACTTATGACTTATTTCAAACTTATGACCATAGTTTTTTTTAACACCTATGACCTTTGCATCATCCCCATGGTCACATGATCAAAATTTGGATGCTTGGCAACTAGCCTCTATTTATGACTATTGCAGTGTCCCAAGGTCGGGTGATCGCCTTTTGCGACCATCTGTCAAGCAAAGTCAATGGAGAAGCCAGATTCACTTAACAAATATGTTACTAATTTAACAATTGCAATGATTCACTTAATGACTGTGGCAAGAAAAACTGTCCACCCTCCTCTACCTTCTGTGATACTTGAGGAAGGCCAGAGAGACAATGGTCAAAATTGCTATGGATAAAATCATTTGGAGGGTAAGCACAATGTTTTCACTCTCCATAAAGAGATGGTTTCTGTCCTCAGTGGACGACCATCTGCCAGAGCTGAATTATGTAGCCTTGTGCACCCATATAAGGAGAGACAGTGTTGTAGTGTTGTGATGCAAGCCCTGTCCCTATTCCATGTGATGTTGCATGCATGTCCCAAATGGCTGAAACTGGGGAGGGGAAGTGGGGGGCTATACTATTTTTGACATTGTGATTCAACAGCTTGTCCCAAAAATGCTTTTCCAAAGGGCAATTGGACCTTCTTGGTTTGTTTGTTTTCTTTGCAAATGCTTAGCTTCTGAAGAAGCTTCTTAGATAAGAAACAAAACGTTTTCACAGAGAAAAAACAAGAAAATCCAATTGCCTTTTGGAAAAGCACCTTTGGGACAACCTTGACCTGGATGATTGGGAATCTTTATAGATTCAACAGCTTTGTGTGTGTGTGTGTGTGTGTGTGTGTGTGTGTAGCTGCGACTATCCTGAGTAAGGTAGAAATGAAATTGAAATTATACTTAATATATGCTATATATTTTAATGTTAAACACAAAAAGAAAATTAAACATAAAACATATTATTGTACCCACTTGCAACATATGCCTAAACCATTGAACAGTTAATTATTAAGCACATAGATTTCAATATTCCTGAAGCTACATTACCCTGCAGCTGAGGTGATTGGCAGAATGTGCTGATTTTTTTCCAGCTGTTAATCAGATCAATTATCATATATACCAGTAGTTTGGGTTATTTTACATTCATTTCTCTTTTTAACAGACTAGGAAGCAAGCACTCAAAACTGAGATTTCATGTTAAATATCTAAGTTTGCTTTCTGGTATTATAAAAAAACAAAAGTCAAACTGACCTGTTCCTCTATATTCTCAGCATCAATTGTCTCATCCTGAACAATCTCAGCTGGAGCCTTGGTAAGATAAAGTCTAGTTATGTTTGCATAAAAGATGGAAATAAATCAAAGTTTTCCTATATTATCATGAATTAAAGAAAAGTAACTTTGCTCTGCTATTTTAAAACAACCCTTTATCTTTTGCCCTTTGTTAGTAACCCTGAAAGTCACTTCTTATGAACAGCAAATGCAAATGACAACTATCCTAAATGATTTTAGTTGCTAAGATTATTTTTGGTTTTAAAATGAAAAAAACTTTAAGCTACAATCAGGATTTCTTTTTACATATCTTTTACAAATCCCATTGCTTAAAATAGCAACAAAAACAAAAACAAACCTGCTCTTTTAGATTCCCAGGATCTTCATAAATCTCCTCATCCTGGATGATCTCAGCTGGAACCTTGGATAACATAAATTCCAATTCAGATTTATATTAAAAAAAGTAAACAACTTACAGCTTTTTAAAATTACAGATTAAGAAAAAACAGCCAGCTGTTTTCCTTTTTGAGGAATAAATTTTCTATGTAGGAAACCTAAGACTTACTTCTTTCGAGTAACAATATAAACACAAAACCTGTTGCAAATTTCATAATATTTTTTAACTGACAAAAAAGGATTTATGCCTAAGATTTCATTTGAAATAACCAATATCAATTCAAATGCTGTAAAAACAATTAACAAAAACTAACCTTTTCTTTTCTAATTCCAGGATGCAAATACCTTTTCTAATTTTGGACACTCTCAGCTACAGTTTTGCTTAGAAATAAAGTCTGTTTAAGATTTGCATGAACAGAATTCAGTAAAATGAAATTTATCCTATATTATTTTATCACAAATAAGGAAAAAAAGACAAGCAGTTATTTGTTTCCATTAAAGGCACTGGAGTTTAAACACCTTATATTAACACTCCAATATTGAAAAAACAGTAAGGAAACTAATACGTTTTATTGTAATTCCAGGATATGAATAAGTTTCCTTGTTCTGGAAAACCTCAGTTATAGACTTCATTAGAATAAAATCCAGTTATTATTTACATGACCAGAAAAAAACAAAACATAAGCTTTCTGGCATAACCTTATCACAATAAAAAAATCAGCCATGTTCTATTTAGCTTTTAAAAACTGATTTTTCTACTTTACACAAGCAAATCAAAAATCCAGTTCTTACTAATGATTGTGTTTGGTCAGATAGGGTTTTTTTTGTTCTAATTTCTCTCCCTTTAATAATGGAATATCAAAATCCAGGGAATAGACCAGTGGCGGGATTCTACCAGTTTCCCTCCCGATTTGGTGATTGTGCAGTTCGCACATGCGCGCACCTAACGCCCGCACTCGTGCAGCTTTCCAAACACCAGCTGAGGCTCTGCTGTGCCAGTCAGCTGAGAGGATAAAGAACAGAAAAGCACAGGGGTGGGACGGCCGATCCTGCACTTTTCTCTTCTTTCTCCTCTCAGCTGATCGTTGGCGCTTTTTCTTTTACTACCCATTCAGCCAAACCAGGTCGAACCGGTAGCATTTCACCACTGGAATAGACAACCAGTAGAATTTTTTTAAATGATTAGAAAATATACTGTATGCTGCTGCTTCTTTGAAATAAGGGGCACAACCCTACCTGGCCAGTAGATGGCAGCAAAAATATGAACACTCCTTTTGAAGAGTTAATAGTTACATAGCATCTTTAGACTAGTAAGGAAAGTCATTCATCTGGAAATCATCTTAACTAAACAAGGCATGCCTTTGAGTATTTTCTCATTATTTAAGTCAGTGTTCAAGTGACACTAGTCCAATAGGCACGTAATAATGCCAAAGCCAGAGATGAATCTACAAAGTCAGAGACTTCCTAAGATTTTGACATCCATAGTATTTTATTTCTGAAGATATAGCATAGACTATTTTTGAGTATACATATTAATACTGGTAGCTGTATTATAATTTATGTTCACTTAAAAAGAATACTCCCTCACTCAAAAAAAAAGTTATGTTGTCTGCTACTTAAAATCTGAAATGGAGATCTAGTTGACAAGGTGTTAGGTCCTTAACAGAAACATTTTGACTTTTTTAGGAGTCCTGAAAGAAAAACAAACAAGGGCAGTTGGGAATAAAAATTCTAATAAATTCATTCAGGAAATATCTATTTTAAACTTACCTGATCAATAGGTATTTCCACTTTAACATCTTTGTCTTCTTGAATCTCACGAGCCCCTTCAATTTCTGTCGGGGATTTACGAGCTATATAAACACTATGCTCTGAAAATAAATTAATTTTAAAAACTGTTTTATCTTACTCTATGGAACTACAAACACAAACATTGTACACATGCATATCTATAGACAAAAACTATAGCTACATTGTTTTTGCTAAGCATTATTTGTAACAGAAATTTGAACCTCATTTTTAAGCCACAGTTGTCTAATAATCAGTATTTTTTACATTAAGAATCATCCTTGTTAGTAAATGAGTAAACAAAAGGAGATATTATTCAGCTTTGTAAGCATGAATTGATAAATAATAAAAATACTTAAATTCCTAAATGTTTAGCCTTCTGCTACAAGCTGTTCAGCTTTATTTTGTATGTGTGGGTTCAATTAGTATTTCAAGGCAAATTGATCCAATATGGGCTGCCTAAAACCCAAATGAACAACAAAGGAACTACCGTAAGCCTTGAATTTTTGCCACTGTTTTCTAAAAACAAAGAACCAAATTGAGTATAATAAAAAAGCAATAAAAGTACACACATCGCCGCAAGTACATTTGTTCATTGCAATAAGAAAGTTCCTATCAGAAAAGTGCAAACCGTGTTTTAAAGGGTTATTAATTTTTCAACATTGTGATAATACAATATTAGTATAATAATAGTATTTTAGGGGGCATCATCTTACACTTTTAAGGAAAAAATACTTCAGAATTATTCACTTTGTTATTCCATTACAGCTACATTTATTTTTGGTGCTTCTAAATCTGAAGAGTAATCCCTGCAGTTTTCTTGGCAACGTTTTTGCAGAAGTGGTTTGCCACTGTCTCTTTTCCAGGTCTGAGAGAGATAGGGCCCAAGGCTACCCAGCTGAGTTTGTGCCTCAGGTGGGAAGAGCCCATGGTCTCCCGAATTCTAGCCTGATGCCTTAACCAAACTGGCTCTCTTCATGTGGATCTACTGAGACATAAAGAGAATGAATGCATCAACAATGTCATCTAACGTGTGATGTACCAGTGTGAAAAGTCACTCCTCTCCCTAGTTTCGGTTATTAGTTGTACCACTCTTAAGCTTTGATAACTGCATCCAAATGTTCAGTCCTTCACATCACTAAGTAGGAACGTTAATGAATTCTCTATGGCAAACTGCTTCATTTCAGTAGCATTTGAAGGTTTTCTAGTGTGACCCGTACACTTCAGTGCCTGCTGTAACATTTGAGTGGTGTTTATGACTTTGATATTTTTCATTCTAAAATAAGTAGTTTGTTTTTCTTTATTCATGTTCTTGGAGACTTACTTGTATGTTTGGGATCACCATCTCGTGGTTTCTACTTCATTTAGGAGACAAAAGATCTAGTATTCTTCTGTGAAATCTTCCGAAACAAACAGAATTCCCCTTCCTTTAAATAATGGCACATCCAGATTCTGAAGCAGCAAAGAAAACTATGATGCTACCATCTCTATGATTGGACAAGTGGTATGATATTCTTGTTGTGGAATACGATACTTGGTTTCTAATAGCCATAGCTTCATGTAGCTTGAAAAGTTGTACTTTTGATTCATCTGTCCACAGAACATTGCTTCACAAGTCTGGAGAGTCACCCAGATATTTTTCTTCCAAACTTGAGATGAGCACTAATGTTATTTTATGAGCCATGACTTCTGTCTTGCTATTCTCCCATGAATTTCATGTTTTCTCGGTTTGTTTTCTTTTCTTGATGTTGGAGTCCTAAAAACTTATTTTAATAAAGGTTAGTGAAGACTGCGAGTCTCCGGATATTGTTCTGGGGTCCTTTGTGACTTTTTGAACCATTTTATGCTGTGCTCTTGGAGAGATTTTAACAGGATAACTGTTCCTTATTGTTCCAAATCTTTTCATTTTAAAACCATATCTCCAATTATAGACTGGTGGATTCTGAAGTTTCATATAAGATTTTGTCATTTCTTCTAGAGAGACAGGTATCAATGTTATTTCTATGAAGGTCTTCAGAAATTTCTTTTTAGTAGGGCACAATGTGCCACTAAGAAAAATCAAAGTTTGTGTAAAATATATAAAGCTGGATCAAATCAGCTGACAATTTACTAAAGTACTTGTTGGTCCTAATTAACCCTTTAGCTACATCAACCAAATTAGAAGGAGAGGGATTAACTTTTTCACTCTGACAAATTACATGTCAGATAACTCTGTTTATTAAAAAAAATGAAACAAATTTGAAACCTTTGGGTGATTTCTTCACTCAAATTTCCTTTTCATGAGTATTTTTGATAAAATCGACAGCAGAGATATCCAAAAATCCAGAAAATATACTTTTTCACATAATTGTACATTAAGTACAAATACATGATCATCAGATAGGGTTATCCCAGAGAAGAAATGAGAGCATTTTAAAATACAAACAATTCCAAAATGTATCTGAAATTTTAATGTAATTCATCTTTGAATCTTAAAATGGGTATTTTTCATTTGTTAACTTCCTGTTCCTAACCTGAGCTTTGAAGCAACTGAATATAGGATCTAAGCCATTAACAAGTGAAATTTGACAATGAGTTTTACGGCCAAATTTCAGTGGCAAATGAGAAGGATCTGAAGGGGCTACCAAAGTTGTGCAAAATATAATGAGAATTTTTTGCTACACAATTCTTAAAGAACAATGATTTACATATTTTGAGAATTAAAGTATAACTAAATCAACCTTGTAACTCTAAGTAGTCGCTTAAGCTCAAGAGGTGCCTATTCTAAATGTAAATTTTGAGGGTTTTTCACAACTGATTTTAAGGCAAATAATTTAGAGAGGTATGAACAAGAATTAATATTCTTGAAGAGCAATTTCCTCCATTGAGCTTACAGAACTATGAAGTGTTTAAAATGAAACTTGCATTTGGAGACTATTGTTTTGCAATTACTGTCACATATAATTTAACCAAAATAGTTTGATGTAAGCACCAATTATGTTCATTTCTCAAGCACAAGAATAAGCGCACCAACATGCCTACCGTCCCTGTCCTATTGTTTCTTTTATTTTTCTTATATGTATCCATTTCATGTATTCATAAACTATGTTTATTCTTATACCTATTATCTTGTAAGCAATTGACAAATCAAATTAAATAAATAAATAAAATAAAATATACAAGTACAATTACAAAGGGCCTTTTCCCACTGCTGTCCATCCATCCCTTCATAAAGAATATTGTGTGAAAGTTGCTGTTTTCACTGGCAGTCCTTATTTTATATCTATTGTCTCTGTTCCTAATCATTGTCGACATTTGACTTCTCTCCAAAGCAGTGTTTCTCAACCTGAGCAATGTTAAAATATGTGGACTTCAATTTATTTATAGTTTATTTATTTATGTATCAATTTTATTGGCCACCCCTCTTACTATAAGATAACTCTGGGCGGCTTACAGACATAAAAATATATCTACCTTAAAACAAGAATAAATTAAAATCAAGGACACGTGGCGAGTGTGACAGCCACCTGCTTCTCAAGCAGGTATCACAAGTCCAAGAGAATCCCCAAGTTGTAGACCAGAACTGATTGAGGCAGTGCCACCCCATCCAGAGTCAAAGATAACAAAGTCCCAGATTCTGGACCTCAGGGTATCCAAAGATATTCAGTCTTGCCAAGGTTCAGTCGAAGCCTGTTTTCCCTCCATCTAGCCTCCCACAGCCTCCAGGCACCATGAGAGAGCAGCCATAACATCACTTGGGTCACCAAGAGTAAAAATATAGAATTGGGTGTCATTGGCATACTGTAAATACCTCAACCTTTGGTGACGGATGATCTTGCCCAGAGATTTCATACAGATGTTGAAAAGGAGTGGAGAGAATATTGAGCCCCGCAGCACATCACAAATAGCAACTGAGGACTGGATCTCTCTGGACCAATATCCAGAATTCTTCAGGCAAGCATGCCAGCTGAAGGATTCTGGGAGTTGAAATCCACGCAGCTTAAAGCTACTGTGGTTGACAAACACTGCTCCAAAGTAAAGGCGACAAAGCTTTATAGATTTTATACATCTTGAAGCTGGAGTAAGAGGAAAAACATGACTTTAATGCTAGTATAGTAAAGGATGACTTAACTCCCAGATCAAATCTGTGCCACAATTAAGTGCAAGCAGGAAAAGACCCAATGTCATTCTGAAATCTTAGGCACCAGCTACATTATGTCATGTTACCATCATTGGGAGACACAGGTCTAGGAGCCTGTTTTTCTTGACTTGCTTTGTCAGATTTGGCATAATAAACGGAGATCCTATCACCTCCTCCTTGTCTTGATACTTCTATGGGAGTCACAATGCGATTTCTTTGCTTAGGTGCTTCTATAGGAGGCTGCAACAAATACAAATCCCAAAATGATGGATTTATTTCTTTGGTGTTCAGAACTCTCGAATTCTCTCCCTCTCTTTGTTCTGGAGTGCCAGTGTGGTACAGAGGTTTTGGTGTTGGACTGCAAGTGGGAAGACCCAGCATTAGTGCTTTCTAAGGCACAGGGGTCTGCCTTGGGTACAAAGCCAACTGGGCGACATTGGGCCAATCACTCTCATCCGACAAAGGAGATAAGGGCAAACCACTTCCAAAATTATGCCAAGAAAATGCAGGGACTAGTCAAGGCAATCACCAAAAGTCAATACTAACTTGAAGGCAAAATAAGTAAAATAAAAAATAAAGTAAGTAAAAAGAAGAGTAAAAATATAATACATCAGCTCACAGTCCAGTGGTAACAAAGAGAAATGGACTGGAGAATGAGAACATATGGCACAGCTCTTTCCTTTGTTAGAAAATATCCATTTTTAATGACCATTTCTTCAGCAATTGTTCAAAGGTACAAGGGCTGAATGGTTTTTATGCCCCGTCCTCAAACTTTGGGCTGTTACTGTAACCCAAAGATAACATGACCTCCAAACCCTTCTAAGGTGCTGCCACAAAGAAGAGAGATCAATCTATTTTTCAAAGCACCTGAAGGCAGGACAAGAAGAAATGGGTGGAAACTAATCAAGGAGAGAATCAACCTAGAACTAAGGAAAAATTTACTGTCATTAAAACAATTAATCAATGGGATAATTTGCTCCAGAAGTTGCAGGTGCTCCAACACTGGAGATTGGACCAACCATTTGTCTGAAATGGTACAGGGTTTCCTGATTGAGCAAGGGGTTGGACTAGAAGACCTCCAAGGTCCCTTCCCCCTTCCAACACGGTTATTCTGTTTTATTCTGATTCCCTGCACTCTGCAGTCCCTGCTATCCTGCATTCTGCAGATAATATGGGTGAATAGCAGGAGAGCTATTGTATTCTATGTTATAAGGAAGAAAGGTAGGATGTTACATCAGCAAAGTAAGACGGGACACAGAGTAAATCCTTAACTCTATATCTACACCCTACTGCCCATGGTGGAATGATGCTAAAGTATTAGTACCATTAGATTTGGACAAACAGCCAATTCCAAGAATGATACTCTTTCTTGTATAAACTGCACTTATAACAAATTGGCTGTTAGTGAGTTGATGTATTTGATTATTATATTTTTGGGATTTACCAAGATTCTGCTTTTTGCATTGCCATAAAGGAAGAATAACATTTGTGCTGTGATGCTATGGTATTATATTTTGTAATACATGATATGCAAAAATTGTAGAGCAATAACTAAAAATCATTTAGACTGAAAGTTTGCCCATATAAATTTAGCTCAACTGCAAGACTTAATGGAGCTCAAGCAGTATTAAGAGTGAATGTTACGTATATACACTGCATATTTCATAGCATTTTAAAACAAATTCTTACCTTTTTCATAGGGGGCTTTTCTGGAGGTTCTGGTGAATTTGAAAAATCCCTAAAATGCAAAAAATACATAAATAATTATTTATAAATGTAACTGCAAATAATATTATTGTAATTATGTTTATTTAATAGAGTGAGAACTACCATTCAGATTCATAAATAACTTTCAGATTAGTTGGTCACAGACTACTATAATCCCAGTAGTGAGCATGAGAACATTTTTTTAAAGAAATAGAAAGGTGAGGGAATAGAAAACCTTTCAAAGACATCTTAGGATTTAATTTGCAGTAGTATACAATCTTTTATGAGCCTGGGTTAAGGGGAAAAAATCAATAACGCTAGGATAAACACTAAATTTGTTCAAATTTAGTTTAATTAAATTAAATTTAGTATAATTATTCATCGCATATTCCCTAGACATTTATCAGTAGGTCACACTAAAACTTTCAATATACTGACATCTTTTGGCAGGACTCTGGAGCTGTACCTTAAACATTTCAATGTTAGACATTGTTTACTCTAATTTAAGGGCAGGATCTAGTTTTCAGACCTAAATTTTCTTCCTAGATTTCATCTTTCAGGTAAATGAAATTTTTTTTACCGCTAGATACTGTCCTAAAAGTACTTCATTCCCTTTTTTTTTTCTGATGTGAAACAATTCAGACTGCTTGCAACCTAAACTGTTACTTTTCAGGATGGGCAGAACATATAAAGGAATAGAACATTTCACATCCCACAAAGTATCTGAATGAAATAGGCCTGCTCAGAGCTAGACCACACCCAGGACTTTGCGAACCAGCTTCAGATTGTAGTTTGGCAATTACTTTGAGAAACTGTCAAGTCGCCCACAAAACATCATGTTTTAGAGAATTCTGATAGTGTCTGGAAGGGAAGGGAACATTCTGGAATGTTCTGAAGCTATTCATTGCTGAATTATTAAGTTTAACATACCCTTGTATTATTATTACAATCCATCCATAATTTTATTTCTGGTATTTCTCTTCATTTGGCTTATAGGCACAATTTACCCTAGATCCGTGATGGTGAACCTATGGCACGTATGCCAGAAGTGGCACGCAAAGCCCCTTCTGCCAGCACGTGAGAGGTCACCCGGAAGAGCCCCACTGCGAATGAGCGCGTGCACCGCCATCCGACAGCTGATTGTCGGGTATCTGGCACGCGCATGCATGCGATGCAGGGGTGCATGGGAGACGTGCATGCATGTGCAGAGATGCGCAGCGTGGGGGTCTTGCACACATGCACAGAGATGCGCAATGTGCATGGGAATCATGCATGCACAGAGATGCATGGCACAGGGGGTCATGTACGCATGCGCAAGGGGCATGGGGAGGCAGCAAGCATTGCCTTCTGGGTGCTGGCACGTGCGTGTGCGCAAGCTCACACACAATTTTCGGCACGGGAGCCGAAAAAGATTAGCCACCACTGCCCTAGATGTTTCCTTTGTTACCCTTCATTGTCCTTGTCTTCAAATCTATACGTTATGGAATGTATGAACATTTTTAAAAATGATATCTACTGTACATTGTGGAATGGCAAGGGTATTAGAGCTTGCTTTAATAATATTTTACATGTCTCTTATATGGAACAAAATAATGAAATCAGTGACTAATATATTAATTACCATAGAAGCATGCCTTCAATAATTAAAAAATAAAGGAACAGCAACAATGAGATAGATACCATTGTTTAAAAAAATCTTTGAATGTTTTAACTCAGTATTATTGACATATTAACAATTAAGCTATTATATTATACTGTATATTAAATAAATACTTTATTATTCCAGCAAACTAATATTAAACAAATTAGAATAGAGACAAATGAGTGTATTTAAAAAGCTTTGGGTTAAAGGAGGATTTAAACAGTTAAATCTGCAGATCAACTTCATATTTTTCATTTCAGAAGGGAAAAAAAACCCTGCAAAATACATGCAATCCAAGTAATCATAAATCTTTAACTTAACTCTCAGAAAAATAAAGTTTTTGGCTCAGCTAGAGCTGGTTTTCAACAACAAGCTACATAAGATCAGTTTAGACAAGACCTAGCTTACCGACGAATATTTTCTGGAACCTTAGGATGATGCCAGTATGGCAAATGCTGAAATCTTTCTCTGCCACACGCGATATAAAATTGGTTATCTTCTAATTTATCAGGTCCATCTACAGGCTGACCATTTAAAGTAAACAATCTATAAAGGAGAGGAAATTAATATGGGTATAAGTATACTTAAATGACATTATAAACTTTACTCACCCTAAAATGTTTACTTTTATATTTTGAATTCTACCTTTGGTCTTCAATTATGTAAAACCAAAACAAAGAGAAGTACTGGTAAATTTGAAGGACCTCAAGACCCAAGCAGGAACAGAATGGAATTATTATAAAAGGAAAATTAAAACACAATAACTATAAAAATACACAGAAACAATGACCAAAGTGAAGAGATAACTTTCTGATTCTAACATTGAGAAAATTAGTAATCATTGCATCCAACTCCAAATTTTAGACAGGATAGAAAAAAGCAATACACATTAAAATACCTTTCAGTGTAAATCAGGATTACATCTTGACTGCAAGTTAAAGGCAAATACAGAGAAAAAACAGCTTACCTAAAGCTTGCAGTGCTATCCATTGGCAATGCTACAAAGAAATGTGGTTACTTAAGTTGTAAGCCAAATCATGTACTCCAAATTCATGTAGAAATCTCATGTTCCTTCAACTTGCATGCAAACTGACAGGAGTTTTAAATATTCAAGAGCAAAAACAAATTAGACAATAGAGTCTTCCAAACTATAGTTTACAAATCTGAAAAGGTCCTCAGAATAACAGATTTGGAATGGACATTAGAAAACCCTATATCACTTCAGACAAATGGCTGTCCAATCTCTTCTTAAAATCATTCAGTGTTGTACCATCCACAAGTCGTTCCATTGATTAATTGTTCTACCTATCAGGAAATTTCTCCTTAGTTCTAGGTTGCTTCTCTCCTTCATTAGTTTCCATTCATGTCTTCTTGTCCTGCCCTAGGTGCTTTGAAGAATAGGCTGACTTCCTCTTCTTTATGGCAACACCTGAGATATTGGAATACTGCTATCATGCCACCCCTAGTCCTTCTTTTCATTACACTAGACATACCCAATTCCAGCAACCGTTCTCTATATGTTTTATTCTCCAGTCCCCTAATCATCTCTGCTGCTCTTCTCTGCATCGTTTCTTGAATCTCGACATCTTTTTTACATCGTGGCAACCAAAACTGGATGCAGTATTCAAGTGTAGTCTTACCAAGACATTGTATTAATACTTTACGTGATCTTGATTCTATCCCTCCATTAATACAGTCTAGGACTGTGATGGCTTTTTTGGCAGCTGCAGCACACTGGTGGCTCATATTTAAGTGATTGCCCACTAGGACTCCAAGATCCCTCTCACAATTATTACTATTGAAGTAGGTACTATTCTATACCTGTACATTTGATTTTTCTTGCCTAAATGTAGAACCTTTTTTCTTTCTTTCTTTGTCAACAATAACAACAGTTTGAATTTTCAACTCAACAATACAAGTTTCACTATAAATCATGTTTATTTGTAAGCCGTAAATTATAGTATAGTTTAGAGAGAGGGGATTTCCAGCAGTGGATGTCTATTATTTTGCTCTTTGGAAAACAGTAATCTCTCTGGAAAACAATGACAATTTAAGAAACCACCACTAGTACCCAAATTAGGGTGTGAGAATTATTGTCCTCATAACCTGATAGATTGTTTAGGATTTAGCCACTCTGCAAAGCACTTTAATACGTTTGATTCAGCAGCAAGGTTCTTCTGAAGTATGACTGCCTTTGGTGGTAAAGATTAGGACTTCAAAAACAATTCAAAACTACTTCAGAACTTGTGTAAGCACAAGCACAAATTGTGTGCAACCCTGAGGAAAAGATAATTCTGTTTTAAGAGTTTCATTAATCATGTAACTTTATCTTTCTTTTTCAGCTCATATGGAAGCCTACAAAAAAGCAGGTCACTTTAATGAATAACAGACTGACAGCCCTGTCTTAAATTTCTGCAAACTAATACTTTGATTATTACAGTTGCCCTAAAGTTCTAATTTAACTTCACTTTTAGGAAGGGCAAAAATTAATATATTAAGTATACTCTTATAAGGAAGTTATTATTTATTATTATTTAGCATATGACATCAGAGGTCATGCAATCACTGATATACAAATTTAGTTTAAATAAAGCATCCACATACACCTACATATGCACATAAAAGATATGTGGACAATACAATATAGGAGATTAAATGTTAAATTAAGATAAAACCATAATAAAATTACCATAATATGGAGCCATAGAATTCCAATAGGATAGATATTATAATTTGATACCTAAGGAAGCTAATTATGTAACTGCTTTTGGTGTGGTTGCAATGAGATCATCCCAGGTGCTTCGAAATTTCCTGAAGAGGCATTTTTGAACTATATGTGTTATAGTTTGTTCCGGTGTAGCACAATTGCATTGTGGCTCTCGCTCCACTGCTTTAGTTCTGGCATGGCCTGTCCTGATTGTATTCAGGTGGCTCCATATTGGGGGGGAGTGGGGAGGCAATGCATTCTTGGAATTGGTTTTGTTGGATATGTGTGATCTGTTTGGTTGTGGTTATCAAGTCACCTCTTAATTGCCATTCTTCATTCTTCATATAGAAGGTTTCTATAAAATTATCTTACCTATGAATACCCCCAGATTGAGGAATTACTTTTTCATTTACAAGTGCTAGGACGCCATTCCAATTATTTAGTGTAAATCTAGGTATAAGGATTTTCATGGGTGGTATCAAGAGATTTCCATTTGTGAAAACACTGTCAAAAACAAACATATATAAACCTAATTTTAATAGGACACATTATTGAAAATACATAAGCAGATCACTTTGATGTTATTTCATTAAGGATTCTCCCAGATCCAGCAATAAATTTTAAATCTTTAGAATCTTAATAGATTCTAAAGTCATTAGGTTAATGTTCATTATTTCAAAAATATAAATATGTCCAGTTGAAGAACTCAAGAAAGGTTCGGCTTTTGAAAATTTAATTATTTTCTCTCTATACCAACTGAAGATGCCCTCAACAATTCCCAGAGGAAATAAAGTGCAATTCTTTTAAAAAGCTAATCAAATCAATTGATTTTTCTACTGAGGCCTCTATTGGAAAATATTTCTTCCTTAACCTGTAATGGTATATAGAATTATTGTGGGACTAAAGTATACTGATCCAGATATGGTTAAAATGAAATCAATGCGACTTATGCTTCTAAGAAACTATGATTGAGATGTAGATACAAAAATCTTTGTTTAAAAGGAGTGACTTTGGATAATTTATCAGATGGCAGGCAGGCAGGCAGATAGATGATATAGAGAGAATGATAAATATATATAAATATAGATCTTCCATTCCTCCACTTTTTCTTTTACAATCATACATGTGGATAAGGGAAAGGAAATTTCTAACAAGCTTTGCTATGCAAAGGATTGTTCTCAATACTACTGTTAACTTCCTTAACCATTTTACTTAAGTGTGTATCTGTTCCATTATATGAAAAATAAAATACAACTCAGCCTCAAGGGTTGAAGAATACTGTGATATCAATGTACTATATATTTCTGGAAAATTCTACTTTTTAGTTTCACATTCTACTTCTTTATCTATAGCAATATATCATTGAAACTATTTGTAGCAACTGTAGATTGTTGCTTTAAGTATTATTAAAACAGTTGCATAATATCTAGAAAAAAACATTCCAATATTGTTCTTAGTGCAGCAACATACCAAAATCACAACGTATTCACTAACCATCTAAATCAATTATGTAAATCTGGTTTCAGGCCAAATATTTGTGTCTGACTGATTCTTTAAAACAGGATTGTAAAGCAATGGAAGTTGCATTTGTAAGATATTTGGGGCCATCTAGTGGAACTGTCATTATATGCATATTAAAGTTTCTTTGTTGAAATAAATTTTAGTGGCACTTACATATATTTAAGGAAAGATCCATTATTCGATCATAATAAAGGCATAGTCAAACCCATTTGCAAGCATTGCAAAACATTGTCCCTTCCTTTTCTTTTTTATATATCCCAGAAGTTTGAAAAACTAAGATTGATATTGCTGCTAACTAAGCTTCATCCTTGTAAATTCTAGGAAAGTGAGATTGATAAATTACTCAAAGGTCAGTACTGAAAATGTAACATATGAATTTCTCAGTATCTTCTATATAAAAAAGAATTTGTTGTCTACTAAAATGGTCCAGTTGCAGTTTTGTTGCAACAAAAAGCAAGAAAAACTAATGTCTGCATGCTCCTACATAAACCAAACTGACCTTTTTTATTTGCTTGCAAACATTTTTCCCATCAGATAAACAAATATGCCTGGAAGATACCAGATTGGAGAAAACTGGCTTATGATTTTTTTTGTTTCATCTCACACCTGCTCTAGAGTCCAGAGCAGCATGCAAAATTGTCTTCCCCTATACCCAGAAAAGCCCTGCGAGGCAAGTAAGAAAGAAGCATAATTAGGCCCAAACTTATTTCTTTGATTGTTGTGAGCCACCCAGAGTCATTTTAGAGTTGGGTAGCCCAAAAATTTAATAAGTTATTATGGTTGGTCATATAGTCATCCAGATGTTTATAATGAATTTGGCATTTTTAATCCATCTTATTATTCTATATTAAACAGGGATGTGAATTCTTGCCCAACCCTCAAACTATCTTCAAACATGCTTTTTCAGTTAGACATAAATGGCAATGTAAGAACTCTTACAAACTTTAAAAGTAAATACTCACTTAATATTTCTTGGTTTATTATAAATTGATTGCCATTTGGAAGGAACTTTTATATTACTATGGACTACTGGTCGAATCTGCAAGAGACAGAGAAACTCCAGAATCTTAAAGGCCAGCTCAAGTTTGCCCCACATATCTGCACAGCTGTAAACAAGGCCAAATTTGAAATCTGAGTACACCTTTCTAATTATTCAAATTTTGACTAGAATGTATTGCAAAAAACTTTCCCTTAGAATTTAAGAAATCTTATCCAATAATTCATTTTGATTATCCTGACTGAATAATATTCATAGTTCTTACACATCAAGTTCCACGTCTTGTTGTTGTTTTATAAATTGCAATTACTTTCAATTTTTAAAACATTCTTTTCCATCAAAAACCAGAGTCCCATTCCTGCTATTATTGGGAAGCAGTGACTAGATGAAGACAGAATTGGGGTGGAGGGGGAACGCTGCTAAGAAAACAAAAACAAAAGCTATTTCTTGTGTGGAGCACACTCAGTGAGTGACAATTGCTGCTACACATGTCTGTTGCTGAGGTCCAGTCACTGATTCAGTCAGATAGGATACTGTTATTTGCATTCAGAAACCATTCCAGATGCTGGTAGTTATTGAAGGCAGGGACGTTCATTATGTGTAGACTATGTGTAAGGAAAGAAAAAAACAAAACAAAACAAGCAAGTTGGAAGAGAATATATATAAATTCATATATTATGGTTTATCAACCAATTACAGCATTTTACTGTGCTGCTTTGTAATCAAATGTAGGATAAATATGTGAACGCTCTATATAAAGTAGTAAATAAATTCAGGATTTCTATTTTACTAAACCTTAATGTACTGAATTAAATTAAGTTGGTACATGATAAATTGATAAAATGGATCCACTGTTTCCTTCACAACATTATTGGACATGGCACTGATAAGATACTCACCACCTCATCCCTCTTCTTTCGTTGAGGTTTCTTTGTCCCTATATCAGAGTAACTGCAGAAAAGTACATCACATTCTCATTAATTTGTCAATCAACTTGTAAATAGGGTCCAAAAGAGAAATCTGGTCCAATAAAGCAATCTTGCCTTATGTAGAAGCTCAATGTACCCAGATTCTCTTCAATTAAATGCCGGAACTACAGTAGTTTATGCCATTACTAAAGACAAAATGTATGTAGTAATGAACATTAGAAGAATAGGTTTAATAGGGAGATACATAGGTCTGACCCAGATTAATTCAGTCTTAACATATATCATTATCTAATCCTAATCCTAACCTTATATCAGTTTCCAATAACTGACTCACTATAGCAGGGGTATCAAACTCAAGAACTGCGGGCCAGATCCATAGATCTTGGAGGTGGGGCTGTCCTGGAAACAGCGAAGGACCAGCCTGCGGTGCCTCTGCCAGCAAAAATGGAGCTCAGGAGAACTGCGTGCAGCCCTCCCAAGTTTCACTGGCAGAGTTGCAGGAGGCAGTCACAGCCCGTTTTCACTGGCAGATCGCTTGGGCCACCACAGGCACCCCCTACAGAAGTGACGTCCAGCTGGCTATGCCCACCCTGGCCATACCCCCCCCACACGAGGTCAAACACAACCCTGATGTGACCCTCAATTAATTGGGTTTAACACCCCTACACAGATTTTACTATTTACCAATCCACTAAAATCCACACACCATACTACTAGGGTTCTAACAATAGATATTTCATAGAAATATCTGCAGCAAAAAAAAAGCTAAAGTAACAATACCACATCAGTTAACAATTTAAGCTGAAGTGTTGGTTTACTTCAAATATTATCATTTACAACTGTCATTTCAACAAAAACAATTTCATTGCTCATATCTTTACATACATAAAAAATTATAAGCCACAGAATGTCAAGATTATTTAATTATCCCTCAAAATGATGAACAGTATAAGCAGGAAAAACGTATTTGATCTAAAGGCTAAGCAGATAATAAATTCCCCCTTATGTCTATTTTACAGACAGTTTTTATTATTAAACACTCTTTACATATGTTTCTAACAAAGCTTTCTACTTTTGGTGACCCTCTGTGGAGGAGACAGGAGGTATGCAGTGGGACAAACCCAAGAATTGAGGTCCCATCAGAAGCTCTGAAATTAACTCTCAGATAAATAGTCTGTATGATTTGAACGGAGTTAGATGACTATGGGGAATTAATTTATGTATAACTGGGACAATTTTGAGCTGAAGACTCTTTGTTATTCTCAGGACACATGAATCCTTCACTTGCTTTTCAAGTTAAACCTAACATGGGAATTAGACCACCATGTATTTTGTGGCTCTATTTAGAGATCTATAACAGCATAGAGAATGGAGATGGATTACTTTTTGCTGAAATATATACAGCAGACATAGCTAACTATGATGGAAAAGGAATTCTAACCATTTGGTATCTGGGAATTCACCAGCAAATTCTGAAAATCTGCAGGAGGTCTGAGGTTCCTTCCTTCCTTCCTTCCTTCCTTCCTTCCTTCCTTCCTTCCTTCCCATTCATCCATCCATATTATTCCTATAATACTGTACAATTCTAATCAGCAGATCCCCAAATTAACATTTCATTAACATTTCAATTTCTTCACAAAAATCCCAAAAGTGGTTTCCAAGTAGAATTAAATTCAGTGTTTCTTTAGTCAAAGCTGTCAATTTCATCATCTCCATCATTTCCATCAGCTTCACCAT
The DNA here is from genome assembly GCF_049901735.1 of Notechis scutatus. NCBI lineage: Eukaryota > Metazoa > Chordata > Lepidosauria > Squamata > Elapidae > Notechis > Notechis scutatus. Next base: position 130,723,429 of record NC_142009.1, on the reverse strand, counting down.
CCATTCTTCCATTACAGGTATTTGTAATTCTTTCTACCTTTGTGCATATAAAAGTCTCACTGCTGTTATCATATATAAAAATGAAGTTTCATGAGATGTTTTCCATTTGTATGTCTATTAAACCAAAAAGAAAAATCTCTGGTTTCAATTGCACATTACTTTTTAAAATCTTCTGCATCATAATATATGCTGGATCCCAATATTTCCTAGCTTTCTTGCATGTCCACCAAAGATGAAAAAATGTACCTTCAGTTTGATTACATTTCCAATGAATATTTGAAATTCCCCTGTATGTTTTTGACATCTTATCTGATGCCATATACCAGCAGTACATAATTTTATAAAAATTGTCTTAAATAATTTTACACTGAATTATAATCTTAAATTCCATATGTTCCCCAATTGATCCAAAGGTACAGTATTTTTAGCACTATAAGATACACCTGACCATAAGACACACCTAGGTTTAGAAACAAGAAAAAAATATCACACAGAGCCTGAGAGGACCACAGATAGGTGTTCTCTCATGTGCCAGCTCTGCCTATTGACTACTACACTGCGGAAAAGAGACAGAAGAGGCAGGCAATGACGAAGACAGAAGAGGCAGGGTTCAGCACTGTAAAAGGACCCCACGGCCCGGCTGCTTTCACCAAAGGACTGGCACCGACGCAGCGACATTTCCACCTACTTTTTTGGGGGGGAATGCGTCTTATGGAGCGAATAATACGGTATATTATATCTTAAAAATTGCCCATTTTATCATACATATTTAATTTATCCTGTTTTCTATAAGTTTATAGAAGTTAGCAATAATATGATCATCTTTTATACACAACTCCGCATCAAATTTAGTCTTACCATGTTCAAATTCATAATTCTTATCAAGCTTAAATCTTATTAACTGAGCATAGGGAAACCAATGGCACGTAAAACCTTCCCAACTCCTCAGATCAACAGAAGTTAACCAATTTTGTTTAAAAATCATTTCGCTTCTCAAAAAATATTCTTGGTGTGACAAACATAAATGGATTTTAGAAGACAATTTTGCCTTCTATCTATTCCAAATTCTCAATATGGCACGTCTAACAAAATGATTTTTAAAATCTACCGTATATTAATTAACCTTAACTTTATTGTACCACAAATAGCTGTGTCAATCAAATCTTAAATTATGTCCTTCCAATTCTAATAACCGCCTATTTCCTAGAGTCACCCACTTTTTCATGCATATTAAAAAACAAGCTGCAAAATACAGTTTCAAATTTGGTAGTCTTGACCCTCTTCTTTCTTTACTATCCTGTAGCACTTTGTATTTAATTCTTGATTTCTAGCCTTGCCAAAAAAAATTGAAAATATCTTTTTGCCACTGCTTAAATGCTATATCAGGCATCAATGTAATCTGGAATAAAAATAACATTCTAGATAAAATATTTATCTTAATCACAGATATTCTTCCCAACTGCAATTTTTTCCATCTCAACATATCTTCATTAACTTCATTCGAAATTTTGACATAGTTATTTTGACAACATACAATTCATATTAGTCAAAACAAGATCCAAATATTTAACCTTTTTCTCCATTTTAAAACCAGATATTTTTCATCAGATCCTCTTGATCTTATGCAGTCATATTTTTACCAAGATCGTGTTTTGTTAATTAATCTTAAAAATGCTATAATGCCAAAACCTTACAATTTTTTAAATCAAAAATTCAATCCCTTCCAGAGGGTCTTGTAAAATCAAAACCAAATCATCATCAAAAGCTACCAATTTAAATGTCTCATTTTTAATTTTTAGACCCATTATCTTTCATCTTGTCTAATAGTTCTACTCAAAACTTCAATATTTCTTTGTTTCTATGGAAAACAGGACTACATCAAGAAAGAACAAACAGCACAAGATGAACCATACTATTCATCAAAAATTAGCTGTATCTACACTGACATTCATTTTATTGTAATTGAGTTCATTATGATTCTAGGAAAAAAAGAAAGCATCAAATGCCATTTTGGACTTCAAAATGAAGAGATAATGAGCCCAAAATTTATGTTGTGAGACATTTGTTAAGTGAGTTTTGCTCCATTTTACGAGCTTTCTTGACACAGTTGTTAAATGAATCACTGTAGTTAAGTTAGTAACCCACACGACCCGAGGTCATAAATAAAAAACAGTTGGCAAGGGTCTGGTTTTTGATCACATGATCATGGGGATACTGCAAAGGTTGCAACTGTGAAAAACAGTCATGTCACTTTTTTCAGCACTGTTGTAACTTTGAACAGTCACAATGAACTGTTGTAAGTTAAGGACTACCTGTACTTGGGTGTGAGTCTCAATGATCCTAGTGAGACTTAATTATGAATAATTTTTCATACAGACAAAAGACTTTGAGGACAAGTTTGGATATATAAAGTATATCGGAAGTCATTTCCAGTTTTTTAATAGTAACAACAACATATTTTAACCAAGTGAACAATGAAACATTATCATAAAAATAAATCTTAGTCCTTTCAATCCAATCTAGGCAGTTGATAAGTGATTTTACCAGCTGGCCAGTAATTTATGAGCAAGCCAATCACTACAACTCTCCCCAAAATTAGCTATTGTTTAAGCCAAATCAAAGTTTTTATCACCCTCCACTTTCTTAAGGAAAAAAAGAAAGCATGTGATCCAAGGTAAAGATCTACTTATTGGCCTATACCAGGGGTGTCAAACTCGCCATGTCACGTTGCTGTCACATGACATTTCATGACATTTTCCCCCTTCATGGAGTTGGGGGTGGAAGTGGCCTACATATGACTCATCCATCCCATGGGCCGCCAGTTTGATACCCCTGGTCTATACTGTAATACCTGTTCTTAATTTCCTTGCTCCAGCAAAAAGAAGCATGTAAAATCACACTACTCATTGACTATATTCATAAAGCACATAGCTTGGTTAGTGAATTACCCATTTTTCTCTGAACTAATCAATAGCTTGGGATCACACAACAATCAATGGCAAAAACTCTAGCCAAAAATAAAACAGAGGGGGTCCTTGGTGCTCTTTGAGCTTGGTTGACTTCTTGCAAATGTTTCATTACTCAAACTAGGTAACATTATCAGTACTCATGTTAAAGGTAAAATTAAGCAAGCTTATGTGACTACTAAATGTGTAATGCAGAGGTGTCAAACTCACGTCCCTGGCCAGATGCGTCACATGCTGGCCCCATCCCCGCCCGGTTTAGCAAAGGGAAAAAAAGTTCTGATACGTCATGATACGTGATGCCCTCATGACAACACGAGTTTGACACCCCTGGTGTAATTTTGTTTGTTTGTTTGTTTATTATTATTATTTATTTATTATTTATTTGTTTGTTTGTTTGTTTGTTTGCTTATTATTTATTTATTTATTTATTATTTATTTATTATTTTTAATGGATCTAGATGTTGCTTTGCAACTCCTTCCCTATCCAGTTAGACAATGGCAAGGGAGCAGACTGAATTTCATATTGCACTTGAGCCTTAAATAATTAGATAAATCCAAGGCAGAGTAATAAGGAATATCAAATTAGCAACCAGGGTTGGGTTGGAGCAGATCAGTTATACACTTCCAAAAATGGACTGCCTATGGAAAGAGAGAACACAGTGCAAAAATATACATATAAAGTTAATATTTTTTACATACGAATTCTAGATTAACTAACAATTTGAGACATTTTCTATTTTGTGGGGTTTTAAAACTATTATTCAGAGCATTTAATCCCTAGTATATATCATCAGGCAAGCTATAAATCCACTGACTTAATCAGTTTCCAATGCAGACTATGAATCCTGCAAAGGCAAATGGAGTTCACCTACCACAAAGATGCAGGAGAGAGAAAAAACTTTGCAAGGAGGATTTTTGAATTTCCTACTAACATTTTCAGTATTATGCTAAACTCAGCTTTTAGCATCGTTTTTTTTTTTTTCTCTTCATTTTGGCAATACTGGGTAAAGGTTTAAAATTAGCACCGTGCAAATTTTCTTTGGCATTTGTACTACCTGGATTTATCCCATAAAATTGAGGAGGAAGGAGAGCAAAAGAAACTTTGCAAAACTTTTAAAGGTCCAAACGACTGCAGTGGTCCGATCTTCATACTTACTTTAGCTTCCTAAACTTCTCCCTGCCAGCAACCACATATCTACCTCCCTGCTGCAATTCCGGTAGGTCTGTAATAGTATGCCCTTGACTGGGTGTATAGAGCTTCCGCACCCCAAAGGGTGTTGGCACACCTTCATTCAGCTGGATCATTAAGGCTTCAAAGGTGGGCACGTATCGAGGGTTGATTATAAATTTCCTCCCCAAGTAGAACGGATCCCCGTTACGGTAGACCCAAATTGTCCGGGCAGGGGTGGAATCTGTTAAGCTGTGCATCGCCCGAGGTGTCCCAACCATGCTGAATTCTACTACTTTCGACCGAGGGTTGGGAAAGGCAGACAATACCGCGGGACATCGAAACGAAAAGAACTGTGAGAGACTCCCATCTACTCCCCGCCCCCCCCAAAGCAAAGTAAGTGGGGCCAAAAAAAAAAAAAAGTGGGGAGGGGGTTTCAGAGACTGCCTAAGCCTCTCGTTTAAAAGATCCTGCTTCAGCAACCTCCTACCTCATAGTGTCACCAAGACTGACCCCCAGCCCAGCCCACCCCAAGCCCCCCCGTCCTCCCCGACAAGCCTTCCGACGGGCATCTTTGTCTCACCCCGCTTTCACCTCAACCCAAGCGGGCTGAACGTCACGCCAAGAGGGAGGGATTGTGACTCACAAGATTACACCAAGTATCCCGCGAGGGAGAAGCGGTGCAGTTGCCTCGAAACCTTATGAGGATGGGGGAGTAAGTGGGGGGGAGAGAGTGGAGTGGGGAGGGGGGGCGTGGAAGGCAAGGCGAGAGAAGGAACCTCTTCCACCACAGAGCTTTCGCTCAGGCCTCATCGAGGAGGCGGCGAGGGAGGGAGGAGCTGCTCTGTGTACTCTGCAGATCGGCAAGAGAGAGTCTCTGCTTCAAGGTCCCGGGGGCTCTGCTGTCGCCTTTCGCCCGCGGGAAAAGTCTCCAAGAAAGACTTTGAAACGTTGCTGAGTCGGGAACGGTTGGTTCTTCGCTCGTTCAGACGACGCTCAGGCACAACCTCGGAAAAGAGAAACTTTGTCCTCAGTTCCCGGATGGGGAGATTGAGAGACAATTGAAGGGATTGGCAGCAAAGGGGAAACGGCGGGTCGATAGACACGGCAGAAACGGAGCCAAATTCGGGCAGGGAGACTTCCCTGATGGTACAGCGTGTCACCCTTGCAAGGCAAGCTTAGAGTATGGGGGATTGTTTAGAAAAAGGAGGAAAAAAAAGGAGTGTGCAGAGATGGATAGCCTAACCAAATTATTAAAAAACCACAACGATACTACAAAGTTTGAAACTGTGGGTATGAATGGTTCAAGAAAAAGCAACATTTGACAACTGAATAAGTTATGAAACTGTGAAGGACGTGCGTTTAATTATAAAGTATTCTGTGAAATTAAAACATTAAAAGAACGAGGAAGGTATTGTAAACAAGGTAGATCGCGTCAATGTTATGGGGTAAAAGAAGAAAAGAAAAGAAAAATGTAACCAATGTTCAATACCTGCTGCAAAATGTATATATGTATATATATTTGTTTATATGTTTGTTTGTTTCTTTTTAAATGTTTTAAATATATGAAACTTAAATAAACTTTATTAAGATTTTAAAAAAAAGAAAAAGGAGAAAAAAAGAGAAACTCCCAATAGAAGAACAGAAGACATTATTTTACTTGTAATAATGGTTAAAACGATCCAAACAGGTAGGAGATGAAAACGTTCAAACTAGTATTAAAAACGTGCAAGTAACAATTAGTAGCTGGAGGAAAAAGCGGAAGAGGGCTGGCAGAGTGCTCTTTTTATTATTTTGCAAAACCTCGTTTCGTTTTGCTTTTTTATTTATTTTTTAATCTTTATGTACCTGCATATGTATCTTTTGTGTTTTGTTTGCATGCCTTAGCAGATAAGAAATAGATGTTTAAAACAACCAAAATTTCAACAGATCGTTATATCATCCTTTTCAATTCCCCTACACAATCTAGAAAACTTAGGTTATTTGATGCAGTTTTAGTGTACAGCCATCTGTGAATTGTTTTGTTAATCAGCTACTGTAATGACTTGCATTTGCATTTAAAACAAATGCGTCAGAAAACTTCAAAGAATTCAGTTCATATCCAAAAATATCTTCCAGAATATTTTTTAAAGAATCTGTTGTGCTTTGATTTATACTGAATGTATACTGCTAAATATTATTTGACTTACTCGCAATATGAATTGCCTTAACTAAAGGGTATCAAAGTAGCTTTCAACATTTGGTATGCATAAGCCATCATCAAGCTTTGGTTTATATTATGATTTGCATGTGTTTATTTGTTATGATTATGTAAAAATGAAAACCATTTGCTCTACAGAAAACCAAGGGAATAGGTAGTGGTGCAATATTTGGAAGTTCTTGATTTAAAAACAGGACTTTAGAAAAGACAGCCATTGTATTTTTCCAGACAGTGTTAATTGAAGATTTATTTATTTGGATCCCGTCTTTATTATTTTTACAAATAAAAGCAGTAACTGGGGATTTTCTGGAGCCATCACCTACTTTACAAATAATAACTTTTCCCTCTTCATATCAAAACCTTTAATACCTTATAAAGTGACATGTTTGTATGTGTGTGCGTGTCTTATTGCCTGGACTAGTTCCTGCAGTTTTCATGGCAAGATTTTGGGAACTATTTTGTGGTTGCTAGTGTTTAAAGGCATCAGGCTAGAAACAAAGAGATGCTGAGTTTTAGTCTTACCCTTGTCACACAGCCAACTGGGTAACCCTGAGCTAGTCCCAAAGCAGCCACAAACTACTTCCAAAAGTATTGACATGAAAACTGCAGGAACTAGTCCAGGAAATAAGACAGGCATCCATGCACACATGCACACACACATATGTACAAATATGTCACTTTATAAGGTATTAAAGGTTCTGATATGAAGGGGAAAATGTCACTCATTACTAGTTCTATTTTCCCAAAGTTCTAAACATGGTTTAAGCACATAGACCTGGATTGCACATCCAGAGCTGTACCAAGATCCTTGCAGATCCTCTGTCAACAAATCATACATAATAATTTATGTGGGCAGAATCGCCTTATGGGGGGGGAGGGAGGCAGCATAAAAATTTGATAAAAAATAGAGTAGCAGTAATATCTTAAAATATTTTTATAGGATACAAAATGTGATTTTAGGGAGAGAGTGTGTGTGGTGTGTGTGTGAGAGAGAGAGAAAAAGGAAAGGAGAGAGAGACAAAGAAAGAAAGAAAAGAAATAGGAAGGGGGAGAGAGAGAGAGAAAACTCTGTGCTATTATTTTAATTGTTCCATTATTTATCATGTGTTAATATTTTACACTGCCCCTACACCAAGAGTGATTCTACTGGCTTTCTTTTGCTTAGGGCTACCACATATTTTTCAGGGTTTACATGCATTCAATGTCTATAGTCCAGAGCCTAAATACATGTCTGTTTAAAGGGACTTTGGAGCTCTTCTAGTCAGGCAGGAAAACTGAGGATGCCAAACTCCGACTAGAGGTCCTGGGAAAGTGTCAGAATAACAGAATAACACTTAGAAGGGACTTTAGGGGGACCCCTATACCATTTCAGAGAAATGGCTGTCCAGTCTTTTCTTAAAAACTTCCACTGATTGAGCACCCAGAACTTCAGGAGACAAGCAGGTCTACTGGTTAATTGTTCTCACTGTCAGAAAGTTTCTCCTTCGTTTTAGGTTGCTTCTCTCTTTGTTCAGTTTCCATCCATTGCTTCTTGTTTGCCTTCTGGTGCTTTGGAAAATACATCCCCCCCCCCCGCTTTCTTTCTGGCAGCCCCTTAAAAGCCTGTTGCCTATCACACTCTTGGGCAAAGCATGTGAGCCATTTCCTCCTTTCAGTGGTCCATGAAAATACATCTATAGTATGTAGATAATAAAGTCAAAAAAAGGTGAACAACATTTTTACAGAACTATAGATAAGTTGAGGCTGGGTGTGACAAGGAATGACTGGGAAGGGAGGGGCCAGGTGAGGCAGCCCTTGACGTGAGTGACATTAAGTTGGGTACACCCACTCAGTCACATGACCACCAAGCCATGACCACCCAGTCACATGACCACCAAACCATGTCTACGCAGTCACATGGCCACCAAGCCACACTCACCCAATCACATGACCACCAAGCCACACCCACCAAATAAGCCACACCCACAGAACCGATAGTAAAAACTTTTGAATTCCACCACTGAACGGTAGGGATGTTTATCTCTTGGCTACTAACTAGTATTCATATGGATATTTGCAAATAAGATGTAGCTGCGGAAAATAGTGTTGAAGAGTTAGAGGTAGAGAAAGGATTGTGCTATGGCAGGGGTTTCAAACTTGCAACAACACGTCATGTGATGTATTACAACTTTTTCTCCCTTCGCTAAACCGGGGGAGGGGGCTGCGTGGCCAGTGCATGAAGCATTCTGGTCTGCAGGCTGCAAGTTTGACATCCTTGTGCTATGGGGATTTGTGTGGGAGCTTTAACTATCCTCCTAAGAATGTTACCTGTGGAAAGGAAGTGAGGGGCCACTGTGAAGAGAATTGCCTACCATGCATGAAAATGCAAGAGCTGACTCCTTTCAGTTGCTTTTTCATTACAATTTCTAAATCAGGGATGGGCTAGTAGTCCATTTCTAGTCACCTGTGAAGGAATCAAACAACACAGTTAAAAAGGACAAGATGGCTGCACCCAACATGTCTTGCAAAACATGGGTCATGCATCAGGACCAGACAAGGGATCCACATAACCTGTGACCACCAGGATCAGGACCATGTTGCCCACCCCTTTCCCTTGACAGAATTGTCTGAACAGCAAGTCTTGAGCTGGGGTAAGAGGGGGGGAAACCCCACCTTCTAGCACTTAAACCCATTTTCAGGCTGTCTCAGCTGTACTTGGACAATGCAATATAGGTAGTTGCATTTCTATTTGGATGGGAATCTCCAGGGAATCCTAGAACTTTGGGCTGAGTAAGGGAGACAAAAAAAACATCTAAAAGGAAATATTGGTCAACCACTGACACGTTGTCACAAAAATTAATGGAATCATGCATCTATCTGCTCACCAGAGGACCTGGGTTATATATATGGAATTTGATCAAGCACCAGAAGACATTAATTAAATTGCCATCCTTCTAATAGATAAAACTCCAAAAGCAAATGCTGTTTGAAATTTAATTAGTAAGCTTGATAGATGTTCCAACCAATTAATGCATTCAAGATTAATGCTCTTGTCTCTTAATTTCCATGCTCTTTGCACAATTTTACCACCTGACTTGCTCAAGGTCATATGGGACAGCCAATAGACTATAATTCCACTCTAGATAAACTTTATAGAAGTATTGACAGAAATGATTAAAAAAAAGAAGTGCCTAAGACAAGTCATTATGCCTTGAAAGATCTATGTACGTCATACGTCCAGGAACAAAACTATCCCTAGATCAAAATCTCTATTAGGAATGCTCTCCTGATATCCCTAAAGACTTTTGCTCTTTTCTTTGTGCACATCTGCAGCAGTGGTGGGATTCAAATATTTTTACCACCGGTTCGGTGGGTGTGGCTTGGGCACTCTTTGTGCGCGTGCATACACTTTGCGGGCACATGCGCACCAAATGCGCACTTTGTGCAGACGCAGAGGCGTTTGCACAGGCACAGAGGCATTCTAATTCACCTCCTGCAAGCCTGCACAATCCCGGTTGCTTCATCAGCTGCTGCGCAAAGCAGCTGCGCTTCAAATTCAGAGGATAAAGGCAGGAGTGGGATTCTACCAGTTCACACCTATTCATTAGAGCAGGTTGTTAACATTCTAAGCAGTTCGGAGAACCGGTTGTTATAAGAAATTACTGGCCTAATCCTGTAAGGAAGGCAGGAAGGAAACATTCTGGTGTTGCTTACAGAAACTGCCTCTCCGTTAACCCTTATTACGTTCTTGGCAGGACTAGATTTCCTGTCTCAGGAACATCTCTGGAGTTTTTTTCCCCCTCCTTTGCTGGTACTTTGCTTGTGTGGAGTGACCGTTCAGTTATAATAGCACTGAAAAAAGTGACTTATGACCATTTTTCACACTTACGACTGTTTGCAGTATCCCCACAGTCATGAGAGGCCAGTTGAGGAGATGTGTGTCTCTATGTGACTGATATTGAGTTGGCCATGGCCAGCCAATAACATGACCACCAAGCCACACCCACCCAGTCACATGACCACCAAGCCACACCCACAGAACCAGTTGTTAAAAAATTTGAATCCCACCCCTGGATAAAAGTGAGTATGGGAGCCCAGACAGGTGGGTGGGCCTAACAGCAGAGCAGCGGAGAGATCTGGTTTGGTCTCCACTACTCATTGCTGCTACCGGCTCGGCAGAACCGGGCCGAACCGGTAGAATACCACCACTGATCTGCAGATTGAGCTCTTCTTCTGTTTTAGCACAACAGTATACCAATCTACAAAAAAATATCTTCAAATACAGTCGTGACAAACATAAGTATAAAATCTCAACTCCACATTAACTTCAGAAATGCCCTAAGGCAGGGGTCACCAACCTTTTGGACCTCAATATGTTTCTAATATAACTTAATTTAGGAATTGCAGAGCTTTGCAGAGATATTTTCATATATTTGTTTCTTTGTGTTCTTGTCCTTGGATTTGCCCCATCAATAGTGTGGCAGCCTAGGATGAGAATTTCCTGTTATCTGGGTTGAGGGTAAAAGGCTGATGTCTTGAGTATGATGAATAGAAGAAATTGGCTCTGAAATGATCGAGGAATTAGAAAGTTTTAGTTTGTCTAAAAATTCTGTCCTTGCAATTAATTGTACTGAAACAGTGAAAGGCAGAGAAATATGATGCTAAGTGAGTTGTTGAAAAAAATAGCTTAGAAGTCCCACTAATCAGATTACCCACAAATACCAGAACCAGATTGCTCTGACACCTTAACTTCCACATTGTGCTGGTTTGTTCAATAACAAAAAAACCACACATAGTTTAATCTTATTACTTAGTTGGATGGGCTCGGTCTGATCCAGGTCTTGTTTTTAATACTTAATAAAATTTCAAAATATTGTAGATTTCAGTGCAGGGTGGGATGGAATATCTGTAGTCCACAGCAGGGGTCTGAAACCTTTTGTGCCTCAAGGACCACCAAACTCATAATTTTAAATCCCAGGGACCAGAGACCCTGGGAAAATCCCCAAAAAAATGTCTGCAGGAAAATTCCCCATCCTGTTTTCCTACCGATTGATCATTCTTTATTTGGGATCGCAGGATACTGTCTCCAGCTCTGTTCTTGTGGGGGTGGGGGGGGGAAGAGACTTTTGGCTTCATGCAAGGAAAGCAGCAGAATCTTTCTTTCTCTCCCCCAAACTCCACCAGAAATGAGTCTTTCTGAGACTTGTCGCTCTGGCTCAGTCTCTTGGAGCAGGATGCCTTGCAGGATCCCAAAGACTCATTTCTGGTGGAGTTTGGGGAAGAGAAAGAAAGACTTCTGCTGCTTTCCTTGTGTGCAGCCAAAAGCATAAGAAGAAAGAAGCAGCCCAGTGGCCAGGCCAGGCGCATGGGGTAAGTGGGGCAAGTTTCCCCCCCTCCCCTTACTACTAAGAGCTGTTTGCAATGCAAGCGACGCAAGCCTTGTGTTCCTGTGTGGGCAGCGCAGCCTTCTGTTCCTGCGCAGCCTGGATTAATTGCTTTGGGGGGGTGTTTTGGGGGTGACATTTCTCTGCGGACCACCAACATTTTCTCATGGACCACCAGTGGTTCCCAGCCCACTGGTTGGCGACCACTGATCCACAGAGCTTCAAGTGTTCTTACCAGCAAACTCTTCTGCTTTGATGGCAGACAAACGTTCTGTAACAGGTCATTGCCTACCAGCTACTTTTTGAGAAGGAAAGTATTTGGCATTTTAGGTATCTTCCATGTTTGGCATTTTAGGTATGATGACCAGCTAAAAAACATGTGTCACTTATCCCAATTTTAGTAATGCTTATCATATTTGCTTTTTATCAGAAGACATGGGGGGAAATACTTCCTCAATACTTATTGGACAGTTAGTCCCTTAAGAAATTAAGCTTCTGTTAATAGTTTTTATTTAATCTAAAAAGCAGTAAGGGAAGTCCATGTATTTATTTTGCAGTTGTAAAAGGCATAGAACTGTACTAAAGTAAAATGACAAAGCTATGCTAGTTTTCAGTTTAGTCTTTTGAAATAAGTTAAACAATATTCTAGTAAGATCTCTTTTTTCAAATAAGATAAATAATGTTCTAATGCTTAACATAACAGAGAATAACAGAACAACAGAGTTGGAAGGACCTTGGAGGTCTTCTCGTCCAGCGGTCGCCAACTGGTGGGCCGTGAGAAAGTTTTGGTAGGCCACCGAGAAATCTCACCCCCAGAGCAACCCCCCACCAAAGCAATTAATCCAGGCTGCGCAGAAACACAAGGCTGCGCTATCCACATGGCCCGTGGGAACCTTCCCTGTCCACTCACTCCTTACCCAGCAAACTTGCCTGCTAAATTGCTATTTTTCCTTTTTCTGACTATCATCTGTTCTGCTGTGCTGGGAGATTTAGATTAGCTAGGAAGCAGGAAATTGTTGGATTTCTTGCTTTCTAGCTAGTCTTTAGATCTTCGGTTCTGCTTTTAAGCACAGCCGAACCTCCCTTAGGACTGAAGTTTCTATTATTCAGTGCAGACTCATGGCAAGCAAATTTTATGTGACAGACTGAGCTAGCCAATGGCAGATAGATAGATCACTGAATGAATCTGTGAGCAACTCAATCTGCTTGCTTGCTTTGCCTGATTTTGGGTAAAAGTTGCTCTTTTTTATAAAAATTCAATATTTATATAAATATTTATAATATTTACATACAAGGCATGCCCAGCCAATCACATGACCACCAAGCCACACCCACAAATTAGACCATGCCCATAGAACTGGTTAGTGATCCCTGGGATTTAAAATTATGAGTTTGGTGGTCCCTGAGGTCCAAAAGGTTGGCGACCCCTGTTCTAGTCCAACCCCCTGTTCAAGGGAGACCCTATATCATTGCAGACAAATGGCTGTCCAATCTCTTCTAAAAAATCTCCAGTGTCAGAGACCCACAACTTTTGGAGGAAGCTGTTCCCCTGGTTAATTGTTCATTGTCAGGAAATTTCTCCTGAATTTTATGTTGGTTCTCCCTTGATTAGTTGCTTCCACTGCTTTTTGTCTTGCCTTCAGATGCTTTGGGGAATAGCATTGACTCCCTCTTGACTCCTCACTCCTAATCCTGCAACTATTCTTCATATGTTTAGCCTTCAACCCCCTAATTATTTTTGTTGCTCTTCTCTGCACTGTTTCTAGCTTCTCAACATCTTTTTATACCATGGTGACTTTTGGTACTACTACCAAAAGTAGTAGTAACACTTCACATGACCTTGATTTGGTGTTTGCAGCACTCTGCTGGCTCATATTTAAGTGATTGTTCACTAGGACTCCTAGATCCCTCTTGCAGTCACTGCCATTGACCTGGTACCACTTATTCTGTACCTCTACATTTGGTTTTTCTTGTCTAAGTGTAAAACCTTTTCTCACCATTGAATTTCATCCTGTTAGATAGGGCTTAGTTAGCCTCTCTTCTGGGGTGTAAGTATTCCTCTCTTATGTACCTATATACCAGAGATGGTAATAGTCAGCAGTTATTCAATCAGCATTTACATGAAGTGGCAAAAAGTTCCTTGACACATTTCAACGTATTTATCACACTGCTGCTTTGATAAACCCAAATTTATTGGTTTCCACACCCAAGGGCACTAGAGGGCAGTGTGGCAACATAAATGATTATATTGCACATTGCTCAACTTGGGTGGCATGCACTGATTTCCACATTCAGGGCAGATTCAACCTGGAGAGGTGTTAGTGGCAAATCCTTCAGATAACTGAGAAAAACAGTGCAGTATGAGGTGAGGATAATTGAACACAAGAGGATCTAATGCTAATGTGCCAGAGAATTATGGTTAGCTGCCAATTCCTGATAGCCGTGCTAAAACCTTTCAGAGATATTAGAAATCAGCTGACCACCTATTGAAAATCTGGTAGATCAGAATCATTCTGATTTACACAATGGAAAAGTCCATTTCTTTCAAACCAAACTTTATTATCTTAACTACTATTTCTCCAGTGCTGGGGATCAGCTGATTTGTGAGTTTGGAAACTGACAATTAAAATCTTCCATTTTCTCTACCATTCAGACCAAACATCTGGTTCCTATGTTTGGAAAAGTGTCCGTAAAGAGAGAGAGAACTTGGTTTTTCACTTGTGAGGATTTTCCTAGACAACTAAGTTCTAGGTAGGACTTGAGACCTGGCACCTTTGAGAGCAGTGGCTCTCCTCTCTTAAACAGGTATCAGCTGCCTGGGAATGAAGTCTCATCAATCTGATAAAAGCAGCAGCATCCCCTTCTGATGATTGTCTCATGTTCAAAACAATCAGAATTCAATATTACAATGCAAACTGTCTTCAGCAGATGGAATATAGAACTGCATCCAGAGAACAGATATATGTGAGAGTAATGTAGGTTCCCAAGTGGACCTGGACTGTTGAGCCTTTCCTTGCACAAAGGACCTCTCAGTCTTTTGACTACCCACCACTGAAGACTTAAAAGTGATGCAGTGTTTTGTGGTCATAGCCTGGACTACGCTGTTTCATGCAACAGTATTGGAATTCTTGCAATTCATGGACTTTCAGGTCTCCATAGATTCATTCTAAATCCTTGTGGATCCAAAAGGATAATTAGCAAATTAGAACAACTTACAAGTTCTTATCCTAGCGTTGCATTTAAAAGATTGGGTTTTCTGCCAAACTGTAATGTTTAATATGAGCAAAAAGGGAATTGTTACATGGGAAGTATAATATACATATGAAAATAGAACCATCTGTCATAGAAGAAAAAAATCAAACTTTGTGATACTAAATAAATTATCAGGTAAATTCTCTTAAAATTTTATTACTGGTACACTATTAGATTTTAGCTTTTGCAGAAAGATAAATGGGAGCAAAAGAAAAACTCACAACAAAATGAGATAAAACTTTTTATTCTCTTATACATAAGATATTAATTATTTTGAAAGCAAACATACAAGAAACAAAATTATTGTTAAATGTTCATGTGCTAGTTGCTAACAATAGGTTTTTCCGAAAGATACGTTCAGTCTTAGAATCATTGATTGTAAGGATTTGAAAGTTTCTTATCTACTGGAAGCTCTTGTCAGTTTGTGTATATTATGCTAGATATGCAAATATATTTTAGCCATTTAAATTTTATACTTTTTGAAATCCCACTGTATCCCACTGTTTTTTTTTTAATGTTTTGGTCCTTTATATCTTTCTTCTTCTATATGAACTCAAGATGGTATACATGGGTGGGCCATAAAGTATTCCAGATTCAGTTCCAAAAAAGTAGCTTGGAGCACATGGAAGTGCCAATTGAGCTTCTTGTCTACAATTCCTTAAAGAAATTTGATTTTTCTTGGACCCTGTTGTCTAGAACTGTCATATGATACAGGGAAAAATATAACTCCTTTAATTATGTTCATGTCCCCAGAAGCACTTTTAGGGAAGTGAATTTGAAGCAGTAAATAGCACTAGTACATAGAACTTCACTTTTCACAATTACTTTGTGAAATAAGTTGAAAACTAAAGATCTACCCATTCATCAAATCTGCTTCTGTGGGTCCCCAAGTCTTTATCTAACATCTTTACTATAGCCTATAACAACACACTGAAACAGTCAGAGGACTCATTGGTATAGTGGTGGAGGAAAGTAAGGAAGAGTCATGCTAACTGAAAATGTTTTGTTTATTTAATGAACTCTGCAGCTCAGTAGGGCTGATTCAGTGACTTACTTAGAAATACATAACAATGTAGGTCAATGTAGATAAGTTTAATATGGCATAATAAAGTGAACCCAAACCAGAACTATAATCAATCACAGCAAATATTCAAATTGAACATATTTATTATGTTTATTAAATAAGCATATGCAATTTGTTATCCATACAAAGGTCTAAAAAAATCATTAACTGACTTGTTCCCTTGTGCTGCTGTGAAACTATAAGCCACTGATACTGTTTGTGGTAAGGAAGCTGTACAGTTCTGGATTCCCCAAAAGCCAAGCAAAAAGAGCTAATCAGTTTTAGATTTTGTTTGCATGCTGGAGTTAATTTTATAGCTCATTTATATTAATAAACCTATCCCAGTTTACTTCCAACACTAGCAACTGTGAGAAGCCAATTAAATTAATATCAATTTCTTACAGCTGGGATTTGTCTCAGACTTCATATGAATTTATTTGTGCTGATTAAATAAGAACATGCTAAATTTAATTTTAATTTCAGTAATTTCATGTGCACCTCCTCAATAGTAACCCAGGTAGAAGCACATTACAGTCAGTTGAATGTGCTTCTGTCATGGGATTAAGAACTCAGTCATCCTAATTACAGATACAGAACTTCACAAAGGGTTAATTTATAGTTGTAATTAATCTTAGTCTCAGATGGAGTAATGGTTAACATTAGATAAATTAATTCAAATTTTTGTTGTTTAATACCAGGATGGGTGATACTCAGCTTCTCCTTGCCTACAATGGCAGGAATAACGAAAAACCATTTGAATTTTTTATATTATCAGACCTTGATTACAAAAATTACAACAACTATTGTACTATATAATATAAATCTAGATATAGATTTTAAAAACATTAAATCCTTGCTGCCATCTGCTGCTCATTAGACTTCGCAACCCAAGCCTGGTCATCATAAAACCACATGGAGAAACAGAGATCTTCTTAAATTCATTTCTTTAACCATATATAGATAGATATAAGCATGCCAGCTACCCTAAATCAAGAAAACAGTTTATTCTTTCTATAATCTTGTTTCTTTTAATTTCCTATTGTCAAGTTATAAAGTATTGAATGCTACTTGGACTGTTCACTTAAATTAATTCAGTCCAGGAAATCTACAGCTGCAAATATTTTAAATGTTCAATATTAAACATATTAGAGAATATAATGAACTATGTTCTAAATTTCAGAAGTTACTATTCTCCTGAAGATGTATTTATGGAAACACATCAACATGACTTCTTGTGTAAATTTTTTTGTGTAAACATGGAAATCATAGACATATTATTTAAATATCCTAAAAGAATTGTATATCTTTTATTCATCTCAAAAGTGAAGAAAGTGAGGTTTTTTGCTCAAGGTATAGGTTTCTGGACAGAACTAAGTTTAAGCCCAGTGATTTCAAATAGCTAAGCATTGCCTGAATGTGGGCCATATTTATTTCAGGAATGCAAATTGTGTCATCACTGCTCTTCTAAGGGGAATTGATATTTGAAATACCTAGAAATACCTAGATTATATTTACAGCTGTACAATACTAATATATATTTCTAAATATATTATAACCCATCACATTAGGAGTAATTGGGGTTAGGGTTAGTTTACAAACCAACATCTTTTATTGCTTTTCCTGATATTTACATTTTACTACCATTGTTCAATAACTTCTCAACGCTGGGCTTAAAAGTTTTTTTTTATGTTCCTATGTGCCAACTTCTATCCAGATTACAGACGGTATTCAGCTGGGAAGCATTTTTACAAAGTCCTATTAAAATGATAAAAATCTTCATTTCAAAAATTAGTGGATTTCTGAGTAGCTTTGCTATGTAAAACAGTTTATTACATTGTTAGACACTTCTTTGTGTATTGCACAGGAATGAACCTACCTAGTCAGCCACATATCTTCAGCTATGCAAGAGATATTTCGCACTTTTACCTGTTGCATGGAAAGCTAAACAATGTGATTCCCTGCATGTGTATATACTGACACACACAAATATAATATTTTGAGGCAAAACCAGTAGACATATTGTGGTTTCATGTTTTCTGCAGGCAAAACAGTTACTTCTAAGTCATCCTGAAAAAATGAGTTTTTCTAAGATTAAAACACCATAAATGGTTTTATTAATAACAAAACCAAAACCTAATGCCAAATAAGAACGAAGTAAACACATGAGAAATAATACCACCCTTCTCCATAGTGGGTAACTATAGCCATATCTAATAAATAAGGTTTATTTCCTACATTACTTTTCTCTTACCTGTACCCCACTATACTCACAAGTATAGAGGGAAAGGTCCATACTCAAGACCTGCACAAAAGAAAGAAAAATTTTAACAAAACTTTTTAATTATGTATGTGTTGATAGGTGGGATTGCTTGAAAAAAATGTGAATAAAAGGATGGATGAGGATAAAACTACCTTGGGATAGTTTTACACTCTGATACAAAGGATCTCATAAGCAAGAAACCAACTTCCATATAAAATCAATCCAGAAATTGGAGTACTGATTACAATAATAGTGGGACTGCCCAAATTATTGAACTTTCCCCAAAGAAATGCATATAGAGAGCCTGGCAGGGGGAAACTTTATTAAACATTTTCTTTGTCAAATTCACATACAAAATTCATTGTAATGTGACAAGCCACATCATTCCAGCCCCCAGAGGTGATCATTTCTACACAGTCCTCCTCATCATAAGCATTATTTGGTTCACCGGTGCTCCATTTGTTGAAGGTCTGCATAGGGGATCGGTCAGAGTAGACAAAGCTGCCTTCCTTCTCAAGGTCATTAATGCCAATGAAAACTCGGCTGAGGCCAGCTTGATTGATGTAAGAAGCAATGAGATTATTGGTGGCTTCATCCTTGGGCATGCTCAGTGTCCCTCCTCTTCCTTGGCAGTAGAGCTGGGCATCCACATACCGCTTCTGTTCTTTCACCAGCAGGTATGTCTTATTATCTGTCTCACGCACACCAGCAACAGCTGCGGGGGAGGGCAGTGCTGAAAAGTGACCACTTGCATTTCTATAAACTTACTTAATGCATTCCATATAAGACAGACACAGCTGACCAACTAAAAAGCAAGCCAGGTTCTTCGGAAAGCAATTCCTTTTATTTAGGAGGGGGAATATATTTCCATAAACATTCCTACCTTTTTTAATGAACTTCAGCTCTGTTGTCAGCAGGGTCACTTGATTATCCATTTTACCAATGGCTGTTCGTAGCTGGCCACATTCACAAGGAATACCTAAAGTATAAGAGCAGTCCAAAGGCCTACTTAATGGAACATTCTTTTTCCATTAAGCCCAACCCAATTTTGACAAATGGCCCATAAACCAGATATAAGTGCATTACAATAATACTCTTTCTTCGGTGTTCACCAACAGCCAGTCCTGAAAGTCATATAAATTCATATTTTGATTGCACTACTTTGGCTTCAAGTGCTCATCTTCTCTACACAGGCTTCCCCATGGAGAAGACCCAGTGGTGGGATTCAATTTTTTTTTACTACCGGTTCTGTGGGCGTTGCTTGGTGGGTGTGGCAGGGAAAGGTTACTGCAAAATCTGCATTCACGCCCCACTCCTGGGGGAAGGTTACTGCAAAATCCCCATTCCCTTCCCACCCCACTAACCTGCTTTCCAGCTCCGTTCTCCAGTGCAGGGCAACCAAAGAAGACCCAGCCAATCAGCTGGGACTCAGGCAGAGAATAGATGGGGGCGGGGCCCATCAGAGGTGGTATTTGCCGGTTCTCCGAACTACTCAAAATTTCCTCTACCGGTTCTCTAGAACGGGTCAGAACCTGCTGAATACCACTTCTGAGAAGACCCATGGGAATAATAACTTTTTTTTTTCCTGAACAGAGAACTCTGTTAACTGTATTTAAGCAGGGCTTTTCTGTTCTGATGCAACATGACCACATTAAAGATAGATTGTTCTCATTGAGATTCCTTCCTGTAATTTCCTGTATAATAGGAATATATGGTGAAAACAAGACACTAGTTCCAGTGTACAGATATTCCTTGATTTACAACAGTTCATTTAGTGACATTCCAAGTTACAACAGCACTGATAAAAATGACATGATCATTTTTCACACAACCGTAGCAGCTTCCCCATGGTCACATGATCAAAATTCAGATGCTTGACAACCGACTCATATTTATGATGGTCATAGTGTCCCAATGTCATGTGATCACCTTTTGCAACTTTCTGATATGCAAAGTCAATGGGGAAGCCAGATTCACTTAACTGTGTTACTATCTTAAAAACTGCAATGATTCACTTAACAACAGTGGCAAGAAAGGTCACTTAACAAGTGTCTCACTTAGCAACATAAATCTTGGGCTCAGTTGTGGTTGTAAGACTACCTGTATTAGTGAACACAGGAGGAGGACTTGCACAAGTGTAGAAATTACACAGTCCTAACATGCCCTGTCATACTTTCTTAAGCCTATTTTTAAGACACTAACATTGTTCACTTAACTCCAGAGTTTTATTAAATTGCAAAATGGACTTTGAGAGTTAGTCAGCCAGTTCTGATATTATTTACCTGGATCTCCATTAGGACCAGGTGGACCTATATCTCCATTATCTCCTTTTTGTCCTAAGAAAAAAGACAATTGAACTTATCAGCAAATGAGATTTTATCCAATATCAATACATTATTAAGCTTAGATATTATCTTTACCATACATAACTGGGAAAATAATGTCAAATGAAATCAAATGTAACATACACATAAACGTGTTTCAAAATCAAAATAATATAATTTTATTGAATTACATTGTTCATTTCTTGAAGAAAATACATTCCTGCAACTAAGGAATAAAATGTAAGATGCTTCAGGATTTCAGGGATGTCTTCCACTGTCATGGCAGCGGCACCAACAGCCCTGCCCAGAAGGAGGCCATGTGGCCACTGCTGGGCCACTTCTTCTGCGGCTGCTTGCTGCCGCTCACATGCGACGTCCCTGGCCTCCATTTCACCATCAGAGGCCTTCAGGAAAGGCCTCTGCATCCAAGAAACAAGTTCTGATGCATGCGTCAATCCAGACCTTGTTTCTTTGCTGCACAGGCCTTTCCTGAAGGCCTTCAACAGTGAAATAGAGGCTGGGGGCAGCACGCACAAACAGTGGCTAGCTGCCTCAGAAGAAGTGGGCCAGCAAGGCGAGGCAGGTGTCAGGGTGTGCGAGGCCTGGTTGCAACTGCCCGAAAGTAAGTGGGTGTGGGACACATAGGACAGCTCCACCCCCACCCCACCCCGTAGCTTGATTTTTACTCATGCACCTCGCCTCAGCCTGTGCAACCAGGTGCAACGGTTAAACTTAATATATTGCTCAAAGTTTAATACAGAATGAAGAAAAATATACCTTTTGAGCCTAAGGGACCAACTTTTCCATGTCGCCCCATGCTACCTTTCTGCCCTTTGTCTCCCACTTCTCCTATAATATAAAAAAATCAAAGGCAAATAAAGACTTCTGTTTTTATGAACTTCTAACACCCTATATGTCTACATTATAGCATGTCTTAATTAAAACTAAATCTAGTTAAAGCTGAAAGGAACAGAATGTGCAAGAGCAAAAAGAGGATAAAAAGAAAAGGGAGAATGTGTGTTGAAAGAATTACTTCCAGTTAACCATGGTCCATGGGGAAAGTGCATCATATTTGCTTGGAGTATACACGCTAAAGAGAAAAAGTTAACACAATAATGATAATTCAAAGAAAATCGTGCACACCAGCATGTGTTTATTAAAAAAAAAAAAAGCTCCAGATAAAAAGGATCCATCTTTATTATTGGCTTGTGTCATTTTCTTAGAGCTTAAAGCTTCAGAGACAACAAATTAGAATTGCAAATAATGCTGATTTTGGAAAATTTTACTCGAGAGATGTTTCTCCCAGTCTTTTGTATCCTTCCAATCTGGTCAGGCTGGATGGGCACGTTTTGTATCCCACTGCCTAAGGAATGCCGGCTGGGCCCAGAAGATAGGACTTTTTTTGCTGTAGCACCTGAGCTATGGAACATTCTCGCTATGGAAATAAGGCTAAATATGGAATTGCAGTTTATCAAACACAAAAAATGAAGAGCTTTTCCAGATCACTGCGTGATTCTTAACTCTTTAATTCTTTCAAGCAGTAATTTTTCATCTTCTCCAGAAACAATTATTATTTGGGGCAAGATCTGGTATCTTTCCCAATAATGAGGTTGCTGTTGCAATCAGGGTGAGGTTCTGCTCAGCAACTTTGGGTCGTTTTGGGCTGCTATTAGCTTGTCCACTCCCCCATTACTGGGAACACTTTCCTAATTCTAGGCACCAAAAGAAGAAGGACAGATCTAAATGTTTCAATATTTTGTATTTTCCACTACAAAACTCAATCAACACAATATATAGTAATTCTCAAATAAACCATTCCACATACATGCTAATTTTAATAAATCAAAAATATTTAAATTGAGTTTAATTAGGTACAAACCTATATATGCAACTGTGACCTTACGAAAATATACACAAATAGTATATTCTCCATTTACTATTAAGCAATATTAATCCAATGCTTAATCCATTTTTAAAATAAGATTTACCTTTTTCCCCTGGAGGTCCAACTCGACCAGGACGGCCTGGAGCACCTTTTTCCCCCTTTTCTCCATTTTCCCCTATTATGTAATAAAACATAAGGTAAAATGAAACAAATTATTCAAAATTCAGTGATATTATGTTCAGAATTCAATTTTTGTAATGAAAATGACAGCATCATTAATATTGTTTGTCCTGTTTATGTATGTAGTGTTCTTCTCATCACTTCACCATCTCTCTCAATTTTTACATTTAGAAGGTGTTTTTTTTTTTTTTTTAAAGGAAAACAGAAAAAATAGGTGTTTTACTACAGAACTTCAGACTTTATAGACAATGGGAACATAATGGATTTCAAAAAGCAAGTATAAGAGAAAGTTATATACAAATTTCAACTAATAGAAGGGGGAAGTAGTTTGGCTTTTGGTTTGGTCTGAAGAAACTAGATGGCAAAAAGAAATCAAAGTTCTCTGTCCCTCTTTCCTGCTACCTTGTGATTGTCCAGGTTTTTTACATGAAGGATGCAATTATATTTGATCTGACTATTGATTGCATTATTCCACAGCCAGAACATTCATTATATTTTCTCCTCTAAGGAGAAGATTATATTTAGTTAGATACCTCAAGGACCTACATCATTACTGAGCTGGTAGCTGGTTCAGATAATAAGCCGCTCTTTCCAAACATGTTTTTTCAGGGGTAAGCAATACCACTACTAAAGGATCACAGGATGACCATCATGCATATCACTCATGTAGACAAGGTTATTGTAATTACAGTAATAACAGCTGATTATTACTGATCAGATCCTCTGCATTTACTCAGTGCCTGTTCTGTTAATTTTTTCTTTAAAAATGTTAAGATATCAGGTTCCTTGACTTAAAATACAGAACAAGGTATAGAGTTAAAGTATAGAACAAGGAGTATAACATCACACAACAAAACAGTGAAGGTCCTTGAAATACTGTACCTTCAGATATACTAATTAAATCTAATCTTCTCCTTAGGAGTGACAATATAAGGAATATACTGGGTATAGAGTGCAGTTGTCAAGGTCACTTTTAGCAAGTAACCAGAGTCTACCTAAGGTTATTGTCTGAGGTAAGAATGTATTATCCTTCAGCGAAAAGTTCAACACTGTTAATGTGAGTGCCTCCTTCACCTTACTGAGAATAGCTGGAAGCAATAGCAAGTGTAGAAGTGTAGCTAAAAGCAAGGAAGGAACAGTAGGGTACAGCTACTCTCTCCCATCACTACACATTTATTGCCAGGAACAGCAGTATCTATCATGCTACCTAGATTTTAGTAATAGCATCTCAGACATCTGGTCATTTCAGATGACATGGCTCCTTGGTTTAACGTCTTAGCCCTCTCAGAAGCTGCTCCTAACATCTCCCTGAAGAAATATGATTGGTCTGCAGTACTAAGACTCAAATTGCATAGAAGTCAAGGGCACACTGGATTTCAGCCAACAGATGAAAGACTCTATATTTCATTAGTGTATATCTAAGCCAGGGAGATATCCCCCCTGACAGTTTAGCTCAGACACTGATGACTTTTTAGAGATTTTACATTAGCTGCAGACTTCGTAGGTAGGTCATTTTGTGCTTCACTGCATTTCTGCATCAATCTCCCTCGCCATTATGACTACAGCTTCTAATTAGAGAGACTGTGCTGAAGCATGAACAAATTTGTTTTTTTCCTTCAGGCTTTCATATTTTTAGTTTTATATCTCAGTGTTCCCGTTTCCTTGATAAAAGAGCAATTATTATTAGAACTCCAGAATCATGCATAATTGTTAGCCTTGGTGCGTCACATTTTAGCAGACTGGTTTTTTTTTTTTTTTTTGCAAAACACTGCCAATTGTTCAGGCAAACTGAGCAAAGCTGTGCAGTTTTTCTCATCGTAAAGTTTCAGTTTTGCA
The DNA here is from genome assembly GCF_049901735.1 of Notechis scutatus. Classification (NCBI taxonomy): domain Eukaryota; kingdom Metazoa; phylum Chordata; class Lepidosauria; order Squamata; family Elapidae; genus Notechis; species Notechis scutatus. The sequence continues at coordinate 130,698,932 of NC_142009.1, read as the reverse complement.
GATCAAGAGGGGAAATGAAGATACACTACTTCCAGTTTGATTTCCAAAGAAGGGGTCAAAATGCAAAGACTGGGCCAATAAGAAATAGCATATGAAACTGCATTACCAAGCAGACATATACAAACACCCCATTTAATAATATTGTCCACTTTTTTTCTTCTATAAGGGGCCATATTCTTTTTTGGACATTGAGAAAGATCAAGACAATAGGGGTGTGTAGAAATCAGTGCTTTTCACTGAGGAAGAGACATTCCAGAAAGCCAAGCAAGCAATCTGGAAAGGTGTCCAAGGACAGACTGCTGGAGCGGGTGAGAATCACCTATGTTTCTTCCTCCTCCTCCCTTCATATCCCTCCCCCGTTGTCAGGGCAATCCACCTGCCAATCGAACAGCAGTATTGGGGTGAGGCAAGAGAGAGAAAAGACATGATGGCTGCCTGAGAGCTCTGTAGCCATAGGCTAAATAAACAGAACCAAAGCCCAGGAGTCAAAGTAAAAGGGGAAACTTAAAGTTAGACAGCACACATGAGAAGATGCAGCAGGAAAGTAGGCAGCAGCTGAGAAAGGTGGAAAGAAAGATATGATTCTTTCCTTCCCTCATACTGGCATGAGGTTAAACACTCTGTGAGCCATTTTCCTCAGACGGAGCAAATATTTGCAAAAATAGGAAAAGAATGAAGAAGCCCCATCAGGAACAAAAAGCGGGAAAGATTAAGAAAAAAATGACTTATTTGGGTGAGAGATAGAAAGCAGAAATCAAAAAAAGATTGAACTCTGCAGAAAAAAAGGAGAACTCTAAAGAGAGTGAAAAAGACATACATACATACATACATACATACATACATACATACATACATACACGCACACACACAGAGGGTGAGAGAGAGAGAGAGAGAGAGATTCAGACAACAGAAATAGAGAGGTCAGCAATAAACAAAGATATTGGAGATATAGAAAGATACGAGATTTTTAAGCGTTCTTTTTGAAAAATAAGTCTCTTCAATTAATTGTCCATGTTTCCAGCACTTTGTATTTATTAGAAATTCATTAATATAGTTATTGGTGGTTTAAAAAAATGTGTCCATGCTTTCCCATCATACACACAACACTTCAACGGAAAGAGGTGAAGAAAACAATGGCTACATTCATATCTTGTTCTAACCCAGGTCTTGTGGAACAAGAGATGCTGGGTTCAGATTATGAATAAGCACAACATGGTTTATAGGCTGAACTCATTTTTTATTTATTTACTCATTAAACAAATGTATATCACCACCCAACTCAGACACAGGTAACCCTAGCACCCATACATTAGTCAAGATTTGTTAAAGAAGGAGAAGTTGCTACATTGTTTCCAGAGAGAGTTACAAGCGGCGCACAGAATTCTAAAAGGGAAAGTTTTTTTTTTTTTCCTTCACTCTCCTTCCTAACGTGACAGCGGATGGAATAACAAGAGAAATCTGAAAATCTAGGTAATTAAATACTGAAGAGATAAGGATTTCTGAATGTTTTTTTTTTTTTTTAAAGACTTTAAAAAAATTTTTTTGCTGTGAGTGGGAAGGGAGAGGGAAAAATTGGATTAGAATTTGAAAATAAGGAAAAGACTGCCTGGATTTTTAAAGAGCTATAAATACTAACAAGGCTTCTGAAAGATATATATTAAATGGAACTTTGTGATCAAACTCAATCCCAGAAAGAGAAAGTGAAGGAGAAAGTGCTTAAAAGAATTAACCTACTTGGATTGCTTGGTGATTTTACCACTTTTGAGAATTATCTCTGATTAAAAGCACTTGGGTGGTTGCTTGGGAAAACTTTTTCTCTTTATAATGGCATTACTTGTGGACAGATTGAAACTTTTATATCAAAAATATGAGAAAGAAAAGCAAGAAGGGAAGGATGTTTTTGATACTCTTTTCAGTATTTAGAAATGGTGGTCTACACTTATGTAAAATTGAATGGACAACAGGACGACTGGGACAAAGAAGAAGCCATTTTTGATGAACAAGTGACTTTGGCTGGGGAAGGAAAGGAGAAAGAGAAAAAGGAATTTTTTTTTTTTTTTGAAAGGAGAGATTTGAAGTAGGAGAAGCAGGAATACCTTAATGAAATAATGATTTAAAATATGTGACGTGGGGGAATAATTATGGAAAGTAGGTGCTCCCACAAAAGTATGTTAATTAATTGAAAAGTAATGTGCTAAGTGTTTATGATATAAAAGAATATGAATATTAATGAATAGATCAGTATTGGTATTGATAATATTGTATAATTTTAGAATGTACCAAATAGAATCCCAGTGTAAGTTAGGTATTTTATATTAAGTATTATAAATGTAGGGGAAAGAGGTAAAGGCGTCATACTCCAATTAGTGTACAGGAGAAGCTTTTTTTTTTTAAAAGAAGAAAGATAAATCGATAGCTGGAAATAAACAGACAAAGAATAATAAATATTATGATTTGAATTGAGATGAGATAAATAAAATAAAATTAAGAGAATCTAAAGAGAGAAGAAGCTATATAAAAATTGAAAATGGTAATAATGATATGGAATGGCATATAAAATGAATATGAATTTGAGTTGGTGTCTGTACAAAGAGTTTTGACCGGGATTAAGCAACTTTCAGAAAAGATGTTTTTTTATGTTTATGTTTTGTGTTCTTATGTGTTTATGTTTGAATGAGTTAATAAAACCTTGGAGAAAGGTTAGAAAAGGACAATGGAGAGAAAGATAGAAGAAAATAAAGCAAGTTAGAAAGAGAAAATATGTGATTGTAAGGAAATGTGTTAATGTTGTAAAACTTTCAAATAATTTTTAGAAATTTTTAGAAAAAAGGTTTTATGTTTATCTTGTATGTTTTATATGCTTTTAAAAATTAATAAAATTTGTTTAATAAAAAAAAAGATTTGTTAAAGATATTCTGTTAAATAAACCAGACTCAATTTTACAACTGGGAAAAGCAATTATATTCCATCAGTCAATTTCTGCTTTATTTTCTTCCTTTTTCCGTATTCCAAGCTTCCTCACAATAATAAAAGACTGCTTATTCAGCTCAGGATTTAAGGTTATTGTAGCCTTACAATATCTGTATGAGAAAGTTAGGAAACTAAATCCTAACTTAGTTTATTTGTAAATCATACCAATGCTTTCTCTGTTTCCCCATACAACTATCACTCATAAAACTTCCTCGGCCTTAATTCTTCATGTTTAACAGCTTTTTTCTTCTGCATAATTGCTCAGTCCCTAGTTCACAAGTATTGTGGGACAAATATTATTATTTTTAAATTTTATTACGTCTCCTTTTTTAGTTACTCAAGGTGGCAAACATATCCAATACTTCTTCCTTCTATTTTTCCCAACAGCCCTGTGAGGTGGGTTGAGCTGAGAGTGACTTGAGTGACCCAAAGTCACCCAGACAGCTTTCATGCCTAAAGCAAGACTAGAACTCACAATTTCCTAGTTTCTAGGCCAACACTTTCAATATTAGACCAACTGGCACTTGAGGAGAAATCTTTATAAGAAAAGAAGAGAGAATGCACATCAGCAAAAAAGAATGTATATTAGAGAAATAATCTACAATTATTTAATAATAGAGATGTACATAAAATAGAAAATATATTGTGTTTAACATTTAGAACAAAATAACCCTCCGCAAATTGTTCCATTAGGATGTTTCAAGTTGGCTTCTGTTCTGCAGATAAAAACTTGAAACAGCTTGAGCAGAAGAGCATTTCTTCCCCCTAGGTCTCCTGAATTAGTTGGATGGGAGACAATAGTGATTACTACATAATACACAAATGGCAAAAATCTGATATAAACTATTCTTTTAAAAAGTTTAAAAAATAAGTATGGTATCCATAGGAAATGCAGCAGTTTACTCACTCAATGAAATATTTAAATCAGAAGCAAGCATCCCATCCCCCTTCTCAAGCATAGAACAAGCAGAGGTCTTTTCAATTACTTTAAATAAACTCTAGGTCAATTGGTGTTTTTTTTTCATGAATGCAAAAAAAATGCTGGTACTTTTTAATTGCGTGAATAACTCTAAAATAACAAAATGCAAGAAACAGGCACGGCCATTTTAACTTGGAATGTTTTGGATATCTTATTATAATTACACTGCTTGGATTCAATTCAAGGGTACATTTTGGAGACAGGGAGCTATTTCTAGAAACACTGACCCAACTATGATTCCATTTTTAGGGTGAATTCATGAAGATGTCTTTGAAGCAGTAAGAGGCACCACAGCACTTTAAACAAAATTTTATTGTGGCATGAGTGTCTTCAGAAAATTAATTTATTTCATCCAATTCATTGAGCAAATACAATAGTAGAGTATACAATGGAGAATAAGCTCACTAAACAGTTAACAAGAATACAAAGATTACATCCTGACATTATCAAAAGAAAATACTCCCGCCCCCAATCTACATTAATGAAATACAGTGAAGTGAAAAAGTAACAAAGACTGCTTAACTCCAACTTGGGGCAACTGTTGTAGCAGTCATTCAGCTATATTTGTGTTGATAAAAGATTTGATGATTTTACTAATTCCAGTAGTCCCTATAATATTTCAACAATTATCTCAAAATCAGAGGCGATATACCACACATGACAGTTTTCTCTAAAATCTTTGGTCAAAAGAAGAAGAATAAAAAGCTTATTCCCAAATGGTTTCTATTTCTTCCAGAATTAACCATCAAATGTATGTGAAGGTGTCATGTTGTCCTTCATTTTTATTTTGTATCATAAGGCCTCCCAACTTCATTGCAACAGAACTACCATTTGCTTACACTGTTGGCGATTCTTATTTTCATGATAAAGAGCCCAGCCCTGTTGATAACTACATATAAAATTATGAGCCATGGTGGTGCAGTGGTAAGAGTGCAGTACTGCAGGCTACTTCTGCAGGCGACTTCTGCTGGCTACCAGCTGCCCACAATTTGGCAGTTCAAATCTCACCAGGCTCAAGGTTGACTCAGCCTTCCATCCTTCTGAGGTGGAGTAAAATGAGGACCCAAATTGTAATGCTGACTCTGTAAAACCACTTAAAGAGGCTCGGTAAAGCACTGTAAAGCAGTATACAAATCTAAGTACTATTGCTATTGCTATTGATCAAGCTACTAAGATAATCCAAATAAGTTAGTAATATTTTTCAGAGTTTTGACAATTCTAAACACAGAATATGACTAAAGTAGAGAAGAGCAAATCACTAATAACCAAGCATACCATTTCCAAAATATCCACTCTATCTAACCTTGCCCCTCTGAAATATAAATGATTAAGTAATTGCAGTCACAGAATGGGTCAAAAACGGCAACAAACCAGCTAATGTGTATAAAATAAGGACATGAAATAAGAGAAATAAGGCCTGTTATTGTCCTCTGAATTCTACATTCTGTTTATGCAAATTAAACTCATTCTCTTGTAAAATATTTGTCAGTTTTTTGTTGGTGTATAGCAGGGGTGTCTAACTCGCAGCCGGCGGGTCAGATGCATCACACACTGGCCATGCCCACACTATTTTAGTGAAGGGAGGGAAGTCACAATATATCATGTGATGACAACGTGACAATGTGAGTTTGACACCCCTGGTGTACAGGTATCAGTATGTTCTAAGAAAATGAAATAGTATAAGTGAGGAACTAAAAGGAGAGAAGCAGAAAATGTTTTCAGGGCCAGTATCCAAGAAAATTAGAAAGATATACTTAGTTTAGCAAATAAGTTTTGTGTGGCTGTTTATTGGGAATTCTGTGGAAGGATTGTTTATGATCATCCAAAGCCCTCTATGGTTGTTTGCTTAAGCGGCAACTCAAATGACTGTTTCATTATTATAGGCCAATTGCTCCAGACAAGGAAAAGCTTAAGAGAAAAGTTGGCCTATTTCACTAAGAGAATGCAATCCCACTGACAATTACTAGAATGCCATCAGATCAATAAAAATGAAAAAGGAATGTCTGATTATTTGTGGGAAGAGAGATGCATATTACCTTTGAGGCCTGGAACCAGAATCTGAACAGAGCAGGATTCCTCTGCAATATGCTGAGCATATCCAGATCTTGGAAGAGACAGGAATGCAAGGCTAATTACAGAGACAAAGAAAACCAGATCACTCTTCATAATGAGCTTGTCCCTTACTCCTAAAGGGAGGAAAAATGAATAAACCATTAACAGGGATTCTAAATATTTTGGACAGTTCTAATGTGTTCACTATCTTCTAAGGACACAATAAACTTTACAGCATATTAATAGATATCTTTAATATATGATAGCTTGTTAAGTTGCAAAGTTTTTGGTAATATATTTTATTGGGAAGGGACACTCAGGTTTAGCAGAGTGAGAGTCTGCAACACAAATATATTTTCCCCTAGATCATAATCTATATTTAAGCCAACAGAAAAGAGTTTGGCTTGGTATACTTGTTCAAAATCTGCAGAAAAAAAGGAATGGCCCTTCATACACACTCACAAAAAAAGATTGGAAAGAAAAACCTAATTTAGTGGATGATGAGAGTGATCTGCATAAAGGTTCCCTGGGGAAGTCATGAACACAATTCCACACTGCTAAAAAAATTCAGTTGAAGGAAAAATAAGAATCTTTGGGAAAAATCCCAAGTCCAAATGATATGATGGGAAAATGTATAAAATTGCCTTTTCCTGCAGTTTTAAGTCAACTAAGAAAGAATAAAGGCTAAGATCTTGTTTCCGAATGAAGCAAAAACACCTGTGCCTAGAGTTGTGCAAGAAAAAATGGCAACGCATTCCTTGGTTTTCAGTTACTTCTATCAATCTTGATTAGTTCCCCTAGCAGATCTATTATTCATCTTAATTTCTGCTCAAATATTTTATGTGTGGGTTAGGGTACACATAACAGTATAAATATACCATTCCAATAATAACTTGATTTGTACAATATGCTTAAATACAAACTAACCACAATTTAGTACATTAGCTGAAGCTTGTAATTAATGTGTTGAGTGCATATCATTAATTTATGATTGAATGTCTTGTAAACCAAGAAAGCTCTGTTAAATAAGGATCAGCATGAATTAAGCTGCTGTGAAACACATTATATAGATTCAGCAAGCTCACCTTTATTGTTGAAAGAACCCACCAGCCTATGATATTAAAAATAAAATAAACCAGCATGGGGTAGCTGACAAGGATAAGAAGCAACTCTTCCTCCTTTTTGAATATTGCTTTTTTTAAAAAATTAACTACTGCTTAATCTCTTCGTTCTTTTCTCAGGTTAGTGAATCAATTAGAGTTTCAGAGCAGCTTGGCTTTTCCTGACATCAACCTTTCGTATGTATTGAACCAGCCATCATAGTCTATGCAACATATCAGGAGGGTTGTGAAAATACATGGTTGTACCTATCAGAACTGACCTATTCAGTTAGTCTCCAAATACAAACAGATGTTTGTAGACATACAGTTCTATATAGTCGGGAAATCAGAATCTACCTGTGTTTTGGACAGTAGCATGAAATGCTTAATATAAGTATCGTGATTTTGCTTTAATAAATTTATGTATTTAATAATACATTTAATAAATAAATCTGTAGGAGGATGATATAAAAAGGATATGGAAAGAAACAAAGAGTTCTGTTTACTCTGTAACTTATTCCTCTCCACACTATTTGTTCTTTTGTGAACTAAAAAGAGTTCTGGAGGTGGGAAATATATAATTCATTGTACAAATTTGTTTGCCTTAGAGGGAAAACAGTCAGACAATTCTCAATGCCTACAGAAACAGTTGCATTATTTTAAATACCGTATTTGCCGGCGTATAAGACAACTGGGCGTATAAGACGACCCCCAACATTTCCACTCAAAATATAGAGTTTGTTATATACTCGCCGTATAAGACTACCCCTCTTCCACACACCTTCCACTTTTGCACTTTTTTTTTTTTGACGCACTTTTCTGCTTTGGACAATTTTGAAATGAGCTAATCCAATTTTGAACCAAGAATATGCAAATAGCTATGGAGTTTAGAAATGAGTTTTAAAAATATTTTTCATTGCTTACCATTAAGCGTAAAATATGTTGTAAATAAAATGAGAACACAGGAAACGTTCTCTTCTCAATACAGCTGATCTCTCTCTCTCTCTCTCTCTCTCTCTCTCTCTCTCTCTCTCTCACACACACACACACACACACACACACACACACCAAAAACCCGGACACTGAAAAGGCTGCCAAGGAACAGTATATTCAATGCCTTCTCTTTAATCAAGAAACAAGGAATTCCTTAGAATCTTTTTTTTTCCCCAAGTGGCCCTCTTTAAAAAAAAAAATGGAGGTAACACTTTCATTCAAAAAGTCTTCCAGTATCTGGAGTCGCTCAGACATATTGAAGTGAGGCAGGAGAGTAAGTGAAATTTGAAATGATCCAGCTACCGTTTTCTTCCCCTCCCGCCCGAAGGCCATTATCTCCAAGTGAAAACGAACGAGGGAGGCAAAGAAGCCAAACACGCTAAAAAGGATCTCTTTATTTTCCTACACAAGGTCACACCTACTTTTCCGCATTCAAAGGACAACCTCTCCTCACCACCACCACACACACACACACCCCGCAATACCCGCAAACAATGTTCTGGGCATTAATCACCATTGCTACATTAACCTGGTAAATTTATACCCTGCCTCCCCAGTGTTGCTTTTGACGGCAGGATTTCACACAGCGGGCGCTCGCTCGCTCTCTTCTCCGCTCTCCCACCATTCGCACATGTTGGAAGCACCGTAAAACCTGATAACCCACCCGGGGCTCCCCATCCTTAACCTACAGCCGCCCGCATGCAAAACCTGCGTGCAAAAGAAAAAAAAAAAGAAAAGTTCGCTGCACGTGAGGATCTTCGAATCCTCTCCTCCCCACACCGCTAAGGAAGGAAGAGGGGAAAGGTTGCGCAGCACGTGGCGAGTGACACCCGCCACACACACACACACACACACACACACACACACACACCGCTCCCCCAACCTCCCTCCCGGCTGCAACTCAAGCTCGAAGTGGGAGTCGGAGTCCTCCGGCGTATAAGACGACCCCCACTTGGAGGCATGTTTTCAGGGCAAAAAGTCGTCTTATACGCCGGCAAATACGGTACATCTTTTTCTATGATCGTTTGTTTTCTTATTTTTTCTTGCTTTTCTTCATCTCCATAACATTTTCCTACTTTGCCAACCCATTTATCTGCTTTTTTCATTATTTTCAAAGCTCTTTCACCTTCTGTTTTTGTTTTTTAGATTTAGACGTCCTCTTTTGTTCCTTTTCCTTGAAATAGACTTATTTGGAAATAGCACTTAATTTTAGTTAACTGTACCAAAACATTGGTCCACATCTTTTTTTCCAAACCAGGGGATCTATTCCAAAAATTGGTTAGCAATCGTAATATAGTACAATAAACTTGCTTGTGAGAACACACAGGGTATCTCACACTCAATCCTGAGTGATCACAAAGTACAGTCACAAACTTGAGGTCAGGGTTCAAAGTTAGAGACTATAAATTATAGCCTAGTTGGAAGTGATAATTTTATGGTTTGCCTACTTGAAGAGGACTGGTTTAGGGAAGGATGCTCCAGATCTCTAGCAGCTGCTTGAAAGGAAAAATTAAATTTGGACTACTGTATTTCATATTCTTCAACCAACACTTTACAGTCCATATTCTATACTCCTTAGCATTGTGGGCACACATGAGAGGGAAGAATCAGAGCTGAACTTTTCAATTCCAGATATTGTACAAGTTGTGAAGATAATGCTTTGTGCTTTTGTAGCATTTTATTTGCTGCTTAAATAAAAAAAAAACTCGCTGTTCTCCTTATGCTTTCTGCAACACACTCTGTACCAAGAAACAACTAATTTATAATAGAACAGCATAAAATAAAAAATATACTCCTAGGCAATCCTGAACACTATAAAAATCAATTTCAGATGTTCAATAACTTTTTCGATGTAAAGACATGAGCCAGTCTGTATTCTATGACATTAGATGACCTACATTGCAACAATTCCAGACTGATCTCAACTCAGCCCTGATCTAAAATTCAGTACTCCTTTTTATCCAGTTTCCATAAAATATATATATATATACACATTATGCAGCCTACTCTCTTTTAAGCCAGGCTTTTGGCTGGCACAACCATCTTAGCATTACCTACCTTAGATTTGCTGAGAGAAGAGGCGCTGTAGCTGAACTGCTGACTGAAAGGGCACTGCACCACAGATGGACCTCATTGCTACTATTTACAAAAGTCCGATAGGTTTTAATTTGAAGTGGGCTCAACTGCTGCTCTTCGACCATCCAGCAAATCAGGCCCAACCGTTTGCAAGCGTTATCTATAAACAGCTTCCTGTTTGAAACAGCTCAGCTGTCCAGCAGGACGTTAATTAGGAGCAAAATGTGTGGGAACGAGGCAACAACCCATGATATAAACGGCTGCTTTTGGCAGGGTGCATTTTTGGGAATGCAGGACACTTCTCTTTTCGTCTCTCTCGCCTTCCCATGAAAAGAAGCCCCTTCGTTAACTCTTTCATGCCTAATGTCAGATAGCAGCCATGTGAATAGGATCCTAGGAGAGCAAAGGTCTTCCTTAGTGCCTTGCTTGGGTTGGGAGCATGGATATTCATTATATGCAGATATTTTTAAACCCAATAACATACCTATTCTAAACTGGCGGACTCCTGGATACCAGGACCTCCTTCTGCAGGAAATGTGGATGGTTTTATTGTTCATTTCTGAAAACGTCACTGTCCCTCAACAGCCTGCAGGATAAAGTCTCAGTAAATTGTCCCTGGTCTGGCATAACTACGTTAGAAAACAAGAGCTGAATCCCCACTATTCCCCACTCCAAAGCAACATCAGACTGGGACAGAAAGACACTTTCTTGATATTTTATGCTTCTCCAAGGTAGGCAAACTGAAGTTTCTGCATATTTTCTCGAATCCCTGTTGAACATTACTGAAAAATAGTGTGCTTTCTTCCAATATTGAAACAGGAAAATTTGAACAACTATTACCTGTCCTAAAATAGACTTAAACAGTTTTTTTAAAAATTGTCAAAGCCCACTAAGAACTGCCCCCCCTGAATTTTGCTCCAAATAATAGCAATATCGTTTCCACTGTGGATCCTGCAATCCCAACTGTTTATGAAAACATCCACCAAAAAATTGCCAGTCTACCTTAATATTACTTACATCAAACAAGTGTCCTCTAAATTTACTGAGATAAGGCACAAAAATCCTATCTAAAATTTATAAAGATTTTTGAATTAAACATCTAAATTAGACATTCTTGTTCATCCCTGTTGTTATCTTAAACCCACATGGCAAAACTTCCCCTTACAATTTATACAATTGTGAATGTGAACAATGAATGGCATGCCACAGCAGACTTGTAGCACCTAGTTGACCTTGGCTGATTTTGAAAAAGCAAAGACAGACCAGGTTATTTCGATGGCAGGCCACTAGGGAATTCCTACTCTTGAGAAATTTATAAAAAATTGTAGAAGAAAACATTGGAAATTTTCTTCATGAAGAAAACTGACAATTGTGTCCATGCATTCACCTGCACTTGTGTTCCACTCAAGGGAATCTTGGCATTTAATAATTTCATCTATCCCAGTACAGATTAAGACAGTCAATAGCTAGTTTCAAGTTCACTATTTCTAAACATGAACTTAGAAGTTCATGTAGCTTTGTAATTTCCCTGCAGGGGTGTCAAACTGGTGGCCCACAGGCCAGATGTGTCACACACAGGCCATGCCAACCCCAGCTCTGCAAAGGCAAAAGTTGCAATGTTGGGTGACATCGTTAGGTAACATCGTGACATGCTGAGTTTGACACCTGTGCCTTAACACATGTTCAAAAAAAGAGTAAGTGGGGTTATTTTTTGTAAAGGGTATATAGTCCCAGAGCAAATGAATATACAGGTGAAACTCAAAAAATTAGAATATCGTGCAAAAGTTCATTTATTTCAGTAATGCAACTTAACAGGTGAAACTAATATATGAGATAGACTCATTACATGCAAAGCAAGATAGTTCAAGCCATGATATGTCATAATTGTGATGATTATGGCTTACAGCTCATGAAAACTCCAAATCCACAATCTCAGAAAATTAGAATATTACATGCAATCAATAAAACAAGGATTGTACATAGAACAACATTGGACCTCTGAAAAGTATAAGCATGCATATGTACTCAGTACTTGGTTGGGGCCCCTTTTGCAGCAATTACTGACTCAATGTGGCGTGGCATGGAAGCTGTCAGCCTGTGGCACTGCTGAGGTGTTATGGAAGACCAGGATGCTTCAATAGCAGCCTTCAGCTCTTCTGCATTGTTCAGTCTCATGTCTCTCATCTTTCTCTTGGCAATGCCCCATAGATTCTCTATGGGGTTCAGGTCAGGCGAGTTTGCTGGCCAATCAAGCACAGTAATCCCACGGTCATCGAACCAGGTTTTGGTGCTTTTGGCAGTGTGGGCAGGTGCCAAGTCCTGCTGGAAAATGAAGTCCGCATCCCCATAAAGCTCATCTGCATAAGGAAGCATGAAGTACTCCAAAATCTCCTGGTAGACAGCTGCGTTGACCCTGGACTTAATGAAGCAAAGTGGACCAACACCAGCAGATGACATGGCTCCCCAAATCAACACAGACTGTGGAAACTTTACACTGGACTTCACACATCTTGCAGTGTGTGCTTCTCCATTCTTCCTCCAGACTCTGGGTCCTTGGTTTCCAAATAAGATGCAAAAGTTGCTCTCATCAGAAAAGAGGACTTTGGACCACTGAGCAACAGGCCAATTCTGTTTTTCTTTAACCCAGGTAAGATGCTTCTGACATTGTTGTTCAGGACCGGCTTGACAAGAGGCATACGACATTTGAAGCCCATGTCCAGGATCTGTCTGTGTGTAGTAGCTCTTGATGCACTGACTCCAGCCTCAGTCCATTCCTTGTGAAAGTTCCCAACACTTTTGAATGGCCTTTTCCTGACAATTCTCTCCAGGCTGCGGTCATCCCTGCTGCTTATGCACCTTTTTCTTCCACACTTTTCCCTTCCACATAACTTTCTTTTAATGTGCTTTGATACAGCACTTTGGGAACATCCAACTTCTTTTGCAATTACCTTTTGAGGCTTTCCCTCCTTATGGAGGGTGTCAATGATGGTTTTCTGCACAACTGTCAGGTCAGCAGTCTTTCCCATGATTGTGCTTCCTACTGAACCAGACTGAGAGACCATTTAAAGGCTCAGGAACCCTTTGCAGGTGTTATGGCTTAACTAGCTGATTAGAGTGATAACAGATAACAGATAATCAGAGTTGGAAGGGACCTTGTAGGTCATCTAGTCCAAACCCCCACACCATTTCTGACAAATGGCAGTCCAATCTCTTCTTGAAAGTCTCAAGTGATGGTGCTCCCACAACTTCCGAGGGCAAGCTGTTCCATTGGTTGATTGTTCTCACTGTCAGAAAGTTTCTCCTTATTTCCAGGTTAAATATCTCCTTGTTCGGTTTCCAGGGGGAAACTTTGTGGGACACTTTGAGCCTAGAATATTGAACCTTTTCACAATATTCTAATTTTCTGAGATTGTGGATCTGGGGTTTTCATGAGCTGTAAGCCATAATCATCTCAATTATGACACATCACAGCTTGAACGATCTTGCTTTGCATGTAATGAGTCTATCTCATATATTAGGTTCACCTTTTAAGTAGCACTACTGAAATAAATGAACTTTTACACGATATTCTAATTTTTTGAGTTTCACCTGTAGAGGCGCAGCAAACCCACATGCTCGCCTTTTTCTCTTCATAAAGCAATGTCTACGAGAAGCTACTACTGAAAATGAAGAAGACCCCCCTTTTTGCCTGTCTCTCGGGAAATCTTTTGATTTTCATTATTCCTGAATACTTAATGGAAGGTCTTATTGGACCTCATCTTTTAGCAGCTAATTATTTCTGGCGACTAAGGAAAAAACTGCAGTCAAACCAGGTAGAAGCTGCTTTGGGACTGATGATGTCCACAGATTGTGTTGATACTTCAGATGATTTTCATTAGAAATAACAGGATATGAATGTCTATATTAATCATTTGCACCTGAACTATTCCAAGAATCCACTTTGGCAATGATTTGTTTTCTAATAAATAAGAAATTACTTCAGCCATAGAGGCACAGGGCACTCTGTATGAATTCAAAAGATGCCAGAAATTAGAGAAGTTGACTTAGAACATGAACAAGTTCAACTAGCATTTTAATTTTCCACTGTAAAATACTTTGCAGAATTATCTTCTGCAGACACATTATGGAGTAGAGATGAAACATGTAATGAAACAAAGCCTTCAAATTAACATTAAGATTTTTTTAAAAAAATGTTAAGTGAAAAATAATTAGAAAGTTTATGGCATACATTGGCCTGTGATTAAAAAAATATAGAGAATACTGCAATGGGCAAATTGAAGAAAGCACTACAGCATCATTTTTGGTAGGGAAAATGCTTTTAAACAGAATGTTCAGAATGTTTTAAATACAGATATGGTTAGAATGTTGAAACTTCAATTACTTAAAATCTACTAAGTGAAAATGAAATTGTACCAGTTCTGAAAAAAATCCATGACAACTACCTCCGTAAAGTATAAAAGCAACTAGGCATTGCATTCAACCCACCACTCCTATGTAAAGAAAAACTTTTAATAAGCAATTAAAGCAAAGGATTTGACAAGATACAGGTTTAAGAAAAACATAGGCAAGATAGAATTGGACTTCAGAGTATTTTTGTTTCATAGATTGAGCCAAACGAAGGCATACTGAGTATAAAAATTCCATGGCTCAAGAATTCAATTTTTTATGTAGATTCTTGATTTCATGCCTTGAGGTTTTTATAAAAATGGTAAGGTCAAGTGAATACTATGTAGCAGACTCTTGGGTTCTATGCTGTTCCCAGCAGAGCAATTAAAACCCCAGGCAGAAAACAGACTTCCCACAATGCCATCAAGAATTTTGTCTGTAGCATTATTAAGATTATGCTACTATAATCACAGTAACACTGTTAACGATCCAATGAAGTGGCAAAATTTTGCCCATTTTATAATTCTCATTTTAAAACAATCACTTTAATGGGGAAAAACGTTGCGATGCTTTTTATATGTTGCTCACACATCTCTCATGATGTTCCCAGCAGTTCCCATGAAGTCTAAAAATCAGCTGACTGAGCTTGCCGTTTCTTTTGGCAATGGTTCTGGGAACGAAGACAAGTTCACTTTGCAGTGTATCTTTCCTTTCCCTTTTTAAACCTCCATATGCACCCATACACAAATGTAGTTCTTTGATTACTCAGGGAGGTCAAATAGGATAAAAAATAGACCAAAATAATTTGCACTTATGAGAATTTAAATGCAGGCTTGTTTAGTTCACATTCTTCCAAACAGTAACAAAGCCATCACAAGCATCAATTTTTTATGTTTCTATCCACAATTGACAGATACTTTATAGCAATTAATCTTTGCAATAAAGCCCTATAAATAAAACTCTCAACGTTCATTAAAATGCTGTGAAAATTTGTTATGAGGACTGCATACTCTGTGAACTTTGAGTGAATAATAGGCACTGAAGCCTTTTATTAACCTTTCACTACCCCAAATTAAGTCTAAAGAATCTAATGTTGATGGATGAGGATTTCTCAAAACATTAAATATAAATCCAGAAACAAACATGACCTAAGAGGCAACTGAATTGTGCACAAGGGATTGGTAGAGCTACCTATTCTTTGGTGTCTATCTTTTGAACCTGAAGAATTCAGCTTGCTTAATATTTCAAAACCCTGAGTCTTTTATTTAAATAAGGTAACATCTCACTACATATTCTCAAAAAAGCTCTTTGAAAATTAGGTGAATAGGTTACTATACGGAGTGATTTCTTTGCCTTCTCTAGTTTTGAACTGTATCATCTATTAGTGATGTAGTGAATCCTGTTGTGTGCAGAGGATTAAACTTGAATGACATCTTAACTCCCTTCAACTCTATTTCATTTAAAGAAATAGAACAAAGCAGGTGTCATTTTTACTAACATCACTGAGTTGATGGAATGCATATATGATGAGCTTTGTTTCCCTCAAGTGCAGAATATATAACATAACCTGCAAGTCAACTTTTAGGTATTTTCAAACAAAAAAAAGTTTGAGAAACTTTTTCTGTACACCTTAAATCAGGGGTCTGCAATTCCCAAGCAACAGCTTGTTTGGAATTGGGCTGTGCAAGCAGCAGGCGAGTGCACAGCTCCATTTGTGTGTGGCTGCATACGCACCACTTGGTGGATGCAGGATTGAAGTTTTACACTTTTCAGGAAAATTAATTCAAAAACTTGCTTATTGTCAATCACTCTTTCAAATTTTAAGAATGTTCACATGATTAATCTGTGAAAATGTACCTATAACCCCAAAAGATCATTGAAGCATTAAATGTATCAGGTTCTTTTACTCTAAGTTGCTTTAGTATTCTTCTAATGCAGCACGTTAAAAACATTTGGCACAGGCCAAGTAATTTAGAAATATGTTTAGGTGACATTTATTGGTGGCAAACCAAGACATGATGAATTTGTTAAACTTTCCGGTCCTTTCATTACAAAATCCTGGAATATTAATTTTCAATATTCAGATGTGTGCTTTAATTTTCAGTATAATTTAACCATCTTACCTCTACTTTTGGGATACTTAAAATTAAAAGATAGGTTTTTGATATTTTATGGTAAGTATCATAGAAGTTCTCTGGCTACCTTGTCACTCAATAGGAAAAAAATCAAACCCAGAATTTTATTATTCAATAGGTGCCACAATATAATGATGGCACAATAGAAGTAATTCTAATCATGACTTTCAGTTATGTACTTTGACCAGCTATAAATTTCTTACCGATGTCATCTTTTAATCAACAATCAAATGTATAGAAATTTCAGTTTCATACTTTTTTTTTTTTAAAAGCACGACATTAAAAATATGAAGAATTAATTTTATTAATTCATATATAGTTTTTGCATTTTACAGCTGAAATTCTGGAAACTCAAAAACAACATCTTTGCCCGTCAGCTTCTTGTATACACCAGAAAATGTTTCAACCTGCAAACAGAATAATGAAACATCAGCAAAAATGGGAAGCATACAATATTAGTGATTACATTAAAGAAAGAAAACTACTGGAAAGGATATGTCAAGTCAAATTAAATTATATATATATATATATATGGTATTACCATATACACTTTTTAAAAAAATTATGACCACGCCCTAAGATTAATTTATACATCACTTAACATTTATAGGAACAACACATTTGGCACAAGGCGTAAGCTATGGGAGGTGGCAGCACAGAATCAATATTGACTATAGAAATCACATAGTTGAACCTGGCTGGTACTTAAAATGATAAACCACCAAAAAGCCTCCGGGATGTCAGCTACACCATGAAATAAAGTATGGTAGCTAATAAATACAAAGCAGAAATAGCAAGGTACTTCTGTAATTTGCCAAGAAAATAAAATGTGTCCAGGTATTCACTAAGAATCAAGCTTGAAGTTGTCTCTAATATTTTATATTATATTTAATATTAATATTTTCAAATAAAGAAGCCATTGAGAGTTGACAATTCAAGCTGTTAACCAAAACTATTTCATTTATTGTGTCTCAGAATATTAACAACAATCTGATACACAAAGTCAGGATTTGAAGACAGGACGAAACAGAACTTCCCTTCCCCTGCATCAATTCAAGTTTCATCCTATGCATAACTGTTGTAGAATTTCTATGACCTAACTGGGGGAATGTGTACTATGAATAGCAATTAAAATAGAGACCACGTACAGACCTCACTAAACAAATATGACAGATTATGTATAGAGGATGTTTATTATTTGTGGTAGTCAATTCTAAAAAGTCGCTGTGAACAACGAATTAGCAAATATTGAAACTTCAGCTAGAAGTGTGGCATCGTATTACATTTTGCAACTACAGATAAATTTTGCAAGTAAGCAAATTCACAAATATGAAATCCATGAATAAGAATTGACATTAATTTATATAGGGTCATTACACAAGTAACATAAATTAAATAAACATAAATTAAGCCATTTAGATGATCATTACAGAAATGATGTCAATCTAAATTCCAGTATGAAAATTCTCAAAAGGAAACAGCCTGAATCCGGTTACTACTAAAACAAGGAATAGATAAAAACTCTTTATCTCCTGCCCAAGAGAACTGTGTCTAAGTAGTTCATGTGGTGTTTTTTTTTTTTTTTTTTTTTGGGGGGAGAATACAAGAAATGCAAAAACTATTATTAAAAATGTATTATTAGATGTTCATGGATAACTGTCCACATTTAGTTTGGTTTTGGCCTAACCCACCAATATTAGTTGCAATCTGCCTGACATGAAGTCCATTAAAATGAGATACAATAAACTGTGGTTTTACTGTATATCTAAGTCTTTTTCTTTTTTCCTAATCCACGGATAGTTCCGAAAAACTCTAGATTTTTTTTTCCCTTCCAGGTTTTGTTATGGTAGTGGTGTTTCAATAAGTGTAAACTAAAAGCATTTTGAGTATTTGGACATATTCTAAATGAAATATTGGACATACTTAAATTTGGAACTGTCATTTAATGACAGTTTCAAAGTTATGATGGCCTTCAAAAAAGTGATTTGTAACCTGTACATGTGACTATGGCACCTCCATACTCGTGATCATTTTTTGTAACATGCCAATTGGGGAAGCTGGATTTGCTTAATTATTGAATTTGGTTAAGCATCATAACAATTTCGTAAAATCTGGTCTAACTCAACAGAAATTTCAGTCACAATCGGTGTTGTAGATTGAAGGCTACTGGTAGGCCTGTTTCAAGGCTAAGCTAATGAAAGTTTGGAAGAAGTTTGACAGAAAATTAAAACATTTTAGAATTTTTCAGAAGGATCTGTTCCCATATCATCGGATTCCACATATCCCGGTAACACAGGCCATGTTTCTCTATTCCTTATCTAGCCTAAATAATGCTTTGTGTCCCTCTTTTTGACCAAGGAAAAAAAGAAAAAAAACCAAAACACCAACATTTGCAAACCTTGCAGGTACCATATTTCAGTAATTCCAAGAAAGTTGGACCAAGTTTACATTACTCTCTGTCCTTTGATCATTTATCTAATTTTCAAATGTATCAGCTTCATCAAATGATCTACTGCAGTCTACTTTCTGCATTTATCTAAAGTTTATTTGAGTAAAAGCAAACTCCTTCAACTTTTTCTTACCTTGTGTTCAACGTTGTTCTGTTGCGCTTTGTCTAAATGGACCTTTATAAGCCGGCTGCCATCTAGTTTTACACGGATTCTCTTGCCCACAATTTCACTGGGGAAAACCAAGTCTTCAAGAATGGCATCATGCACTGCAGTAAGTGTACGGCTAAACAGAAGAGAATCAAAATATTTGCTACAGTGCCTTCAAATTTTATACAACTTCCACTAAGGCAATGGTGCCCAACCTTTCCACCTTGGTGGCCTGGCCGGGCATGGGCGTGTGTGTGGCATGAGTGGCGGGCTCATGGGCACACAGATGGAGCTTTGTGCGTGAATAGAGGTCCCTTGTGTGCGAAGCTTCACTTGCGCTCAAGCATGTAGCTCTACTCACAGAAGCAGAAGGTATAACGGTCCATATCACTTGCACAAGTGGAGTTTCTCACACACTTACCCATCGTTTGCAGGGTCCAGTTTGAAACAGGCCATGGCCTGGTAGTGGTTCACAGCCCAGGGGTTGGGCAACCCCTGTGCTAAGGAATCATTCAGTTTTAAATTAAAACTGGTTATTTATGGGGAGTATTTTAAATCAGACATTCTGCTTCCCAAACAACACTGTATTACCTAAACAACAAGATTAAATTTAAATTTTTAAGTAGCAACTACATTTTAGTGAAACGATTGGCTATTGTTGCCCATTTATCACTGTAACAAAGTAGACTGTACTAAGCAAAGCACGGAAGGCAATTATATTTTTCTCTCAGCTAGCCTTGCTTGGTATGTGCATTCAAAAAAATGCAATGAAATTACCAATGGAGTCTCCAGGATCAGAATCCAAATGGCTAAATTTACATAGAGTAATAAACTATAACCCTGCAAAATATTAGCTTAAAATGCATGAAGTCTCTTGGATCAAATAGGGCTATTTCCATCCCGAGTGACTAAAAAACCCTAAAGTAATTATGTTGCTAAAACTGAGCTTAGGGCTCAAGGCTAAGTATCTTACTAATAAACTTGGCTTATAAACAATGCAACAAGCCATTAACCTTAGTTCAGACAAGACTATTATTGGAAAGAACCAGATGCAAAATACACATTTGCACTGCTACTAAAGAGAAGGCCCTAAGAGCAAAATGATATATCCCTGTTTGATTAGACATAATGTTCAAGTCAGCCTTTGCAATACAATGTACTGTACTTGGAAACTTTGCAACTTTCTGTAATATCCATACTGTGTTAACAATATAAAAGGCAAAAATGGTACATATAAGCCAAAATAACAATTTCTCAGAACACCCAATGAATTGAACTTTATCTGTCTTGTGATTTCCAGGACTGTCTGTCCATCTAATTTATGTACCGTATTTGCCGGCGTATAAAGACGACTTTTTGCCCTGAAAACATGCCTCCAAGTGGGGGTCGTCTTATCACGGCGAGTATATAACAAGGTCGTCTTATACGCCATCAAATACATTGTCACTCGGTGCAAGAGCGACGGGCGGAGCTCCGCAACTTGCGAAGCCCCTTCAAGCCCAGCCGAGTCTCTCTTCCTCCTCCTCCCCCACCCACCCACCCACCCTCCCGCTGCGTGAGCGGACAGGCAGGCTCCAGGCTTTGCCCCATCCCTCACCTCCTTCCATCCCCTCCACCCCCCAGTGGCAGAAACTTCGCCGCACGTGGGGACGAGTGGAGGGGTGGGGCGCTGTGACGCAGCTCAAAGCTGAGAAAGCGCCATCCTTGCTTTTTTGTGCTTCGGGGAAGAGTTCGTGTTTTTGTTTTCTCCCAGGAATGGGATGCTGCTCGTGCGATTTTCTTTGGGAAGTTTTCTCTTCCCGGTTTCAGCCTTTGCTCGAATCCTCCCCCGATTCACTTCTGGAAAGGATGCTTGTGTAACTCTTTTCCTAAGCGTTGCTGGGGTGGAGGGGGGCAGTGTCTGCAGCGTGAGCGAGAGGCTCTTTCCTTTCTCCCTGAGTGCAAAACCCTCTGCCTTCTTCTCTCTTGGACGGACCGAGCAAGGCTAATAAGATAATAATAAGATAATAAGATAAGATCCTAAGTGCGTTGTGGAAACAGATCTGGATCTCATTGGAGAAAGGTAGCAAATGAATGAACTGGACTTTTGGCAAGCCTCGGGTAGGAACTCGCGCTTTCTGGAAAGTTAGTGAGCAGGAAAATAGACATCCTTTCCGCTTTCTCCCAGCGTGGGTATTTCATTATCCCTCCCTGTAAGAAGTAACAACCACAAAGCCAAGGGAAAAAACGATGCGCAGGAAAAAGCCACAGTAGGAAGTAAAGATTTCTCCCCACCCACCTCTCTCTCTGAAATAATTAATGTCGCAATCAGTGTGGTGCACCCTTGGAGACAAATTGGTTGGGGAGGTGGAAAGATATTAAGAAACAACTCGACTGTTTTTCGTCCAGTTTTATTTTATTTATTTATTTTCCCTGAAAAAGCAGATCGCTCAACGGTGTCACAAAGAAAGGGAGAGGAATTGAGTGCCAGCCTGAGAAAGGCGAAGCTGCCTCTCTAAAGCATTTTGGTGGCTTTGTAAGTTTGGGGGAAAGGGGGGGGTGTCAATCAAGAATTATACCAGAATACCCCAAGTGTTACAACAACCGTATTTGCCGGCGTATGACTTTTTGCCCTGAAAAACATGCCTCCAAGTGGGGGTCGTCTTATACGGCAGTATATAACAAACTCTATATTTTGAGTGGAAATGTTGGGGGCTCGTCTTATACGCCCAGTCGTCTTATACGCCGGCAAATACGGTAAGCTGGCCATTTCAAAAGTGATTCTGGTCAGTATTCAACAAAATTACAGAATTTACTTGATTACTATTTGTATTGTCCCCAACCAGACTGAGAATAGTTGATTCCGGAAGCTCATCCACAGTGTCAGAGAGGCACAATATTTTCTCCATTTCAGCTTTACTCCAAATTATGTAAAAATCATACAGGCTATGGAATTCTGGGACTTGAAGTCTAAACATCTTTTAAAGTTGCTACGGTTGAGAAACACTGGCACAAAGTGCAAGAAAAGAATGTTGCATCTAATAATTCTAAGTACAGCTTTGCTTTTTAACATGATCAAATAAATTCTGCAAAATTTTAATGTTTCTCAACTAAGACTTACTATGTTTTCAGATGGTTTCAGACATTGTTTAAAAATTATTCTGGGAGATTGCCAAATGTTGTTTGCCAACCCAGTCTAAGGTATAACTTAAAAAACTAAGTACACAACAAACTGCTTTTGTTCATTCCTGTTTATTCCATACCAATTTGCTCTAGAGCAGGGGTGTAAAACTCACGTTGTCACGGCAGTGTCACTGACGCATTGGAACTTTCCCCCCCTTACGCTAAACCGGGGAGGGGGGAGCATGTGACACATCCAGTCTGGGGGCGTGAGTTTGATACCCCTGCTCTAGAGGGATATTCAACTAAATATAAGAGCAATTTCTGATAGCAGTTTCCATTCCTTCAATAGACAATAAAAATGGATAATTTTCAAAATAATTTTATGCTCAGGTAGACATATTCATCTACCGGTAGCCTTCAACTTACAACTATAATGGCGCCTCCGATTTCTATTCTATCTCATGACCGTTTAAGTCGAGGCATCGTGACTAACCTAATGTTATGACTTTTTTACAACAGTCACTAGGCAAATGCCACCATCATTAAGCAAACCCATTGTCCGTAATGGACTTTTTTTTTGCTGGAAACTAAATAAATGTCAGTTTCTGGCCAAGCCTGCCCCCCAAATAAATCAGTCACATGACCATTGGATGAAACAAATGGTTGTAGCTAAGATGCGATCATGTGACTGCTAGGAAGTTGAGAACTACCTGTAATCCATTACTCTTCATTCCAAATCTTGACAACAGATTTCTATTGGCTTAGGCAGATGCCTTTATCATTATTTAGGATCTTTATGCAAATTATTATACATTAGACCTAACATTTTCCTCCATGCAAACCATGTGCTATAATCTATTATAGACCATTCATACTGAGACCAAATAAATAACCAAATAAACTCATACACTTGCCATTAAATGTCTCAAACTTCCAAGCATTAAATCACATTAACTTATAAATTGCATGGAAAGATTTGAACATGGTTGTATCAAAATATTTTTATTTCTTTTCAAAACATTACCTCCTGGGACGCTTCTGCTTGTTTTTTGTGCGGCTTTTTCTTGTTGGCTTGGGTAAAATTCTTCTCTGTTAAAATAAGATAACAGCATATCTATAAGTTTAGTTTAGTTTACTTTATTGTCATTGCACCTCATCCAATGAAATTAAATGGTGTTTCTTACACAGTGTAGACAGGCAACTTTTACAACAAATTAGCTTTTGGGGAGGCTTTCAGTACAATACAAGGCACAAATAAATTGGAAGAACCAGCACTGAGTAATCATATACTGTAGATTACACATTTCATAAGTGAACTGATCATCATTATAACACTCATTTTCAGTTTGTAAAAAAGTTTTAAATATTTATGATAAACACCCACCTGGGCAATGAAAACCACGTGTTTTCCACTGAATTTTTTCTCCAGCTCACGAACTAGCCGCACCTGAATCTTCTGAAAAGATTTCAGCTGAGGAACTGGTACGAAAATGATGATTGCTTTTCTACCACCACCCACTTCAATCTCCTAAGCAAAAAAACAGAACTGAGGATGAACATGATTTACATTTTAAAAGTACAAAACTAGCAATTTTACTTCCATAAACACAAAAAATCCAATCTTAATTTTTAGAATTTCTATGGGCAAAAATGTAATCTGGCAGTCCCATCTCTTCTTGCACACTAAATTCTGAGAAATTCCTATGGAAAGATCTAGACAGAACTTTTGAATGCATCACTTTTCAAATCCAACATAATGAAAACTATCATTTTACATCTTGGTTTTGTAGCAAGGAAATTGCATTTATCAATACCTAGTTAACTCCTTTTTTATGAACCTGTAATCCCTTAATTCGGAGTAGAGTTGGGTCAACTGGATGGAGCCGAGTGATTACTGGCTCAATGCCCTTCCTGACGACACATGGAGTTCGCAGATTTATTTTTTGCGCCCTAGAAAAGAAACATCTACTGCTACCTAGGATTGAATCAATACCTACCATAGTATAAAATAACTAGTTTTAGGTTTTTGAAAGCATTTAAATTGACACGTGCACCTTAAATGTGCAAGTCTTCAAGTTGTTGATGTAAAAATTACACAGTAAGAAAATAAGCTGATTCAGCTAACATATCTGATTTCCACACAAGATTTTTTTAAATGTAGGCATGTAACCAATTATACTGATTCAAAGTGTTATAAATACCTTCTATAATTTTGTGACTGCAGTTACACACCGAAGGAGTTTTAGGAACATACAGAAGACTTCTCTTAAGCAGCTTTTTATTTTGAAGAAATAACTTTCTGTATCAACAAAACTCCATACTCTATTGAGGCTAACTCATATGAGAATTATTTCACAGAACTCCTATACAGGTAGTCCTTGGCTTACAACAGTTCATTTACTGACTGTCCAAAGTTACAGTGGCACTGAAAAAAGTGAGTTATGACCATCTTTCACACATGATCTTTGCAGCATCTCCATGGTCACAATTTACATTTGGATGCTTGACAACTGACTCACATTTATGGCTGTTGCAGTGTCCTGGGATCATTCATCACCTTTTACAACTTTCTGACAAGAAAAGTCAATAGGGAAGCCAGATTCACTTAACAATCGTGTTATTAATTCAACTGCAGGGATTCACTTAACAAATGTGGCAAGAAATATCATAAAATGGAGTAACACTCACTTAACAAATTTCTCAGTTAGCAACATAAATTTTGGTCTCAATTGTGGTCTCATGTTGAGGACTACCTGGATTGGAGTTTATTCAAGGCTACAGCAATTTCTAGGTTTCAATGATAAAAGTAAATCAATGGCATGGATGGAGAAACTATAAAATCAAACACTAGGCATTATATCTGGATATACTAGATTATTGTTCTCCTCCATCCTACTCAATTGTCTGGGACCTTTGGGGTCCATGCATACAAAATATATAATCCCAACCGAAGCTTACATATCACCTTTGCTGCTGTAATATTCAGTTCTCTCAGCTGAGCCTTTAAGTCAGAATTCATCTCCAACTCCAAGAGAGCCTTAAGAGAAGATTATTATTAGATTTATAACTTGTCTTTCTGCTTTGGATGCTTTACTTTTCACAAATAATTATATAACCATGGCATTTTGATTAAAATACTTAGATAAACTACACATTCAGCTGAAATGTCTGGAAGCTATTAGCCCAGGCTCCTCTTAAATACATTGAAATACATAAGGCAACTTCCATTTCTATTAAAGATATTTCAACCACAGAATCTTACTAAATTTTACAACTGCATGTTCATTTAGGCTACACAAATCATAAATAATTTACAAATCCTTAATTCTAACCAGCTCATTAGTCACGTTTTAAAACTGCTCTTATTTCCTTCAGCCTAAAATGTTCAACAAAAAGGGCACATACCTGGGAGATGCCAGATTCAAATTCATCTGGCTTTTCGCCATTGGGCTTCACAATCTTTGCGCTCGAACTGAACATGGCCTTTCTACAATCAAAAACAAAACAAAACAAAACAAACCCTTAGTACAGAATAAAAAATGTCCTTCTCAAAAGTTAAGGAAAAGCAATGTTGGCTGTGTGGGATTAATTTTTTAACTAAACCTACAGATTGAAATCTACAACATAAATGTATAGAAATACTATACAAAGCAGTGATGCATTTATTAAGGATCTAGTAAAAGAAAATCTAAGTTCAACCATCTGCTTGACAATAATTTCTGAAGTGCAGTTTCCATATAGTAAAAGCTTACAAGAGTAGCCTACCTCATAAGGATATTGTACATGGCCAATACAAGTTGCAAAGTGCATGATGCCCTTATTTACACACAGCCCTTTACACACACATTTATATCACCATGCTGGATTAATAGTACCTTCTCAGAACAGTTACTGCGAAACATTCCACACCAAGGAGGTACTCAATAACATCTTTTCCAAATACCCTCTAAAAATCAAATTGGTACCCTGGTCAAGATGAACCAAAATAAAATGATTATGACTCTAGGTATCCCAAAGAGGCTTTTTAAAAAGGCATGTGGATTTTTTTTTCCTTAAGATATTTTACTTCTCATCCAAGAAGCTTCTTCAGTTCAGAACTGAAGCAGCTTCTTGTATGAGAAGCAAAAAGTCTTCAAGAAAAAACAAAGTCCAGTTAGAAAAAGCCTCTTTGGGATAACCACGACCGAGAATCTCTAGACAGACTCTAAATAATACACATAAATGCTACAGAATCTTTCTAAAGAATGGAATAGAATTTGCCATGTAGAAAAATATATATCTTAACTTCAAACAGTTGATCCGTTTGTGTTATTCAGTATATGGGAAATGCAAGCTGAGGAAAATGGCAATTAACCTCGTGTTAAATTCAAAGGCCTTTAAGCAAAGTTGGCTGATTTGCATCAGCATCTCACCAGAACACACATGCCGAAGCTTAGTAAGTTCATCCACCATGTGCCATCCAAGAGAGCAAGAGGACCCACTGAGTAAATGTCTTTGGGAAAGAACGGGGGTAGAGGGGGGAGAACAGCTCATTTTGCAGAAAACAAACTACACTGCAGAAGGCAATCTTGCCTCCGCCTGGCTAACGCTGCTAGGATCCCCACGAAGGCTGAATTAACACTAGTGTTAACAAACGCACGAACCCGGAAGCCTTGGCAGATATGAGATCTACTGAGCCCGAAGTACCATTAAAATGCAAAATCGGGTGTTTTATGCTGCTTCCTCCCTTCTGCCCGGGTGTTTCCCCCCCCCCCTACAGCGTCCCCTCCACCCAAGACGACCAAGCTCCTTTCCTGCCGCCAGCAGCCATCGGCAACTAAGGAAGGGCAAATCGGATGCATCCCGGGACGCTCGGCCTAGAAAAGCAGATTTCCACCAACTGGGCACCGTATCGCTAGACCCTCCGAGGAAAAAAACACACCGTCGCCTCCCGCCAGGCCCAAGTCACTCATACCCACCACTTTCGGCGCCGGCCTAGAAAAAGGAAGAGCTCTCGCGAGAACACCGCTCATCCCCGGTGTGGGGATGCTTGACTCCGCCCTCTTACTCTCCGAAAGGGTCAATGGGAAGTCTGGAAATGCAGAAGGTTTCCGCCTTCGTGAAGTTTGCTAGTGGGAGTAAACTCCGGGCAGAAGCTCTGCGAGCTTTCCCGGGAAAAGTCTCGGCTGTGATCGCTTTTTTATTTATTTATTTATTTTGATTTGTCAATCGCTTACAGGATAATAAGTATAAGTATATACATACCGTAGTTATGAATACATGAAATGGGTACATATAAGAAAAATAAAAGAAACAATAGGACAGAGACGGTAGGCACGTTGGTGCGCTTATGCACGCCCCCTGCAGACCTCTTAGGAAGGGGGTGAGGTCAATAGTCGACAGTCTAAGGTTACAGTTTGGGGGGGTTTGGGGAAGAAACCACAGAGTCAGGTAGAGTATTCCAGACATTGAGACATCTTGTTGCTGAAATCGTATTTCCTGCAATCAAGTTTGGTGCGGTTTACCTTGAGTTTGTATCTATTGTTTGCTCTTGTATTGTTATGGTTGAAGCTGAAGTATTCATTTGCAGGTAGGACATTGCATTGTATGGTTTTATATACTATACTTAGATTGGACCGAAGATGGCGTAATTCAAGGTTTTCTAGGTCTAGAATTTCAAGTCTGGTGGCATAAGGTATTCTGCAACGAGTAGAGGAGTGGAGAACTCTTCTTGTGAAATATTTCTGGATTTTCTCAACTATGTTAATATCAGATACGTAATGTGGGTTCCAGACTGATGAGCTGTATTCAAGTATTGGTCTAGCAAATGTTTTGTATGCTCTAGTTAGTAGTGTGATATTACCAGAGAAAAAGCTAAGTATGATTAGGTTAACAACTCTTAATGCCTTTTTGGCTATGTAGTTACAATGGGCTCTAGCACTTAGATCATTAGTGATGAGTATTCCAAGGTCCTTTACAGAGCTTGGATCATCAACAAGGTCTTGATTATTCAGCTTGTATTTTATTTTCTGATTTTTTTTTTGCCAATATGTAAGACAGCATTTATTTGTTGAGATTTGAAGTTTCCATTTGTTTGACCATTCTGATACATAGTCAAGATCTTTTAGAAGGGTAGCAGTATTGTCTGTGGTGTTGAATAGCTTTACATCATCAGCGAAAAGAACGCAGTTGTTCTTAATATGATCACAGAGATCATTTATGTAGAGTATGAAGAATTGGTCCTAAAACACTGCCTTGGGGGACACCACTGTTGACAGGTACAGAATTTGATAGGACACTCCCAATTTTGACCCATTTTGACTCCCAATTTTTTTAAGGAGGGGGGCCAGGATCGGTTTTAAGCTGGTTGTCATATACACAAATACTTTTATGTTATTTTATTTTTCAATTGCTTACAAGATAATAAGTATAAACATAGTTATGAATACATGGATACATATAAGAAAAATAAACACTAGGACAGGGACAGTAGGCACATTGATGCGCGTATGCACGCCCTTTTCAAATATATGGTAGCCATGCCTTTATTAGAAAATGGGATGGAGCCCATTAAATAGTTTGTATGAAAGTGTTGTTCCCGGGGTGGGATGGCGGTTATTTTATTATTTTAATTATTTTTGTATGGTTTTTATATCCGTGTAAGCTGCCATGTGCAATATAAATTTTCTAAAACAAATAAATTAGCCTCTTCAAAGTCACAACATAGCATGCAAATTTAAGATATTCATTTATGTTTGCTATTAGGCAGGACAAAAAGAAAAATCGATGCATGGGAAAAATTTGAGCATTTGTTTGGAACTGGAAGGCTAAAATAGAATGTGAGAAAAGCCTTTCCACAATGATGTGGCTTAGTGCCTGATGTTTTATTGGCAAGATTTTAAGAAGTGGTTTCCTCTTGCTTTCTTCCTAAGATTGGGTAAAAGGTGACTGGGCTAAAGTCACCCATTTAGCTTCATTCCTCAGTCAGAACTCAAAGTATCTCCCCAGTTTCTAGGAGCCTACAGGTATATTCAAATCTTAGTCCATCAACTGCTAAGAGAGCTTACTTGGCTTTGCATTGTATTCTAACACTACTGAGGGGGGGAAAACCCAGCCTTTTTTGAAATTAAAAAAATACAGTTTTATAAATGGCTTTTTTCTAAGTACTTTCAAATTTGTTTAATTGAGAACAAACACATAAGACGAATGAGTAGGAAAACCAAATTTCACAACAATGAAGATTATGCTAATAGAATTAAATTGCTAGGCTTTTAGGTGTTATCTGAGCTTGGTTTTCTTCTTGCAGGCATTTTATTACCAGTTGGTAACATCTGATAGGACAAGCTGTTTTGTATATATAAACATCCAATAAACCCCACTTCCCAGCGACAAAGCACCGGAAATGCAAAGCACCAGACATTTGTCTGCAAGAACCAAGCTCTGCACACCTGAGGTTTATTCTGACCTTTTTATTTTTTGAATGCTGCCTCAACTTATTTTGATTATGTGTTCTGTGCTTTTTTAATTATTTATATTGCTTTAAACGTTTTGCTTGGATGAGATGAGCAACTACATGAATGGAATACAACAAATCCAATATTACTGTAAGCTGCTCTTGCATGGAAATATTAGATTGCTTGTCAGCTTTCAGAGGTACTGAGTTTAAATTGAAGTAATCTAGTTCAAAAGTTGGTTTCTAAGTTTAATAATTATTTTCCATCAATTTGCTAAGAACTATGGACAGGAAGGACCAAATAAGTCAACGTGCCTAGGAAACAATAGGGATTATGTGAAAGAGTTGCAAATAGCACCAAATAACACTATCCAGTATTCCAGAACACTTTATTTGGAGTCCTACATAATTGTTGGCTGTCTTGCCTTTCCCTATCCCAGTAAATTTTATATGTATGTATTCATTTTAGAAAGGAATTTCTCATTAAAACTTTTCCATGTGAAAGACTGCACAACAAATTGTACATAGCTTCACAGGAGGTTATCATCTTTACTTGGGGTTTTTTGAAAAAAAAAAGTATGGTAGGGAGTTTTAATTTGCTCGTCAATTTGTAACAGGTGGTTTACAACATTTCTGTCACAAATTATAGAAGATACCAAGTTGCTCAATCAGATACTACTCAAGGGTACTTAAGAACGAAACCGAATAGTGCAGCCTAAGCCTTGTAAATAAATCCTGCTTCTTAAAATTGAATTCACTTAATTCTTGTAATTTCAATTTAAATCGATTATGTAAAAAAAAAAAAATCACCGGTCTTGGTCAACTATTCCTATTGCAGCTCAAAAGTGAGCGGTCTGAATTTAATGGGGATCAAATGGTTATCATTTCGCTCTCCGAACAACGAACATTCAAGTCACTTCCCCGCCTCCAAAACAAACGCGAAAAATTCGCGCATGCGTCAAAGGAAAGCTCGCTTGACCCTTTCTCGTTTCCAAGGCAGAAACTGGAAGAAAACGCGGTTGGCGCATGTGCACAAAGCACTTTCGGTCTTGACGGTGTCTTTCTTTGGCGAGGTCATAGAGATGGGAGAGCGCGTGTTTCCGGTTTCCACTTGAAGGCTTCTTTCGTAGCGCCTTCCGGGTGAGACGGCAAACTCAGCCGATGCCCTATTTGCGGTCACGTGAGATCGGCTTGAAAACCGGAAGTGCTGCCTCGCCCGTTTGTGTTTGTGTCTCCGTTTCTCAGTCCCGCAGTTGCTTTTTGAGGGCTCTCGGTTACCTCGTCATCCCAGAAGCGTGGACTCTGGGTTTCTGTCGGCTCTCGAGAGTGAGCCCGGGCGGGAGGCGGCGGTTGCGGCGGCTCAGATGGGAGGGAGCGGGAGGAGGCAGGGCTAGTTGCTATGTGGCGCCGGATCCTAGCTCTGCTCGTTCATCCATTTTTGCCCACCAATCCAGGAGCCCTCGGTATCGGCGGTGGCATGTTCTACGCGGTGCGGAGAGGTAGGAGAATTGGGGTGTACGCCACCTGGTGAGTACCTGCCCATCTTTCTCTCTCATCCCTTTAAAGCCAGAATCCTTAGGCTGGAAGCCTTTACTCCCCCCGCC
This sequence comes from Notechis scutatus, assembly GCF_049901735.1. Lineage (NCBI taxonomy): Eukaryota > Metazoa > Chordata > Lepidosauria > Squamata > Elapidae > Notechis > Notechis scutatus. Next base: position 130,667,506 of record NC_142009.1, on the reverse strand, counting down.
ACCTCCTTTCAACAGCCCTGTAAATTGGATAATCTGAGAAGTACGAGTTCAGCCCGTCGAGGGATTAGAGGAGACAGCCTTGATTCTGGTTGCCTTCTCTTAAAAGCTCCTTAAACTCTCGACATTTGTCCTTGTTTTCATTATCCTGTACCGTCTTGCAGTTAGTTGGTAATAGTTCCCCCCAAAAAAACGGGTTCCCAGGATGAGATGGATCTTTGAGAATGCTTTGAACTTTCTTAACTTCAGCAGGAGCTATAAAGCTCTTCCAAAGAGGGGAGAGGGCAACCAATGATCTTCTGGGCAATGACATTAACCCTCTGGAGTGCTTTCTTATCTGCCACTGTGCAATTGGCAAACCATACAGAGGTGTAATATGTTAAGATCCTCTCTGTGGTGCAGCGGTAGAAGGTCACCAGCAGTTTTTCATTCAGATGTTGTTTCCTGAGAAGTCTCAGGTAATGTAAGGTAGTGTAAAAGTCAAGAGTAGCTGTATTCTAGGACATGTATATTTGCCTTCATTCAGGATTATGAAATAAATTATGTGTGTGTGTGTATGTTTTGGGACTGTGAAAATCTCATCCTATAGATGAGAAATAGCCAAGTTGAATTCATGAATATACCATATGTGTAGAGAGATTGCAAGACCTAAGTCACATAGGTGAGATGGGCGGTGTAAAAATTTAATAACACTCATAGATTTGTATTGTGGAAGGGGAGAAGGGACTTGGGCTGATAAGCAGTGAACTTCAAAAGTAAGATATTGTCTTCTAGGGTTTCCCTTCTCTCTATCATATTCCTTTTTTCAACTGAATGACATGTTACTTTCTAGTATACAAAGTAACTTGAAATGTAAAATGGATTAAGCGAATCTACAGAAGAAATTTCTCCAATTCTATTTTCATTTCACACAGTTTTAAAAAAAATCTTAAAGTCAATTTTAAAAACTAAAAGAAACGTCAAAAGAAGCTAAGATTTTCCATTTAGTAAATTCATAGTATTGTAATATAAACAATATGCTGACTGTATTTTGACAGGAATGAATGTAAAGAACAAGTTGATAAATATCAGTATGCCAGCTACAAGAAGTTTGGAACAGAGAAAGACGCTTGGGCTTTTATAAATGAAGAATCAACAAATTCATCAATTTCTTCAACAGGTATACTATGCAACTTTCTAAATTTGAATAGCAGAAATATAGAAATAGTTTTTTGATAATTAAATATAGTATGCTAGATCTAGTGAAAAGTAAGTAGAATGAGCTGTATATTCAAATGAAATTCACAACTCCAATCGTCCCAAAGGTGCTTTTTTCAAGAGACAATTAGACTTTCTGGTTTTTCTTTGAAGACATTTTGCTTCTCATCCAAGGAGCTTCTTCAGCTCTGAAGAAGATTCTTGGATGAGAACTGAAATGTCTTCAGAGAAAAACCAGAAAGTCCAATTGCCTCTTGAAAAACAGCACCTTTGGGACAACCATGACATGGATGACTGAGAATCTCCTAGACATTCACAAATCCAATGAACTGGTTATATCTCCAGAAAATAATTTCAGCTGTATTTACTTCTTGATGTAGGCAGTCTGGTTGTTATTTTAAATCAAAATTATTATTGTAATCATTAATGTGTCTTAAAGTTACCTTGCTTTTTAAAATAGAATTAATGGGTAAAACTTTATAACAAAAATTAAAAAGTTATAGCTGAAATAAGGGTTTTCCAATCATGCTTGCTTTTTAATAGCTAAAGTGGTCTGACCAATGTAATGCTATAGTGATAATTTTCTTCTGCAGGAGAAGATAGAAATTGAGAAGTATGGCAATGGTGTTGAAGAAATGTAACAGTTGTTGTGTAGGGTTCAGCTTAACCCAGTTAGAGGGAAGGGAAGGAGGGAAAAATTGATCCATGTTTATTGTGTTTGGCATAAGAAGATTTGTCAGGCTGTAACGTTTCTGTTATTGCACCATATACCAATAAAGCTCAAGCAGTTTATATGGTCCCTGTTTCCTAAACTGGTTACCTCATAGGGCTGACAGTAGGCTCACTGCACTTTTTGAGAAACCAATCAGGCAGAAAAATCTGACAAATCTATATTTTTAGATTTTTTATTTAGTAGAGAAGGTTCTTCTATCTCCGACACAGAAGATAGGCAATAAGAATTTAACAAATATCCCACTACTCTAAAATCTGGACCTTTTGTAATGAAGTTTATATTATGTTTGTTAGTAATATGCCAAATCTGAACAATGTAAAAGAAGCTGAGAAATAACCATAGCAAGAAAGATATGCAACCACCTATCTGCAGCCCTCACTAAGAAAATTGGATGAAAACAGATGGGTGCTGGATTCTGCTAAATTGAGCAATAGTTTCTTAAGGAAAGCCTGGGCCACTATCTCCTTCAAAGTTGGTATAACCAGTTCCTCTCACATGAATCACTGTTGTATGGACCCAACCATGTGCCATTTTTGGTGGGGGAAGCTTGTCCAACCAGGAGGCATAGGTCAAAAAGACAAGTGATCACACAGTCTCAAGGATATGTCTACTCTTTCAGAACAGACAGGTTCAAATTCTTCCCAGATAATAGGGCTAGACAATGTCATAAACACCTCTCTGGGATCTGCACAGCTGCCATTCACCTCAGAGTGATTCCAAATTACTTTTTCCAGCAGATGCATAGAAAAATCCTTACAGTGGCCTTGCAGATATCTTTAGTCCCTCCATACACAGCAGTGATTGAATTGGTAAGATACTGGCTGGTAACCTATTGATGCAGAAGAGTAGATTATACCATGACGTAAATCCTTCACAAAGCTGCTTTCTCTTCCTTGGTCAGGTTCACTCTTTGGCTTCCAGCAATAGCAATCTCAACATCTCTACCACCATTTCATCTCTCAAAGCTCCTCCAAAAACCAAGGGGAGTCTAGGCTCTATGAGCAGCAAAAATAGTTTCATATAAATAATCTTTAAAGGCGTCAATGCATTTTAGCTTTCATAATGATTGGAATTTCCAGCCATTTGTACAGCATGTTCTGTTTAGCTGATCTAAAATACCCCAAAAATACGGTCTTGGGTAAAATGAATAAAATGTGTTCACTTTTTACCAGACAATTGCAATAATATCAATTCAGTGTTAAAAGGTAAATTAAGTATGATTCTAGTGATGAAGTTGCTTGCAGTATCTGCAATGCTGCTTTCTGATGTTAGTGTTCAAATCATTTTTGGTAGTCAAATCCTATCTTTTAGTTACAGGTTAGGCATGGAAAATCCTGCATATTTTTTTCTATCAGATATGAATATTATCTGTGTTACCTTTGGATTAATAAATTGATAAAGAGAAAGAATTATCTCTTAATACTGTATATGGGAGTTATTTTTCACCCTTTTAAAAAGAGGGTTTTTTAAAAATTTGATGAGACTTGCACAAATATTAAACAAGAAAAGTCTCATGTGACAAGATCTTTGGATGTACGAGTTAAACTGATTAAAATGTTTATATGAACTCCAGTGATGTTCTTCAATATGAACGTTACATTTTCAATCTAATATTTGTATAATCTTTTTTCTCTAAGGCTTTGGTGAAAAGCAGGACAGTCATAGACGTTGCTTTAACAAGGCTACATCTGAATCAAGTTATATGAGATCATACAAAAGACCATACGAAGAGGTTTCAGAGAAGAAATATACATATAAGCGTGTAAAATATACAGATGTTCCTTATACTCCTCCAGCAAATAAGAATGAATTCGTGTATATGGGTAACTCGTCTCTTTCTGCAACTTGTTATAGTGCCTTTGAATCTGTTTTGTATTGGTTTTTTTCTCTTGAAAAACTGTATATCTTTAACTCTTATAGAAGTTTGGTACTATTGTCTTGCATCTATGCCAAATAACTATAAGAGATAATAAGAATTTGGGGTTTGAATGTTGCAATTTCTATATCTAAAATGAATACTAGGGAAGGTAGGAAAAAAATAATGCTAGCAAACTAACAACCAAGCAAATAAGGGGCAACATTTGCTTAACTATTGGGAATGTGTGATAGAATGTAGTCTGGACTCCCAGGAGGGAGGAGCTACATTCCAGAGGGCCAAGAGGCAATGAAGTTCAAATAGTTTGGTTGGACTTCTCAGAGTATGCCTTTAATAATGTAAGTAGTTGCTTTAGTTTGGCAATATTGATGTCAGGCCCCCAAGAACCAAGGAAGATATGTAGAATTATTTCTAAGAAGTTTCCTTTATTGCTCCTCACCATAGACAGAACTCCTAGGGTCCTTTTTCCCCTAACAAACTAAACTTTGCTGCCTTTTGGCGCTCTGGAATGCAGCCCCTCCCTTGTGGCAATTCAGACTATGGAATTGGAGCAAAATGAAAAGTTTGGACGAAGGGAGCAGAGGTGGGATTCAGCAAGTTCTGACCAGTTCTGGAGAAACCAGTAGCGGAAATTTTGAGTAGTTCGAAGAACCGGCAAATACTACCTCTGGCCCCGCCCCCATCTATTCTCTGCCTCCCGAGTCCCAGTTGATCGGCTGGGTCTTCTTTTGCTGCCTTGCACAGGAGAACAGAGCTGGAAAGCAGGTTAATGGGGTGGGGAGGAATGGGGATTTTGCAGTATCCTTCCCCCAGGAGTAGGGAAGGAATGGAGATTTTACAGTATCCTTTCCTAGCCATGCCCACAGAACCGGTACGGTAGTAAAAAAAAATTGAATCCCACCACTGGAAGGGAGGAAGGAATAGACTTTGACATGGATTTGAGGGGAAGGAATTTTATCCAATTACAAATTTACATATTGTTTTCCAGTAGTGGAGGGAAGTTATCCAAAGCTGAATTATGCATTTCTTCTACTTTTAGCAGGCATGACACAAACCATAGGGGAGAGGAACCCCCTGAGCTAGTTTTCTAGGCCAGGTCTATGACATCTCGGGTCTGCCATCTTGCCAGTGCCATCTCAGAGTGGGACAGCACCTTGGGAAAAACTTGCTTTGCGACAACTTGCCGCGCCACTGTGGCACTTCCCTTCGCAGAAGGTAGCTGTCAGCCATGGCGTTGGAATGGGCCACATCTTCGGATCCAGGTCCGGCCTCCCATGGGTCTGGCCGATCAGTCAGTTCAGAGTGTGTCTGCTTGGCACAGCTATCTACAGTTGCTGCCTGCATGCGAAAGACACACCCTGCCTGCCAGAGAGGCCCTTTGCCTGAGCCACGTTTGGCTATTTTTTTCCCCTGTGGGCCTTTGCAGGAGGGCGGCATCCATGCCAGTCTCATCCACGCAGACTTCTCCTTCAGTGTGCTGCACTGGACTGTGACTGTTTCCAGGGGAGAGGAGCCAAGCAGGGGCAGCTTCAGTTTTCTGGCAACTGTAAATGACTGCCATTTAGGCCAATTTTTATGGAGGGGGGTTTGCCCTCTGAAGGCTTCCTCGCCTCACTTTCCAGCATCTCATCCCCACCCCCCCCAACAGACAGCTGTGCGTAGTGGACACTCTCTAACCTGACCAGACAGCTGCACCCACGGGATGCCACATTCAGAGATGTGCTGTGGTTGATGATCACCTCCCGCGAAGGGAGATGCTATGAGAAGAATAGCAAATTGTCCCAGGGCGAATTTCCCATGGCAATTTTATCATGTTGAGGTGGCTGTGACAAGATGGTGGCAAGGAGTTGTCCCATTTCATTCCAGGCCTGCCTGCTCCATTTGAAGATGAAGACATTTGTAACTTCCATTTTCCTTCTTGCATAATACAGTCTAAGGTAGGGGTCGCCAACCTTTTGGACCTCAGGGACCACCCAAACTCATAGTTTTAAATCCTGCGGACCACTAATATGAATTTTGACTGACGGTGGCTTCCTGATGTTGGTGGGAAAGTCGGTCCCATATTCCAGAGCTGTAATAGTCACAGGACTGGCCCTTTGGTCATCCCGGAGCAGCTGCTCCTCCACCCGGGTGCACTGACCTGCCATAGACTGGAGAAGCTGCTCTGGGATGACCAAAGGGCCAGTCCTGTGACTACTACAGCTCTGGAATATGGGACCGACTTTCCCACCGACGTCAGCAAGCCACCCTGGGGCAGATTTCCCTCTCCTGCTGTTGGTCTTACCTTCCAGTTCCAGCTCGCGTGGCTCTACTAAAGGTAAGGTTTGTGCTTGGCCGAAGGGTGTGGGGGCCAGTGGGTGGGCAGGCCATGTGGGCAGCACAGCCTTACGTTCTTGCGGAGCCTGGATTAGTTGCTTTGGGGGGGGACATTTGTCTGAGGACCACCAAAATTTTCCCGCGGACCACCAGTGGTCCCCGGCCCACTGGTTGGTGACTACTGGTCTAAGGGATCAGAGGGGGACAGTTTCCATCCTAGAGTCAGGCAAGCATTCCAGAGGCTGGGATTACCAGCCTGGGCTTTGTCCTTCAATCAAGCTACTTTTGCAGGAGCTATGATCATCTTCCTCGGCGCTTTTCCCTCTATAATGCCCCAGTTTCAGCTTAACGTTTGTGGAATGCCTGAATTGATAGATGTATGCCGTGTGGTGCCATTCTTCATGGCATCTCAACCAAATTTGTGAGGATCTGAGGATAAGAGTGAATGGACCTCTGGAATGAAGACCTGCTGATTTCTCTTCCATTAAAGATGGGATTGATCCTCTTAACCATGGAGTTCTGCTATTGGATTTAGGCAAATAATCATTATTTTCTGTGTCTGATCCTCTCACTTCTTCTCTCCTAGTTCCTTATTATGCTTTCCAGACCATGGCCTAATATGTTTTTGCTATAGAAATGATCTTACCAAGAATCAGTGATTTTCACTGACTTTCCTACCTCTTATAATTTATAGGTTTCACTCCTGAAATCTTCCTGTGGCTTCTATGTAAGGCACTTTGTAAAGTGCTGTTCAGTTTCTATCCTACAAAATAGGATAGAAATTTCTTATTGCTTCAGTCTGATATATTCTGGGACTAATGACCCTATCATTTTGAAGCAGGCTATTTGTTTTTGTTTTTTCCTTAATTCTGTAGGAATTTAAATAAATCCGGCATCTACGGCTGAAGGCAATTCTGTTTCATCAGTTGAAGTTGTGGCTTCCTTTACTTCCTCTCATCTGGTATAGGAGACTAGAAAAAAAAAAAGATTGGCATACTCTATAAATGATTTTTGCCATTGTTTCATCTCAAGTTTATTGTTGAGGTACTGAGTGTTTACTATAATCATCCTGGAATCAATCCACCTTCTTGAGCTTGCTGTGAATCTTAGCCTGCTCTTGTTACAGCAAAATCATGGTCCTTTCCACTAGAGTGCAGACATTGCTAACAATGGTTCTCTGAGAATTTAGCTACGGGATCCATTCTCTCTTCCTTTTGCATTGCAAACTTTAGCTAAAGTTATACTCAGCAGGATGTTTTTTTTCAACAGTGTGAGATGTGCTGAGTGTCAGTTCCTACTCGATTGAAACCACGTTGCTTAGTCCTAGCTGCAGTTACTATCCTCCAGTGTTTGAAATGGAAGTATGAAGATACTTTTCCTTCTATGGTGGGGGGGAAATCTGTGTTCTCTTGATGAGACTTCCCCCCCCCCCTTTTCTAAGGATAGTGATAAGTATTTGATCTTGCCTGCTGTTGTGAGGATACTGCAGCCTGAGATACCTTCCTCCACATACAAAAAAATATCCCTGGTAGTTCCAATAAGTCTGTTCCCCCAGAATTCTTTTTTTTTGTGTGTGTGTTGGCAATTTATCAGCTTAGAGTTTTCAATTTTGGCTTCCATTGTATAGTATGCTTAAGATGATACAAAAGTTACAGAGCTTTGTTAAAACTGATTAAATATTATATATCGTACTCTGAAATCATTTTATCATCTGTATTTAAATGCGGTTTCCAGAAACAATCTATTTTAATTGTTTAGGAAATTTGATATCGTCTTGTAATGTTTTAATGCAAGTCTGCCTTTCTAGGAGATTATATAGTTGTTTACACGGATGGATGTTGTTCAAGTAATGGACGCCAGGAGGCACGTGCTGGAACAGGTGTATATTGGGGGCCTGGTCATCCTCTGTGAGTAAGCTTTTTTTTCTTTTCTTTATATCTGCTAGGAGAGGTTTTGGCAGGCATCATGTCATCTCCACTATTACAAACATATCATGCATGATGAACTTTAAAACAGAGAAATGGCTGTAATGTTTAGATGGAGAGGCTAAGAAGATGTTTGGACAACCCTTTTAATATTTGATTCATGGCTGGTCATTGTGAAACTTTGAGTCAAATTGGCAGTGCAGTTTTCAGAGCAGAGAAGGTCTATCAAGTGACCCCTGTCCAAAGCAGACCCTGGCCACACCTGCTTTTGAAATACAAACTTTGTCATGCAAAGTATAACATATCCCTCAAACCGATAGAAACTCTGCATACCTGCTCTTAGCAGTTGGCGTTCATTTAATAAGTGGGCACGATTGGCTGCAGATCGTGCTATGTGTACAGCCATTTTGCTTATGCCCAGATTATTAGTATGTAAGTGAAGTGAGTACAGGTAGTTCTCGTTTAATGACTACTTATTCACTTTAAAGTGCATGACTGTTTGAAGTTAGAACAGTGGTGAATTAGGGAACGTACAGCCAATTCTCAAAGTTGCAGCCATCACAGCACCCCTACAATAATTTGATCACATTTCTGAGGGTCGCAGTGTCCCGATAGGAAAGGTTGCCTTTTCCAGTCTTCCCACAAGCAAAGTAAATAGGGAAGCCTGCAGAAGGTTGTAAGCCATGGTCATGTGACATCTCACTTAATGATTGCATACAATTTACTTAACCATAGCCACTGAAACTACCATTATAAGTTGGCACATCCACATGATTTTTCAATCTATGACTGCATCACTTAACAATGAAGTTGCCAGCCCCAATTACCATTGTTAAGAGAGGACTATCTGTATTGAAGTAATTTTATATATATTAGTCTAGGACACTGTTTCTACTGCACCTGTTGTTGTATAAAATCACACTTTGACTTAATGCTCTTTTCAATAATTTTGCTGTATGTTGTCTTCCACAGAAATACTAGTGAAAGACTTCACGGACGGCAGACAAATCAAAGGGCTGAAATAAATGTAAGCAATAACTGAATTAATGTTAAACTTTTGCAATAAGGCCATTCAAATTATTTAACTTTGCTAGGAATATGGTCTTGACATTTGTTTATCTACAAGGGATTGATCTGCCCTACTATAAAATGGAAAACCTCACTATTCATGTCTACTGTATAGGCAGTCTTCATTTAACGACCATTTATTCAGTAAATGTTTATATAATCACGATGGTATTGAATGAGTACAATGGCATTAACCATTGTCACATTGTCTCTGGTCATGTGATCAAAATTTAGGCACTTAGCAGCTAGCCTACATTTCCAATCATTGCAGTGTCCTGTGGTCACATGATCACTATTTGAGACTTCCTGGCTGGCCTCCAATGAAATCAATAGCCTGGCAGGAAGTCACAAGGCACAAGTTCCTGCTTAACCACCAGAGAATCCTCACTTTGTTATTGAAGCATTTCCTGCCAAACCTCAATATTTTGCTTTTATGCCAATCAGAAGTGTATAGTCCTATTTTGGCTCTAAGGGATCTGAATGGTGCAGATAATTGTGGTCTATTTACTCTGGTTTGGCGGCAATTTTTGCTAAAAACTAAAACTCAAAAGTGGATGTGTTCCTCTTAGGTTTAGATTTCTGGTTAACTTTCAGGACCATTAATTAGGGCTTATTTCTGAACTACCTGGTTAAGATCCAAGTTTGGGGTAGGATGTTTATTCAGAGTGTTAATCTTGCTCTCAAACTTGTATCTACTATTGCTGGATAAAATTATTGATAGGGTTTTGCAGTATGATGCAGCTTTTATGGAAGATACCCAATCTTAAATTTTCCACTGACTGGCAGTTCTTCAAATGTTGTAGTCATGTCTGAAGACACAACAAGAGATATGTATCCAGTCTTTTACTGATTATGCTAAAAGCTCCAGCTTGTAGTCTCAGAATATTGCTTAAATCTTCTCTTGCCATATTTAATATCCATGAATGGTTTCCAAGAAAAAGGAGCTGAAAGCAAGTATGATCATGGCAAGGTTTATGAAAGGCAAACATTTAGAGGAGTAAACAGGCAAGGCTCCCTGGGATAAGCACCGGTAGTTATGTATGCAGTGTTCTGGCATGTGCATGTCATGGGATAGGTTTGGAAAGCTTTTATACCCATCACACTGAGCATGAATCATGGGTATCAAACAGACTCGGTTAGAACTATGAGAAACTAGCATCAGCCTGTGAAAGGCCTTTCCTGTGAACTTCTCAGTATTTCTGCACCTGATATTACTGCTCAGGGATATTCTCAAATCACGCTGTGCTCTAGACTACATCTACTGTTTTTCATACTAAAAGTTCAGTATAGTGTTAGCTTGGTTGTGTGAATACCCAACTAGTATGCCCAGTGAAGTTGTCTTTGGAGACATTAGAGCTGTCCGTGAGGACAAGTAATTTAATTGGATTAATGAAATATTTTCCAGTGGGCAGCTGCCTTTGAAATGTATCCAGCAATTTCATCTGGATGAGAATGTCATGCCCAGACAATGTCATTGTCTGGGGCTCAGTGCCAAATAGTACAAGGTATCTTCGTAGGCACAATTCAGAAGGGTTGGTTTTCTCCTATAAAATCAAACACAATATGGGATTGGACTGTTTGAAAGAACACATCCCAGGCTTTAAGGGTACTGGAAATCCTTCTGTCCTGCCATGTAAGAGATATAGTAGATAAGCACATAAGAAAGGACATTTTCAGTGGCTTCTCTCAGACAGAGGCTAGAGGGGCCTCGGTGATTCTGCCCCATTATGATTGTGCAGTGCTTCAGAGTCAAAGGAAGAAAAAAGAGTATGGATATACAAATAGAGAGCACTTGTTTGCAACACCTTAAATCAGTGGCATCTTTTCCTGGCATCGCATACGTGGCCTTTCACAGCTGCTTAAAAGAGTTGCAAACAAGTGCTTCTAGATCCCCTTTTCACTTCAGATCTAAAATGTTACCTTCCTTTTTCTACAGGTGTTCAAATAATGATTTTATTCAGGTAGGCCCTGGGATGAGAATTTTACCGCGGGAATGGATAAGTTTTAATGTTTTGAGCGTGATTTAGTCCACTGATGAATTGAAATAAAACTACAATTTCTGAACTCAGAGGAATTGTAATAGTCACATGAACATTCATTTCATGCATCTCCAGCAAGAAAATTCATGTCTAGTTACACCTAAGGATGCAAGAGCCAATGAAATATTTATAAGAAAACTCAGTAAATGTCATGGTAAATAGTCAAACATGGCTTACATCCTCAGTTCAACCCTGAGCTACAAACTTTCTCTTGTATCAGTATGGTTTACATCCTTCAGGGGGAACTTGCAAATTTCTGTAGATAAAGTGTCTTGTACTGCAATTGAATCGCAGCAATTTTGTGGGTTACAGTCCTAAAACTGAAATCAGTATTTATTCAGCTTCTTTTCTCCTGAAGTATGTTCTCTAAATGTTTTCTTCAGGCAGCTTGCAAGGCAATAGAACAAGCAAAGCGTCAAAATATCACAAAACTGGCAATCTATACGGACAGCAAATTCACCATTAATGGTAAGCGTTTTAGTCACTGAGAAATGAAATAGCCACCTAAAATGATAACAGATTAGAGAAGGCATGCATTCTCTTGTCGTACCAGACATGGTCAACATCCATTGAACTATTTTTTTCTGCAATTAAAAATGTTTGAAAATATTTTTCCCTTTGCTTTTTATTTATTTTTAAAGCATATGAATATAAATACAAAAGAAAGAATATATAATATTCCTCCAAGGAGCTGGGGTCTGAAATGTAATATGCTGTGGTGAAATTTCCTGTGTGATGTCATACTGAGAGAGCCCTTGTTGCGTTTCTTTTTATATTTGGACCAAGGTGGTGGCCTATGTATAAAACCTCTGGAATCCCTTGAGCATGTTCCAATGAGCATGTTCCATGCTTTCTTTTACATGTATTTAAACATGCAGTTCTTCTTCCTGTACAAAAGAAAACAGCAAAATGAGATGGCAGATACTAGTAAAATATGATGAAACAGAATGTATAGTTAATGCAGGTATTTCCAGGACATTGAATATGCTGGTAAGCAAATACATGACATTCTGTAAATGTAGCATTAAATTTTGACCATGCAAAGTAGAGTTAATCAGCCTTTCCATTGTGTAGGTCAGCGGTCCCCAAGCTTGGCAACTTTAAGACTTGTGGACTTCCAACTCCCAGAATTATCCAGCCAGCTGTGGGAGAAGTCCACAAGTCTTAAAGTTGCCAAGCTTGGAGACCTCTGGTGTAGATAGAGAGGTAGCTCATAAACAGAAAACAAATATGTATTATCAATATCATAAACCAATTACCGTATATACTCGAGTATAAGTCAACCCGAATATAAGCCGAGGCACCTAATTTTACCACAAAAAACTGGGAAAACTTATTGACTCGAGTATAAGCCGAGGGTGGGAAATGCAGCAGCTACTGGTAAATTTCAAAAATAAAAATAATTAATTTGGGAAACGATCTCACTATCATGAAAGGTTTAATTGATTCACTAACCCAAAAGAAGATGATGATGACAGCGGGAGGCAGGAGTCACTCTCTTCCCTCCCCTCGGAGGCCCCTGAGTCAGAGTCGCTACCGCCAGCGCGGCCCCAGTCCCACGTCGCCTTGGGAAGGGAAAGGCAAAAGGAAGAGCCGCGGCAGTGCTTTGCAACGGCAGGTTCCTTTTTGCCTTTCCCTTCCCGAGGCGACGGGACTGGGGCCGCACTGGCGGCAGCAACTCCGACAGCCCCAGCCGGACACCTGAGCAGAGCCCGGGCGGAACTGCCTGTTGCCGCCGTGGGCGCCGCTGCGGCGCCCGGCTGCCCGAGTAAAGAACATGGCGCCGGACCATCGGAGAAGCGGAGCAAAGCCGGAGACCAGCAGCCGCTCCTCGGCGCAGAAAGCCTCCCCCAACCAGCCGGCCGGTCTCCTCCTCCTCGGCCACACAGAACAAACAGGCAGAGAAGGAGGAGAGCAGCTGGCCAGCCGGGAGGCCTCCCGTGCTGCGAAAGAGGCAGCCAAGCGATCTCCGGCGCCACCCTGCTCCACGCGCTGGCTGCTCAGACTTGCCGGGCCCGGCATATAGAACAGGGCGGCGCCGGATGTTGGAGAAGCTGAGCGGAGCAGCGACCTCGGCTCGCGTTGTTTTCTGAGCCCGCGAGTCTAGAGCCAGGGTGCTTTCATTGCACGGCGGAGCTTGTCTCGGGAAAAACCGGGCGTCGTTGCTGCCCCCGGAGGGGAGGGCGATTCTGGGCTGCGCGATTGGGGGACTTCGTGGCTTTGGGTGGGTGGGAGCGAGGACGGACGGAGTCCATGAAGTGGGGCTTGCCTGCCCTTGCTGGCTGCCTCTGCTTCCTTAGGGGCGGGAAGGGGGCTCATCTGGACCAAGGGTGAGTCTCCCCCTCAGTTTCCCCTGAAGGATCTTCCGTCGCTTTTGCCTTCTCCCTACATCTTCCCCTCTGTTAAAATTCCCCACACACACACACACACTTATTTCGTGTCTGAGCATTGTCACATGACGGTGGGTCTTTCCCCCCCTAAAAACAGTTAAAAAAAGAAAAAATATATCCTCATGCAAGAACTTTTCTGCTTCCGATTACCCCCATGCTTAAAAGTTGCAAAGGAAACACGGAAGCAGGGAAGCAGCTGCCCAGCTCCGGAGCTCCACACCATTTTTTTTCAGAGGGAATCTGACTCGGTATAAGCCGAGGGGGGTTTTTTCAGCACAAAAAATGGGCTGAAAAACTCGGCTTATACTCGAGTATATACGGTATAAAAGAATCATTTTTGGCTACTCCCCATTATTTATTTCTTCATGTAATGTTAATACCACATTTTTATATAGATAAGAAACATAGCCATATCTTAAAAGATATGTAGTGCTGCATCTAAGACAGATTTCTGAATATTACACTAAACTGGAACAAGCCTATATCATATAAGCAAGCATCTTCATTTTATTATATTTTGCATAATGAATTTGACAGACAATTGTTTTAAAGCATTCTTTTAGGTGACTAATAAAAATGAAAAAAATCCTTTGCTGAATTATCTTAATATTGTAAAAAACATTATTGCTAAAGATCATTAATCAAAACCAAATTCAAGTACTGTTTGCAATTGAGGAATCAGGTGCTGTGCTGCTGATGTATTTAGTCCAAATTGTAAAATTGAGAGGTTTTGATTGAGTATACTACCATTTTACAATTTTAGACAGCCCAAATTCCTTTTTGCAACAGTTCAGATCATTCAAGAATTTGATTGGCAGTATTAATGCTCACATTAGTCCTTGAGTTCAGAACAGAGAGATTGATTTATAGTTTCCGGACTGGAGTTACACCTAAATTTAAGTTTATTGTGTGAATAAAAGTAAAAATTATATTTCTATCGTAAAGCTTTTTTTGGACTTCTCCATCTGGCCATCAGATTTTAAGCTGGACTTGAGGGGGTTTTCACTTTTTTTTACTTTTGTCTTCAACTGTATGTATTCTTTTGCCATTTCCTAAAGTATAATCTATTTAAACACTATTTATAAATGTGTATTTTCATTTAATTAACAGTAGCAAATACTCTTTGTCAGGGTATGTACATTGTTGACAGTAGAATTGGGTGGAGGCTACAGCTATTATTTCTCCTTTCTCTCTCTGCCTCCGCCCCACTTCCCACCATCACCACCATCATGGCATGAGATTTGCCAGGCATTATTACCTGTTAGGATTTATCATCTTTCAATCTGCCTTCATTCAGTCCTACTCTACAGTCCAACATTCAGTAACATACTGAATTGCTCAGGTTGGAGATCAGATTATCACTGGAGCCTCAGAAAATTGATGAAAACATAGCTAATGGTAACTAAGTAAATCAATAAATTGCTTCAGCTTTTGGAAGCAGAGGGTAGCAATGAGTTGATAAAGAAATTGTCTGAATAAACTTTTATTTGGAGTCGGGGATTGAATAACTGCAGCGAGATGTCCAGATGTCAGGTTTGATATTAGCAATTATGTTCTGACTCGCAAAAGCAATTGACCTCAAACTAAATGATAGAGGATCACAAATCAAGTAGAATGCATATTATTTGTCTGAATTGCAATTACAAACTGGCCTGAGCCAATATTGCAATTACAAATTATCTTGAGCCAATAATAGGGACTATTTACCGAACAACTTTGGTTTATCAAATTGTTAGCCTCTTGGATCAGCTCAGTTACATGGGATTGTTTCAGATGGAGAGGCAGAGGAGAATTTCAGCAGATAGTCCCATAAGTTCTGGAGCAGGCATCCAAATTACAGTCTCATAGTAGCAATCACATTTTTTGACAGGGGTGACAAATTGGATCCCAAACTGGAAGAATAACGGTTGGAAAACCAGTGCAGGAAAAGAAGTAATAAACAGAGAAGATTTTGAAAGGCTTGCTAAGCTTTCAGAAGGGATGGACATCCAGTGGGTAAGGGATGTTTTTCTAAAAATTGACTGAAGTTTTAAAGAAATTCACAGATTGCCGATTAAAGTAGCTATGATCAATAGCAACATGTGAAATGAGTTACGTCAACCCAAATGAAAGAGATTTATTTGAAATCGGCGACTGGGTTCATATACTGTACCAAGCTATACAGTATATTCCTTTGGACTCTCTGATATGAATGCTGCACCATTAAGGCATAGAGGAAGATAAGTGAATATTGCAGGTAGTTGTAGAACACACATTGTTATATGTCTGGAGTAATTAATTTGGACTCTTGTTATCAACAGATGCATGTTCCTGGTCATGCTGGCTTTCCTGGAAATGAAGCAGCTGATCGATTAGCAAAAGAAGGAGCTGGAAAATCATCATGTTAGCATTTTATAATGCAAATCCTCCACTTAGTGATAAGAATAAAGATTACACTTGTTTTAAGTTCATATTTGTTGTCTCCATATGCTTTAGAATAAATGAGACAAATATTTTGCTTAAATGGTGAAGAATGTAAATGCTTATGTACCCTATGTTGTTGTTCCCAATCTGTGTCCAAGAGTTGAATTTTGCATCATATTAGTTATGTAAAACAGCAAATTGGAAAGTCTTAAAAATACAGGAAGTACAATACAAAACCAAATTATTAAATCATCATAATCTTACCCAATCTGGTACAAACTCTGAATGTAAGACCAATGTTCACAGTATATTCAGGTGTTTTGGAGCAGATTACTTTGTTATTTATATAAATGATTATTGGTGCTGGCATACCTAGTATACAATGCTGGCACAATAAACATGTTTGCTACTTATGGTTTCATTTTTTACATCCATATTCCACAATTTATCAAGGAGTTTAAAGTGAGTTAACATGGACATTGCTACTTTTTATCCCCACCCTGAAAAAACTCTACTTAGTGAGGTAAATGGGCGCTGATTTACTTCCAATCACACTATGATTTTCTGTAACAGGATAGATTTGAATTTAAATCAACCAGGTCCAAGTCCAGAATTTTAAAACACACTGGGTGTGTTTTATAACTTATTTACTGTACTTACATCCTTTTTCCTCCAAAGTTCACAGTGTTCCCTTCTGACAGGAAGCAATCTACATAGGAAGATAGCATCTATTCTTATAATAATCAATTATTATAGCCTGTAGAGTTGGAACATATGTCTATTATGTCTTCTATGTAGTTGGGAAAGGCAAGACAAGATTTGGTGCTGTATTTGAGCTGCTTTACAACATTCCAGAAAACTAGGTCACTTTTCACCCATCTGCCTTCAGTGCACATGTTTAAGCTC
Source organism: Notechis scutatus (assembly GCF_049901735.1). Classification (NCBI taxonomy): domain Eukaryota; kingdom Metazoa; phylum Chordata; class Lepidosauria; order Squamata; family Elapidae; genus Notechis; species Notechis scutatus. Next base: position 130,650,656 of record NC_142009.1, on the reverse strand, counting down.
TTATAATGGAGATTTTTTGTTGACCTGCCCAAGGAGATTCAAAGTTTGTACTTGTAATGTAAATGTATAAAATATTTGCATCAAAATGTATTTATTTCATAAGAACAATAATCAATTTGAGAAATGTTTCAGCCTATCACTGCATGAATGCATGTCCTTTTTAAAACCATAATCCATCTTTTGGTGCAAGATACTATAAAGTTCTGTCTTGGATATGTTGTGGCTTTAATAAGCCAGCATTTCTAAATTAAATATGTATTGATTCTCCAGGATTGTAAGACAAGGTTGCTGTACTCTGGTCCTTGCACAAAACAGATCATCGCATGCCATAGACTTTATGGCAATATAATATATAATTTCATCACAGAGCGTTTAAAAATAAGTTATATACCTCTTTATGAGACAATTTGTCAAGATTTGATAGATTCCCTTGATTTTGTTCTGAAAGGAATGAAAAAAATACACGCTGAAATGCCGTATCCCTGCAATAGCAAACAGCCATTTTGTTCTGAATAGTTCAGCATGTTTCTCAAGGGTCTGAGAAACTGATGGGGACACGTTTTCTAGTTTCACTTAGTTATATAAATATTGAGTAAATGTTTAGAAAGTGAAATTAGAAACCTGTGACGCATAGCTAACTGAACAATAGGCAGATTTTATAAGGAAAATTAAATTAAAATTAAATATTATTAAATAAGAGTAGAACTAGACTGCAAGTAGGTTGAAGCAATCTGCTCTTGTAACATGCCTTGCAATTTGACTTTGATGGTGAACTGGTTCTCTTAAGATTATTAATGACCTCTCACAACCAGGCCTCTTTCATATCCCCTTCATCAATCAGAGTGTACTTCTGTTGATGGGTCTCTCCTTGAACTTAAAAGGCCAAAAGTCGTTTGCTTGATCTCCCCGAGAAGGGATAGTACAGAATTTACAACAGATGTTTTCATGCATGGTTGCCCGCCCTCCTAGTTCCTCTTCTGCTGAGGACAGGGCTTGTTTTCCAGGAGGGAGGATTTTCAAACTGGGAGCAGAAGAAATACCGCCATTAATTGAATAGTCTTAAATAGATTAGTTATGATAGATTGCAGGGATTATTTGCAAAACAACACTTCTTTTTACTCACTTCCCTTTATTTTCTTAGGAATTGGAAAGGGTAGGAGTGAAGTATTAGCCTCTCTTCTTATTTCAACTAATATCACATAAGCTTAGTGTTGAGAAAACTCAAGTTCATAATAAGCATTTCATAGTACTTTAAAAACTTGAGCAAGACAACTGGTCAGATGAGGGTGCAAATCGTGAGAAAAAACTTAGAAATCTAGCTTTAATTGTGGCAGATAGGTTGGTATTCCATTTCTATAAGCACTCATCTCACCTTCATGACTGGGTAGCTTACAATTAAACCATCAACAGTACCAAAACAAACAAGAACATAAAGTAAGTTTACAAACAATACAAAGTTAAAAACAATTTAAACATTTTTTAAAAAAACTATACAATGCAGTCACCAGGAGAGTACATTCAAGAATCATACAAGTAGTCCTCACTTAATAGCTGCCTTATGTAGCATGTAGCATCAAAGGTATGATGGGGCTGAAAAAGTAATTTTACTACTGGTCCTCATACTGTCGGAGCAGCGTCCTTGAAGTCATGTGGTGGAGATTCAAACGGTATGTAAAACCGGTGGGTGTTTATGATTGGTGTGGCATTCCGCAGACGATCACCATTTACACACTTAACAGCAAGCTTCCAGCAAGCAGAATCAACTGACAAATTGGCAGTAAAAATCACAACAACCATGATCAATGGTTTTAGTGGCCCTAGCAGAAGTGAGATTGTGACACCCCACCCCTTACCAGTCACAGATCTTGCTTAATGACTACCGGTATATCACAGGATGGAGTTGCTGGTTGGTCTCAATGGTGGTTAAACAAGGACAATCAATAGAATTTTGAACAGTTCAACTATTGCTCAAAATTACGAAGCAGGCGAACAAGGAGGACTTGTGATGGCACAGCAAAGTTGCAAGCATCGCAGCATCTCCATGGTCAATGATTGCAACCCAGGTGCCTGGCTCAGGATTATAATGTGCAGTGAACTACAGTCACACGATCACCATTTGCAACCTTCCTTGCCAGCTTCCCACAAGCAAAGCCAACGGGCAACCCAGCAGGGATATCACAAGACACTCCAAGTTGCCCCTCCCCACTTTTTCTTTCAAGGACCTCCACTACAGAATATGAAACCACAGGCATCTCATATTCCACAGCATTCTCTGCCTGTTTGCACTCCTCAGCACCTGCCGTCAGCTCTTGCTGGCCCACAGGCACTTCCCAACAGCACCTTGCCAGACAACCCATGGGCTCCTCAAGGCCTACTTGTGCTCCCCAGCACCTATCTCAACCAGCTGCACTCTTTAGTGCCTGCCTATGGCAACCCCAGCCTCCAGCATTTGCATACCCTCTATGCTACTTACCTGGAACTCCCACCTCTTCCAGCTTAATGACCTGTGTGGTCCTGGGGTTACGACATCTTTGCTTACTAGCTGCAGCTCTGCCTCTTCTCCAGACCTTGCAACTGCTGGTCGTCTGTGCTGACTGGCTGCAGGTGCTCCCCTTCTCCAGACTGCACAACCAGAGGTGGGTTTCTACCGGTTCTGTCCACCTCTGTAGAACCGGTAGCTCTGAAGAGCAGCAGACATAGAATAGTTTCTATGTCTGCTGATGTTTTTGCCCACCTGCCCACCCGGGCTCTTACCTGACCTTTATTTCCTGATTTTTTTCAACTTCAGCTGCCATGCGAGGCACAGCTGCAGTTAAAAAAGCAGGAAAAAAGGGCTTTTTGAAAGGCTGCTTCTCTGCACGCAGCATGCTGATGATGATTTACAGGCGCGTGCCAGCAGCGTGCAGGGAAGCACATTGTAAATCACCAAACCTCCTAAATGACTGAACTGGTAGTTAACCCTGTCGGATTCCACCCCTGTGCACAACCAGCTGTTTGTCTGGCCGGTCTCTCCTGGATTCCCCTGATGTTCCCAGGACTGTTTTGCCTCAAGCCTCCGAGTCTGTCATAGAGCTTTCCATGTCCCCTGATGCTCCCCATAGTCCCTCTCAAATGTCTCCAGAATCACCCCTTCCTCATTGTCTGAGCCGGCACCCAAGGGAGCCATCACAGACAGGTCTTCAAGTTCTTCTGGAAGGCCAGCAAGATCAGAGGGAAGGTTGTTCTATAGATAGATGTTCTAGGGGTGGATCTATCAGCAGAGAAGACCATCCTTCTGGATCTCACCAGATGACACTCTCCAGTTGTACCCACCCCAAGACTTTTGCTGAACCTGACTGGATGGGTAGATGTCCCTGGAGAGAGGCGGTCCTTCAAATAATCCAGCCCCATACCATGTTGCTGCTTATTTTAGTCTAGAAATCTTCCTTCTGCTGCCCCTTTATCTTGGGGGGGGGGGAGGGGGAGGGATTTCCAAAAAGACAAAACATCACTGGTCTGGGTATTAGACAATACGGTTGAGTCCATACAAAGCTTATGTTGATTTGTCAGCGAGTCTGGTTTTACCCTAGTGAAGTTTATGTGTGTTCCCTTTTTTTAAATGTTTCATGCTATTTTAAAATATTTAGTAACCTTAAGATTTTGAGATGGATAGTCATGTAAGTGGAGAAATAAATCAATAAAATGGTAGATCTAATTGTGAGATAAAATGGTAGATCTAATTGTGAGATTCCAGCTCAGCCCCCTTCTATTCCTAATGCCCATTAAAAGAGGCGGAGCTTCAATCAGGTGTCTGCAGTCAATTAATTTGTCTTCTTTTATCGATGCCATCTGGGCTTCTGTTTCCAAACTGAATCCACCTGGCCCTCCATGATGTAACTCATTCAACACATATTCTTCCTATTTTCCCCACCACACTAATCCTGTGAGGTGAGTTGGACTGTGAGAGAGTGATGGGCCAGAGAGTCACCCAGCCAGCTTTCAAGACAGAACTAGAAGTCATGGTCTCCTGCTTTCTAGCCTGATGCCTTAACAAGAAGATCAAAGTGGATTTTGTATGTAAACATTGACATACAAAGCTCCCGCCCACTCCTTTTTGAGTAGGGTTGCTTTCGTGCCACTTGTGGCATGCTGGAGTTCTAAACAAAAGAACGCCAAGGGTTTTATAGGTGAGATATGCTGATTGTGAATAGACCATATTTAGTCCTCTTTGCTTCATTCCAAGTAAAAGTTAATGTTCCCTCAGATTATACAATTTTAGTTATACTGTATAATTTAACTAGTACTTACATTTCATTCTTATTTTATTCCTAATTTAATAGGAATTCTTTATGTACCTCCAAGCTTGGAAAAATCATTGCATACATGATTGGCTATTGATCAAAATATTTTTAAAATGTTTATATCTGTTGTGAGTCGCTCAGAGTTCTTTAAGATAAGCAGCTATTCAAATCTTTTAAATAAGTAAATAAATATTTGGACTCACTTGCAACTCAATGTGTTATGATCAGGATGGGTGCATTAAACATTTCTAGATACTTTAATGTTGTGTTTTAGCAGAAGTAAAGCTGCTTTAATCTTTCAGATGAGAGAGCGTTCTTTTTTTTTTAGCGTACATAAAATCTTCAGTTTTCTTTTTGCCAATAAAATATTTTTTTTTACTGTTATCCCATACCTTCCATATCACTAAATAACTCAGCAAATGGAGCCCCGGAAAGTGCTAAAAACAGTGTATATTCTTAGGGGATTCATTCAAAGGTTTACATTTTTTAAAAGGCCACTGAATTTTTGATTGATTACTGTTTTCCTTTGCATGGGAAAAAAATATAAACAATTGTAAAACTTCAACACAGTCTATTTTAAGAGCAACTAATGTTGACTTCAAATATTGATTGAAGTACCCAGAAAGTAGTAAGATCTCATGAGATAAGCATACAAGAGGTATGAAAGAAGCAGGGAATAAATATGGAAATGGCTTTAGATTTACAACCTTTTGCACAATCGCACAAGACTAGTTTAATCAAGTCCCTACAACAGCTATTAATAGCTTGGCTGCTACGTGTTTTACTAATGGAAGAAGAGATTGACCATTTACTTTTTAAAAAAATTTCATCGTGTCTCCCTGCAGTCTTCTTTTCTCCATATCAAACATGACCCAGGTCTTCAATCTTTCCTCATACATTTTTCCTTCAGTCACTTATTATTTTGGTTGCTGTTCTCTGGCCAGGACTGGAATAATACAGGTAGTCCTCAACTTACAACAGTTCACTTAGTGACTGTTGAAAGTTACTATGGCACTGAAAAAAAGTGACATGACCATTTTTTACCATTACAACCTTTCCAGTATCCCCATGATCATGTGATCAAAATTCAGATGCTTGGCAACTGGTTCATATTATGTGTCCCAAGGTCACGCGATCACCCTTTGCAACCTTCTCACAAGCCAAGTCAATGGGCAAGCCAGATTCACTTAACAACTATGCTACTTAACCACTGCAGGGATTCACTGAACAACTGTGGCAAAAAAGGTTGTGAAAGGGGGCAAACTCGCAACATAATGTCTCACTTAGCCACAGAAATTTTGGACTCCATTTTGGTCGTAAGTGAAATCTGATCAACACAGAATAGAAATGAATTATTACTTCTCTTGATCTTAAACCTGTATCTGTTCCAACTTTTCCTCCTATAAAGTGTTCTACCAACCTGATCTACCAAATTATGGGACAGAGCATAGTGCTTCCGCTTTATAGCCCCTGATATAGCCAACAAAGGAAGGAGAGCCCATGGCTTAGAGCAGTGGTGGCTAACTTTTTTGGGCTCCCATGCCAGCACCCAGAAGTCAATATGCACAGGGGCCCCCACGCCCCCTGCACATGCGCGCAAGACCCCATGCACCCCACGCATCTCTGCGCATGCACATGCATCTCCAACGCAACCCCCCCCCCACGCACATGCGCACCAGATACCTGACAATCAGCTGTTGGGCGGGCGGCATGTGCGCATGCACACTGGGGCTCTTCCAGGCGACCTCTCGCGTGCCGGCAGAAGTGGCTCTTCATGCCACTTCTGGCACGCATGCCATAGGTTCGCCATCACAAGCTTAGAGGTTAATACATCTACCTAATATGCAAGTTGCCTGGGTTCAAATCCCAGAAGGGTATGGCTAGCTGATGAGAGCTAAACAGCTTGAAATACTGGTCTCCCTTTATTTCTTTGTTGGTAAAATGTATTTCCCCTATAGTTTGGAACCATTTTTGGACAGATATATGGGAGCTGTAGGGAAAAGGAGGAAACCCATTCCACCAAAATCTCCATTTCATTCAAGAGCAGGCATCATGGGCAATCACCTATTCACCTGTTAACTCTCAGGCGCATGATATCATGAGCTTTAGACCTAAAAAGCTGGTGCCATGATAAATGCATCGATTTTCAAAGAGCTGTTGTAAGATTCTGGCTTTTCTGAAAGCTAAATTTCAAATAATATTTGTATTTCTAAAACTCTTGACCTAAAAGTCTTATTACTGCACTATTTAACTTTCTTCGCTTGAACTGTGAAACTAGAAGAAAAATCAGATAGCCCAGTGCTGACAGCTGTTGCTCAGCTACTCAATCCCATCGTCTAGCTAGAGCTGAACCATTTAACAAAGTCTTCCATTACCTGCCCCTTTAGAACTCATTTTCTCTCTGCCTATCTGTCTTTTCCAGACAGCCTACTGGCCTGCTTAGCTTAGAAGAAATTCCTTCAGTTTCGCCTAGAGGGACTAAGCGGGTATTGAGAGCAGCATCTGACTCAGAATTGATTTGCTGGAGCACTTCGTGAGGTGCATTTCCTGCAGTCCTGGGAGCTGGAGAAAATGCAGGCCTAGAGGCATCCGTGAGAGCAGGCAAGTTTAGAAAAATCCTGCTGATTGCTTCTGATCCTGCCCTGTGTCGGTTTTTGGATGCACCAGCAAACCAAAAACCATTTGATACTTGGCAAGCTGTGCTTGGCATATGCTTGGAAATCCACAAGCAAGAGGGGAGCTAAATTAAAAATAATTGAGAGAGAAGCAAACACAACCAAGATGCAACATTTGGTGTTTCCTTAGGCTCCAGCTGTGAGCGGTGTCTGTCTGGAATTTAATGTTCAAGGCAAAGCGTGTATCTATAGCTTGAGCCTTAAGCACAATAAATTCTGGGGGTTCTGCACATGCTCCATTTCTTCCCTGCTAGACGAAAAGGCAATAATGCTACCCAAATTTTCCTCTGCAAAGAGACCCAAGATGACAACAAGCTTTCTGCTTGGCTGCTTATTTGAAGTGGAATCCAAGAGACACAAACACTGACATACACCATTTTCCTCATTGAAGCCATATGATCTGATGTGGGCACAACAATGGCACTGCAAACTATTGGAAAGATAAGCGGACGACAGACTGTAGGATGACCAAATGCTAGCTGGGAGAGACCTGGAGAACGATGCCTTTCATGGTCAGGCCTGGAACTGAAAAGACTGTTGGGTAATCCTATATAACTGTGCCCAGTTCTACTTGCTTTATTCTGAATGTTTTTTTTTTTAAATTATAGGTAGTCCTCGGGTTACATTTCATTTAGCGGCCGTTCAAAGTTACAACGGCACGAAAAAAGGTGACTTTTATGACCATTATTCACACTTATGACCACTGCAACACCCCCATGGTCACGTGATTAAAAATCCAGGTGCTTGGCAATTGGCTCATTGTTGTGACGGTTGCAGTGTCCCGGGGTCATACAATGACTTTTTGCGCTCTTCTGCCAAACAAGGTCAATGGGGAAACTGGATTCACTTAACAACAGGGTTATTACCTTAATGACTGCAGGGGTTCACTTACCAACGGTGACCCGAGAGGTCATAAAATGGGGCAAAATTAACTTAACAACTGTCTCGCTTAGCAACAGAAATGCTAGGCTCAATTGTGATTGTAAGTCGAGGACCACCTGTACCCAAGGAACCCATGAGCTCAGAGGTCTCCAAACTTGGCGACTTTCAGACTTGTGGACTTCAACTCCCAGAATTCTCCAGCCAGCTATGCTGGCTGGAGAATTCTGGGAGTTGAAGTCCACAAGTCTGAAAGTCGCCAAGTTTGCTCAAAAGAAATCATCTGCAGGGGGGCAAGAGAGGCTCGTGAGGTGGAGGCCTCGTGAGGTGGACCCATCCCATTCCCACCCCGTCCCTCCCTTCCTGCAGCAGACATCACAAAGCAAAGGCCGACCAACAGAACTCGCGATGGTGCTTCGCCGTTGCGAATGCCTGGGCTCTGCCCTCTCCTCCAAAACCCCTGAGGCGGGGGGGGAGTCGGCACTCCCGTAGCAAGCTTTAGGCTTTCCTTTCCCGCCCTTGGAAGCTAAACCGCCCCGGGTTCAGCTTAGCAGTCCCGGCGGCGGCGGCGCATCCACTCCAGGCCAGGAAAAACCGGGCCCGACGTCCTTGCGGCTGGCGAGGGGCGTGCCGGGGAGGCGTCTCCTTCGGCCCCGGTCGAAGGCGGCACTAGAGGCGGGAGCGGAGGCTCGGTGGCAGGGGGACGATGGTGGAGGCTTGGTACATGGACGATTCCCGGGAGGACCCCCGGAAGCCGCATCGCCTACAGCCGCATCGCCCGGTCAGCCTAGAGCAGCTGAGCCGGATCGGCGTCTTTTACTGGAAAGTAGGCAGAGGAGGAGGAGGAGGAGGAGGGAGGCCGGGCCTCGTCCGAGACTTGCCAAAGGCTGCCCGGGATCTGGCGCGGAAGCCCGAGGCAAACGCGAATGGCTTGTGCTCCGTGGCGGGGATGGCTTCTCCGGCATTGCTTGGGAAGGCCGAGCCCTGAATCCCCCCTTAGCGGCGGAGCACACTGGCCGCCCTCATGCAGCGCCCTTTATTCTTGAGTTAACCGGGGCTTGCTAAAGCCTTGGAGAGGCTGTAGGGAAAAATGGTCTGTCTTTCTTTCTTTCTTTCTTTCTTTCTTTCTTTCTTTCTTTCTTTCTTTCTTTCTTTTTCCTTCCTTCCTTCCCTCCCTCTGTGACATACACATGCGCCCGTGCGCACGCTTCTTTTCTCGTTGGTCTTTCCCACTGATTTTTTAAAATTTGGTGTAGCGTTTCTTTTATGCCTTTTCCCCGAAAAAATGCATTAAAATAAGCGATACAATTATGGCGATGATACAGGGGAAACTGACAGCTCCTGCAAGTTCTGTTTTAACGGCTGGCATTTGCTTTAGTGACAAAACACAATCATATTTTCACATTTTAAATTATGCTTTGGATTGCCCCTCTTCTATGTTTATCCCCTTGATTTATATTAGAGGGCCTGCAGTTACCTTATTTTCTGGGTTTCACAACACTTGAACTAACAGAACAGACTAACGTGTGAACATGCACACAGCCACACAAAACACACACTATCTAACCAAATTTATTGTCTACTGTGCAATATTGCCAGTTCAGTCGCTTGCTGGCCTGGTGAAGCTTGTTGTGTGAGTCCGGCCTCTTGGCCTTTCCGGGTCTAACTTATCCAACAGGATCATTGCTGTAGTTCTCTGGGACATTAGTGGGTCATGAAAGGAAATTTGCAAAACAAATATAATTATTAATAACAATATTCATTAGCATCCCTGGTCATATCTGCTGACACCTTAACAGCTGACAAATTTATCATGGTCCAAGCTTTCATATATTAAAATTCACCTCTGCAGGTCCATTTTGTGTTCTGTTTAGTTGACCAGAAGAATACCATGCATTACTGATGTAAATATTGATACCAATAAGCTATAAAGGCAACAGATGTATGCAAATTACAAACAGTGATTCTTCCATAAATGCAAAATACTCCCCCTCCCTAATTCCACACAAAAAAAGGCAGTACAGTGCATCCTTCCCCTTGCCCTGATTGACTGAGCTGGGATTGATGAGAACTGTACTACTGAAATGGAAGGGAACTGCTCAGGGAAGGCTTGATTGGACCTCATTTAGTTGCAAATCATTTTACTTGGAAGAGGCACAAGGTTTGTTCCCTGTTGTCATGAAACTATAAAATCCAGCGGTTCCTTGGACTTCTTCCTGTTGCTGTAGGACAGGTTCCTGTCTTGTGAGGCAGAGGGCAGGATTTAAAAAACAACAACATACAGGATAGTCTACATTAGTAATGCTGGAACCTAATTTTAGTTTTCCCCGGAGGCTAAAAAAAATACAAAAGCCAGATTGGGTGACTTAACTGAGGGGTTGCAGATTCTGTACCTTCAGCTCATTTTTCCTGTTTTGCATGGCTGCTGGTGAGGGACCAGCTGCTACAAAATATATTCTTACTATGTGGCAGATAGGTTGCTCATACTCAGGTTGGACTCCAATCAGAGAGGTCCTGTTGAAACATTCGGGAATGAGGAATGGCATATTGTTGGGTCCGTGTGGTATCAGCTTCTCTGAGGGAAAGGCTGGCAGGAGGTTTTGGTATGCCCTTTCTTCAAGAAGACATCATTGGGCCCAATGGCCTTGGACAACTATCATCTGGTTTCCAGCCTTCCCTATTTTTAGGAAAAATGTGAAGATGGTGATTAGGTTTTAACTTGAGAGGGCGCTGGAATAAACAGATTGCAGTAGAACCTCTGGTCACGAATGCTTCTGAGCCATGACCAAATCTGGTTACGACCAAAAAATTCACATTTTTGTTTTTTCATGGCCAATTTCCCCTTCCATGCCATTTATTTTTGTAAGTGCCAAATTTCCAAAATTAGGTTCGGGTCACGACCAAATCAGATTGCGAACAAAGTTATGGAGCGAATTACGGTTGTGACCAGAGGTTCTACTGTATTTAGACTCATTTCAGTCGGCTTTTAGACTGGGGTTTAATGCAAAGACAGTTTTGGTTATGTTTGTGGATGGTCTGTGGTGAAGCTGGGATTGAAGTGATGTGGCCGTCTTTTCGCTCCTTGATCTCTCAGCAGTTTTTGATACCGCTGATAACTGGGATCAGACTTTTCATTTCTAAGTGATGCGGTCATAAAGGGGAACATCACATGACCATTTATTTATTCAGCTAATGGCATGTGTTAGCCAGGGATCACCGAGGTGGCTGCCTGCCTCTGTGAAAGTAATTTTTTCGGGCGGAAAAAAGAAAGGAATCTACCCGCAGGATGCCTGAATGCCAGTAGGCATTTAGGGAAGACTCCTTTCTTGTCCCTATGTGGTTTATTCGCTCATGGGAATTGAGGCCCCAAGCTGCTGACCTCAGTGGTGTGCAAGCCCAGTGTCTTATCACGTGAGCCATTTGAGTCACACAACCATGTTGTGTAACAATGGCAACAGTTCCCATTGCCTTTGTTTAAGTGAAATTTGTGGGCTGTTAAACAAGGATCTCCTCACAAGTTGTGGCTTACAACAAGCAAAAGTCATTGGGGATGCTCTTAGGAAGTTGCGAATCCTGGGCAGCTCACAAGCAGGCCGGCAGGTGGGAAAATGGCTGTGGTGGCCAAGTGAATATATTCAGGAAGGAATTAAAGCTTCACTTTGATTTTCATGTTCCTTTGCCATCTTCTGCTGTTGCTGATGAGGTGCACCCAAGCCTGGCCCTTTGTGAAACAGTTGTTGACCAGGGGAGACCCTCGAGAAGGTCGTGTGTGACCTTTGGAAAAGGCCTTATGCAGCCTTTTGAAGGGCCAGCTTGGTCACACAACATCAGCAGCAGGAGGAAGATGTCAAAGGTCACCTGGAGGTGGCAGAATGAGTGGTCATTAAATAAGGACTATCTGCATGCTTCGTATTACATCATATAATGATGTAATGAATTTTAGTCCTCAGTTCCTCAGGCATGCTTAGCAAATCCAATCCACGACATTTACTCATTATGTTCATCATGTAATAATTATACAGAACATCACAGGAACCATTTCTAGTTGGCTTGGTGATTGCATTTTTTTTCCGTTTCAAGATGAGATTGTGGAAGAAAACGTTAATGATATACTTGTAGTCAGTACCAGTTTTTATTTTTGCTGATTGTATAGAATTCCATCTTTACTTGTAGAATATATAGTTGGTTTGAAATAGATGATCCTCCAATTATGACCATGTGTGGAATTATCTTTTACTTTGTTGAAAAGAAGGTATTTATTCTGAATACTGAATTTTCTTGGCAAAAATCTGTTAGTCTGTCTCCTGCTTGGTTTTGTATACCTAATGCCAACTGTTCTTATTATTGCTGGTGCAGTGCTTTAGTGCAGGGGACCCCAACCACCGGTCCGCGGACCGGTACTGGTCCGGCGGAACAAGTCCTACCGGCCGTTGAGTTGCTTAGTGCCGCCTTTTTTGATGAAAGTGCTTCCGGTGAGCTTTTCCGGTAGAAAGCTCACCGGAAGCACTTTTCATCAAAAAAGATGGCGGCGTAGCGCTTTCCGTGAGCTTTTCCGGTAGAAAGCTCACCGGAAGCACTTTTTCATCAAAAAAGATGGCGGCGCCCAGCTGATGCCGGTACCTGGCTGCGTGGCGCCCAGCTGATGCCGGTACCAGGCGCGGCATAAAAAAGGTTGGGGATCACTGCTTTAGTGTATAGTTAATTTACCTTTTTTAGGTGTGGGGTCAAACAGATGTTGCAAGTTGGCTTACAACTAATCATAACAGCTGTATCTGTGGTTGGAGCATAGATGTGGATTACTGAAATGTTGAATGGCTTCTCTTGGAGTTGAGAACATTCTATTGTTTAGTCATGCTTAAAGATAAACTAACATTACTACACTAACTTTACTAACTACATTGACTTTGGCCCCCTTTTGGTAAGAAGGACACCCAGTCATTTTTTCCTGTGATTTCTACAGTAGAAGATCTGTTGTTCCTCCTTTTATTTGGTCCTTTTGATATGACTTATTTACAGTGGATGACCTTTTTCTGAGATTGTAGCCTCTGAGCAGTATTATTTTTGGTATCATTGCAGTATGCAAGGCTCTTTATGACTCCAATTATGAAGTCTGTGAAGGACTGTTTTCCTAGTCATTCATCAACAATTTGTATTTATTTAGGTAGAATTGGCTAATTTAACAGACCTTAAAAACAAATATCTTAAAAAGCAAAAATCCAAAATCTCCTGCACCTTTGTTTTGGTTGTTACTTTATTGTACACCTAAAAAAGTGGAAAGTTATTACTTTATAATAGCTTTCCTCAGCCTGATTCCCTTTGGATGTGTTGGATTTCAGCTACAGTGATAGAAGGTCATTATGTTTTGGGATTATGGGAATTGAAATCCAACACATCTAGAAAACAGGAAAACTGCATTAGAAAAGCCAGGGCAATCTGTTGGTGACCTGGGCAAGATAGATGCATTTGTACTTTTATCAGCTTGATATTGCCACTCCTTACTTTGAAATAGAGTTATTACATTTAGAAGGAGGGCAAATACAGGTCCTGTTAATATGGACCTGAGCAGTGTCAAAAATGGATAAATTTGCTAGGAAAGTCCTATTTGTCTTGTCAGGATTTAAACTTAATTTCATTTGTTTGCTTGATTCATGCTGCTTTCAGTACTAAGACTAATTTTGTTGTTTTGGAAATCTGCCCTCTTGGTGATAGCAAGCTGCCTTGAGGAAAATCCAGGGAAGGACTTAAGCAAGGGTTTAAAATTCTTGAGGTAGGTGTTTTCCCTTCTCTGGAAAACTTAATGATGACATTACAAGGCTGGCTTTGTCATAATCATCATTTTTGAAGAATCAAAATGATCTAGAAAATAAGAATATTATTGCTAATCTCTGAAAATGCTTTATCCTTTAAATAAGCAATCCTGATTATCCTTGATCCATGTATCTATTTAGATTCATGTTTCAATTGTGGGATTGTTCTGAGGGCAAAGTGTATCCATCCACTCATATTAGACTGATGGGTTTGGTTTTTTTTGCAGTATTGCTGGATAATATATCAGTACATGAATGCTTACCGAATCAGGAAAAGTGATGCTCTGCATGACTTGGAAGTGTCTGTGCATGCATCTATAATTAGTTATTTATTTGAAGGAAATATTAATTCGAAGATTAGGACAATTTTGCTTTACTGAATTGGTATTTGTGCTATGTAACCACAAGAGTTCCAAAAGGATGTAAAACACTTGGTTATCTAAACTGAGTATTCCACCTTTTTTTTCTTGACCACTATTTTTTTTCTTTTTGACAAATGATTCATAGCTTCTTAAAGACACACTGGCGAGTTTTCAAGAGAAGAAAGTTGCAGGGCTGCATGTGAAATCTTTGGAAAGTGAATAGATGTAAACTATTATGATTGCAAAATCTTGTTGTGCTGAGCCTTAGGTGACCCAATTTTCAATTGTGTGTGAAGCATAATCATATTTAAACAAGTCATATTTTTGTAGCCTTATTTCTTCCTCAATTCAGCATGAAAAAAATGCCTTAGAGAGATCTTAATTTTCTTGTACACCAGAATGCCAGTTACCTTGTTTTGAATAAGTGAACCAAGACAGTCCTTTTTTCCCCCCCATTTTGTAGCTGGATGCTGACAATTATGAGACTGACCCAGAATTAGCAAAAATTCGTAAGGAGAAGAACTATTCTTGGATGGATATAATAACAATAAGCAGAGATATGCTGCCAAATTATGAAGAGAAGGTAATAACTACAGCTTTGTTTGAGCTTTGGGAGGATTGTAAAGACTGGAATTTACCGCTAGAGTGTGTGCCAGTTTTAAAAGTTTCTACTCTGCTGTGTGAGCAGTGGATTTCCTTTGTTTAAGAAGTATGTTCTGCTTCATATCTTCTGTAAGAAGAATATGTGAGTGTATAAGTGTAGATATCTTTTATCTGCTTTCTAATTTTTATAACAATGTTCTGGTAACTTAACAGCCAGAGAATTCTGTCATGTGAATTTATTGATAGAATGCACCACTTTTAAATAAATATATATTTTTCTAATGCCTGGTGAAATGACACATGTTTAATTTATGCTGCTCCTGTTAAAGTTACTCTCTCAAAATAGTGGTTGAGTTAACAGATAATGCTGGGGCTAAGCCATAAATACGCTTATTAGGCTTAGAATATTATTGTGGTTTATTTAATAAACAATGGCTAAGCAAAGGAAATGGCATGGAAAAGGAATGTTCAAATGAGCTGGGGACTAAGCAAAGTAGTTTTCCTGACATAAGTGTGTGTACAGTGTACCAAGCTTCCAAAGGAAATGGAAATAACAAGCGTGAGATTTTTAGAGTGATAATTCAGGAAGAGAGATTTCTCTTTAATTTTCTTAGGTGGTTGTCAAGGCAATGCATTTGAAGTGCTATGAATATTTTAGTAGATAGCTGGAGAAAATTAAGAATACATACCTGATCTATTTCTTGATTCATTTTAGGTATATCATCACTTGTAGTTGGCATTAATTTTTAAAAATTATCCTTAGAAAGACAAAATACTTCTCTCGTTAAGTTTTTTTATTTACTAGATTTAGACATTCTTCTAGCAGTAATAGGATGGATGGTAATAACCTGGCTTCTGAAAAATAGTTAGGCCACTGAAGGATTCATTGTCAGAAACCTGTCAAAAGGAGATAGATACATAGATGCAAAAACAAAATAAATAAATGAAGCTTTGCTTTGGCTACAACCTCTGAAATCTGATCCTTCCTAATGTCCTATCTTCCTAGAGATAGAAGATTTAATTCTGTCACACTTTTATTTATTCTTACTACTGGTATCAGATATCGGACTACGGAATAGAAAATATAGAAATTAATTAGTTCTTCAGCAGAGGGTTGATAAATTTCATGAAAGATGGAGCCTGCCATTTCAAAACTGACATTGCAAAAGGTTATCTGTGAAGTTTAAATACCAGATGTTGCCCATGCTCAGAATTAAAGGGTAAGGATTGTTTTTGTAGTTCCTTTTCTTGGTTTATATTAATAAACTTCTTATGGCACTTATGAGAAAGAAAAAGCCTGACTAGGAAGGGAGGCAGGCAGGAAGGAAGAAAACAATAGTATTCCTTTGGGATATATCCATAGCCACTGAATCTACTGATTTATTTATAGCAAGAATTCAGCTGTCCCCACATTGGTTGGTGCTCTCTGATTGTGAAAAAAACAATATTCTGGCTAAGAGTTGTGTTTTCAGCACATCTGGAGGAAATCCAGTCAGAGAACACTGCATTTTGAGTGTAGATCTAGTGACTGGGTTTATACAACATATTAACCTTCAACATATTAACAACATAGCCAGTCTGATCCGGTGATTAAGGTGCCAGGTTAGAAAGCAAGAAATAATGAGTTCAAGTCCTTCCTTAGCCATGAAAACTAGCTGGTTGATCTTGGGCCAACCACTCACACTCAGCCCAACTCATCATGACACAGGATTGTTGTTGTGGGGAAAATAGAAGGAGGAAGATGTGTTTGCTGCCTTGAGTTATCTGTAAAAATAATAAAGATGGGATATGTATATATATGTGTGTGTATGTATACGTGTGTGTGTGTGTGTGTGTATGTATATATATATGTATATATATGTGTGTATGTATATATGTATGTATGTATGTATGTATGTATGTATATATATATATGTATGTATGTATATATGTATGTATACATATGTATAATATATATGTATGTATACATATGTATAATATATATGTATGTATATATATGTGTGTATGTATATATGTATGTGTGTATGTATGTATGTATGTATGGTAAATAAATGTTTAAATCATGGCTTGTGGACTAAGTCACAATGGCTTGATTCATATTTTGTGTTAAACAATGGCATTGTTAAATGCAGCTTTTTTGAATAAGTGACTAATAGAAGTTACATGTCACCAGAGGTGGTATTCAGCAGTATTCTGACCAGTTCTGGAGAAACTGGTAGCAGAAAGTTTGGAGAACCGACAAATCCCACCTCTGACTGGCCCCACCCCCATCTATTCTTTGCCTCCTGAGTCCCAGCTGATCGGCTGGGTGTTCTTTTGTTGCCTTCCGCAGGAGAACGGAGCTGGAAAGCAGGTTACTGGGGTGGGGAGGGAATGGGATTTTGCAATAACTTCCCCTGGAGTGGGGAGGGAATGGAGATTTTACAGTATCCTTCCCCTGCCACGCCCACCAAGCCATGCCCACAGAACTGGTAGTAAAAATTTTTGAATCCCACCACTGCATGTCACCCTAAACCAAAACAAACATTACATTAATAGTTTAATTCAGTCAATCAATGTAACTTTGGCCACTGAATTCCTTAAAGATTTGCTGAGTGCTCCTGAAGAATTATCACCAGATTACAGGTAGTCCTCGATTTACAACCATTTGTTTAATGACCACTTGAAGTTACAGTGGTACTGAAAGAAATGACTTACGATCAGTCCTCCTATCTACTGATCATCGCAGCCTCCTCATGGTCGCATGATCAGAAATTAGGTGCTTGGTAACTGGCATCTGTTTATGATGGTTGTAGTATCCTGGCCATTATCCCAGCCAGGCTTCTGACAAGCAAAGTCCATGGGAGAAGCTGGATTCACTTTATGACTGCGTGATTCACTTAACAACTGCATTGATTTGTTAATGACTGTGACAAAAACATCATAAAACTGGGTGCAACTCACTTAACAACTGCCTTACTTAGTAATGGAAATTCTGGCCCCAATTGTGGTCATAAGTCGAGGACTACCTGTCCTATAATGCATTATACGGGGGTCTGGCCTTGAAGACTGTGTTGAAGCATCAATTAAAAGAAAGCAGCAGCTATAATTGTTAAGGGGAACTTAGTTGAATACTTTTGTCTTAAACAAGTGAAAATAGTACTTGGTTTTTCTGAGCATGGTTTGAGGTTTTACTTCTTTGTTTTAATTGAATCTAAAGCCCTGAACACCTCTCCAAGTCAAACAAAGTGCATAATAATGGCACCACAGTTTTGTCTGGATTGAGTTTTGGTTTATTTCCTCCCATCTGTTTTATTATTGATTAGGCTTAGCAGTTCCTCAGCTTCGCTGAATCTGATAATAAGGAGAATAAACAACTGATGGAAGGAATGGAATAAGACCTATGATCTCAGAGGTAGCAAATCTCTCCAAAGTCGAAGACTGCATGTGAAAAGAGTCTTGATTGTCTGTGGAGAAAGAGAAGCAGGAACTAGAATGGTCTCCCTGTCAGAGCTCTCCTCTAAGGAAGGTCCTGGAATTGAATCCTCTGTTCAGTGCAGTAATACCGTGCATCCGGATGGCTTTCCACCCCACTCCCATGTCAAGGTGTGTCAGCTTTCTCAGCCTCACACCTTTGCTATGTGGATTTCTACTTCTAGAATGTTCAGCCTGATTCCAGCAAGAAATTCTGAGAAATGAAATCTGTAGATCCACAGCAGACTCAAAATTGACTTAGTCTTCCATCCTTCCGAGTTTGATAAAATGAGGACCCAGATTGGTGGGGGCGATATGCTGACATAAGTGCTATTGCTATTTCCCAACCTAGGCAACTTTTAAGGTGTGTGGATTTCAACCAGGGGTGGGCTTCAAAAATTTTAGCAACGGGTTCTCTGCCTGGTTGCTCAGTGGGCATGGCCATGGTGGGCGTGGCCCAGTCGGCCTCCTGCACCATGATGTGTGGGAGGGCTTTTTTGCCCTCCCCAGGCTCTGGAGGCTTTCTTCAAGAGCAAAAACAGCCTCCCAGGGCTCCGGAGGCTCTCTGGAAGCCAGAAAAAGGCCTATTTCCAGCCTTCCCGAACTTTCGGGAGGCCCGTTTTTCACCCTCCCCAAGCCTCAGTGCACGCCTTTCACTTACCTGCATCCAAAACGGCCCACGTGGGGACTCCTGGGAGGGGCGGGGGTGGGGTGGGCAGGGCCAGCCAGGAGTGGGATTTGGGGGTTCTCCAAACTGTGCAGAATCTTAGCTAGAGGATCTCCCAAACCCGTGCAAACCCCCAGCAGCCCATCCCTGATTTCAACTCCCAGAATTCTTAGCAATGGCTGTACTGACTAGGGAATTCTGGGACATGAAGTCCACACATCACAAAATTGTTTAGGTTTATAAGCACTGGTTTGGATCTAGGTTGGGAAAGTTGAAGCACATAGTGTCTATAAAATACTTTAGTACCTGAGGTAGAAAATCCTGGGATTGTTTGCATCTTGTCAACCCTCCCGGGTAAACCAGTCAGGAAATACAACCAGATGAGCTAAATCTACTTTATTGTAAGGGTACATTAACAGAATCTTATAGTCTGAAATCTTCTGCCAACACTTTTAACTAATCCATTAGATTGGGTCTTCCCTAATTTTCTTTCTCTTCTGACCATTAAGCAACTGAGGGCTTTTCCTTTCTCTTGTCTGATTATTTCCTGGGAAGCATGAAGTCTTCCCTTTGTCCCTCAAGGTCATTTCTCACATGCCAATACACAACCTAAAACAATATATGGAATAGCTGCTGAGTAGCTGTGACACTTCAAATCAACAGCTTGAGACCAGCCTAATGGAAGGACGAATCCTCCTCAGGGAGCCTCCATAAATATCTCTCAGTAGCAGAGAGGAGAATTTTCATTCAAATAGGTTTGTATCAGTCAATTTGATATTGCCATGTGTTAGAAAAAAAGATGCTGAAAGATCACCCTTATTCAGTCTGGTGTCTTCTAAGTCCTTTAGAAACTGCTATTTAGAACCCACAACCTCTAAAATCAAAAATTGGAAATCTTAGATGCCCTAATAATCCTAATGTATCTAGGTAATACTACATTGAACCCAGGTAGCTGACAGTATGATCTGTTTGAGGGGATGGCAGGGGGGGGGGGGTGTTATGAAATTTGTGAGATTTTTTTTTACGAAAGGTACATTTGAAGAACAATGCCATCTAGAGAGAGATATGGCTTCATCTGCCTATAGATGACAACCTATTTAGTAGGACTGTTCAAGCAATTTAGAAGGGTGCTTCACTCATTGAAATAAGCCCTCCCAAGTTGCCAGCTTGCACAGTTTTGACTAGCATGCTGCCATCTGGTCAAGGAAGAACAAAGAGCTTAAATTCTATGCTGGGCATAGAGCAGGGAAAGAATTACAGCCAACACGCTCATTTGCTTTTATGTAATTCTTGTTATCTGCAACAACTAGACTGGCATTTCAATACATAGCATTTAGATTGAACGTTACAAACAGCTGGTCTCAAATTGAGGCTGATGGAATGTTAAGGATTACTCGGAATGTGCTTTTAAAATGTTTCCCAACTAGATGTTCAAAGGTCAGAAGTCGTCCTTCATCTGCTGTAAGTGTGCCGATCTACTTTGTATAATTGCCGCAAGGATAATTCTGAGAGAGCTTCAGACTCTTACCTTATAAACATTGAACAGCTGCCTATTAACAGAAGCTTGAGCATTTTGGAAGTAGCACCTTACAGTCTGTGCAGCATGCAGTATGCTATGTGTTCGTAATAGACCTGCTCCACGAAAATGCTTCCTATTCGGTTCCTTCTCTCTCCTAGATAAAAACATTTTATGAAGAGCACTTACACCTGGATGATGAGATTCGCTACATCCTGGAAGGAAGTGGATATTTTGATGTTCGTGATAAAGACGATAAGTGGATCCGGATTGCTATGGAGAAGGGCGACATGATCACACTTCCTGCTGGCATCTATCACCGATTTGCACTGGATGAATCTGTATGAAACAGGTTTAAAATAAAATAAATAAAATAAAATAAATAAAATCCACATAGAGTTGAGGCAGATGCAGACCAGCATATAAAAACATAGCTCTCATATACCTCGGCTATGAATCACTAATGTAGAAATGTGTGGTTAGAATCTTGAAGGAGCATCTACAATTTCATACCCCATTTTAACAATTTTAGCATCTTACTGATGGGAAATCATTGATTTGGTATTGGTGAGATACCTTACTTGAAATCATAGCCCCGTGTTGAAAACTTTCTTGACTTCCAAGCAACTCTCTGGGCTTAGAAATCAATTCCTAAGGTTCAGAGAAGGATAGTATTTGAGCACATATGCTTTCTCGGCTCTGAACTGCTATCTTTATAGATAAATGGAGCACTTGTGTCTCCAGCCTTGTCATAAAATCCATCTTTAGTAAGGGATTGGTGTTACCATAGCAACTATCCATTGGAGCCTCAGGAGATCTGCTCTGCTTTTTCTGTTGTTTGGCTTGTTGTGTGGGATACAAAGCATTCTGAACAGAAGGTTGAAGAAGCTAATATTTTGCTGTGTCTCTATCCTGAGTCGCCGTGGATTGGAGACCAGTGGATTGTGGGATCCTTTTGTTGGTTTTATTACATTGGGAAAATATGCATAAGGCTGTTTTTCTGAATCCCAGGTTTTGTGTTAGCCACTGCGCTGCAATGAATGTGTTTTATTTTATTAAGATTGCTAGGCATTCTATTCCATTCCATTTCAAAACCTTAAACCCGCCCCCCCTCCACAATGCCTCCTAAATAATACAACGCAAACACACAATTCTGACTTTTAAAAATGTCTGAATCCAACACAACTTGCTATTTCTAATGTCTCTGATATTATATTGTTTAATAACTCAAACACACAGTGGCCTACCTAAGCCACTGAAATTTTTTAAAAGTCTTAATTTAAATATTAAGCTGCTGTTGCTAAAATGCAGCTACTGATCGGGGCTAACATTTAAAAATATAAATCAATAATTCTGTGGTAATATCAAGGCTAACATGGTTATAGCATGAGCTGTCGATCACAAGCAAGAGACTACATTCCATTTTAGCTCATGTGATGAAATGAGCTATTTCTTACCCAGAGCTCCTGCTGAGAAAGAAAAGAGAGAAAAAAAGAAAGAATGTAAGAAAGAAATTATTTATTTTCTTCACTGACAGATAAAAGGTTGTGGTCTGAAAGCTTCTTTCCCTTTCTGAAATGAAGCTCTCCATTTTTTCTAGCTAAGTAGGTTAGAGATACTGACTAGGGTGAAACTAATGTTAACAGCTCAGGCTGGCCTAGGACTTTGTCCCTGGTAATCCAATTTCAAATCTGCTTCCTGATTGCAGTTCAGTATAGTATGTGAACTAAGCCATCCTTTGCCCAGTTACTTCCTGTATTCTCACAATAGCTGAACTAGAAAAAGTAGCAAACTGGTTTTAGAGCAGCCTATTGCATCGTGATTTGTAGAAAGAAAAAGAGTATGAATTCCAATCTTGGTTGGATTGTCACAAAGATGTAGCTTAAGAAGCCATAAAGACTTTCAACATTTATGCGATTAATGGCATGCTTGCCCTTGTGAATTGAGGGTTCAAACTTAACAGCATTTATGCAGAAGTAGATGGCCTCTTGAATTCTTTGCGACTTAAAGCTAAGATTACCGGGTTTGGGTTTCAAAAATTGCATGACAACTGGATGGCTGCCATAAGTTAGCTCCCTGCAATTATTTCCTGACATCTGTAGGTTACCTGGATTTTCTTAGTCCAGATTTGGTACTCCTGTTTTACACTCCAATAAGGGGATACTGAATAACAATTTGTGAGTTATTCCATGGACACTTTTCTACCTCAGGGTAATAGTCTATGATCCTCCAGGTGTTGAGTCACAACTTCCAGGTGTGTCCTGTGCTTTCCAACCCTGTAGACTAAGGAATATCATACACAAAGCAGTAGTTTCTCTTAAATGCCCGTAGTTTTCCTGCTCCCATGCTTTGAAGAACCACATCACACCAACTTTTGCTTGAGATTATATGCGCGAAAAGCACCAGCTGTTCAAATTCAGTTTTTTCCAGACTCAGGAACAAGGCCAATAAAATGATAGAACTCTAAATCTGCCAAATGTCCAAAGAACTTCTTTCCCTTATGGGACTTTGAATATATTGACTCTGGTACCTGGCTGAGCTGAAGTGATTTATATCACTATTATTTCTTTCACAATGTCAATATTACAAACCAGGTAAAGAAAATCAGACTATGGGTTTTAGCTATATTTTTAAAAGTCTGGATATGTTCTAAGGCTTGAGTAAAACCACTCTGATTCTGTTCTTAAGTATTATATTTGCTACTGCTTTTTTAAAAAAATAAAAATCTCTTAGTGTTTGCGGAAAAACCACCCGAAGACCATTTTGTCCTTAATTCTTTCAGCCTTTTGATAGATTGAGCCACATTTTTTAATGAAAGTGAATTCTTATATACTGAGTGAGCATTCTTGTGTTTCTCCCCTCAGAATTATGTCAAGGCAATGAGACTGTTTGTTGGAGAACCAGTGTGGATTGCTTATAACAGACCAGCTGACCACTTTCCTGCTCGAGCACAGTACCAACAGTTTTTGTCACAAATGGTACAATAAACCAGTAGGACATGAGGCATGGAACCACCTGCAACATCTGTAACATTAAAATGGCAAAGTGGTTATGTTGACAGCATCTGCAGGTGATAAATCTTTGATTTCCCCTCTCTCAAATATGAATTTTTAATATCAAATTTTGTCCTTGGATGAATGGATTTTTACTTACAATAGTGATTTATGTAGTTTGCAGATCTCAGTTGAGAATATCAATCCTTGCTCCTCTTACACGCAATACTTACCTGATTCATTCCTGCATTAACTGAAAGCATTATTATTTTTGATTGTTGCTTTAATGTGGTAATGATAATAAAATAATATTCTATCTTTTAATTGTCTTTGGCCTTTTTAAGGAAACTTGTTGGGTGCTTATATCACCTACTTAGGGATTCATCTGTGTAAGATGCATATATAAATGCTCCCACTGCATGCTTGGGTTTGCAATCACTGTATAAATGGAAAATATACAAGGGATCATGAAAATCCAGGTATGAAGTATGAAATGTGTTTTCAATTTGTCAGTCCTACAAACAAATTGGATAGACATAGCTTTATCAGCTACAATAAACAAAACCCAATCAGTCAATTCTGTGGGTTTTAGTGGAACTTAAATCCACATAAATGGCCAAACTGGATGTGATGGATATGGCTGTATTTCCACACAGATTAATTCTTGCTTAAGTGAACTATATTTACTGAATTAACTGAGTTACCAAAATTTGCCCAACTGGCTGAATAAAGTAACCTTGCCGACTGTGTTTGTAAATGAGCCGCTAACCAGCCAACAGTGTTTTAACCTAACGTGAGCCTGGTTGATATGCAACGAGGATATCCTATGTCCGTGATGGCGAACCTATGGCACACGTGCCACAGGTGGCATGCAGAGCCATTTGTTCCGGCACGCGAGTTGCAGGCAAACTTACCCCATTGCGCATGTGTGTGCCTCACAGCTGATTTGAAGCCTTTTTCGGCCTCCCAGAGGCTTGAGGAAAGCCTTTGCAGGCCAAAAAATAGACCCGTTTCATCACTTCCGGTATTTCTGGAGATACTGGAAGTGACAAAACGGGCCTATTGTTCAGCCTGCAAAGGCTTTCCTCAAGCCTCTGGGAGGCCGAAAAAGGCCTCAAAGGGGCAGAAAATCACCTGGGAGGTGCAGTGCAGGTAAGAGGGCAGCGGCTGTGGCAGGGATTGCATGTGCAGGAGTAGGGGGCGCACACATTGCCTTCTGGGTGCTGGCACGCGAGCGCGCAAGCGAAAGCCTGCACACAAATTTTGGCACAGGAGCCCAAAAAGTTTAGCAACCGCTGTCCTATGTTGTTTTATAAAATACGTAGCAGCTGCGGAGGAACTCTGATGCTACAGAAGAATCATGATAAAAGTTAATCAAAACATTAATTGCCTAAAAATGAAAGTCATCTCTTAAAATTATATTGAATTAAAAGTAATATATTTCCATTTTCAATTATTTAAAAAGTTGTTAGGCTTAAGATGTTTGGGGTGGGGCTGAAGCTGCTTTTCTGTGCTAGGGCTGATGCTTTGGAGCAGCCTCCTTTCTGGTAGAGATTACTGTAGGCCAGTGTTTCTTAATCTCAGGAACTTTTAAGATGTATGGATTCAAGCCCATACATCTTAAGGTTGCTGAGATTTGGGAAACAGTGGATTAAACCAAAACACTCTCTGTTTTTCAGAAATACTTTAAAAAGACTTGAACTCTTGAACATTCTCCTAGGCTTATGTATGACATCATCTTTTTTCTGTTCCAATGGCTTCTTTTAGGTTTAGTGCATAGGTGTTTTAATTTGTTTTATGATCTATACAAGATGCCAAGACTCCTTTGATTGTGACAGGATAAAAATGTAATAACCGAGCCTGAAATCGTGGCTGCATTTACACAATTTACTTACCTATAGCTAACCAACTTATATATACCTGACCACATTTCTTGGATTTATTTTGTTATATTTATGTTGCCTATCTTGACAAGACACTATCTAGGCAGCTTATTTGTACAACATGCTGAACTATACGGGTTGGATTCGCTTAGCTAGGCTAAAATGCAGGGTTTTTTTTGCAGTTCCAAATTGTGTGAATATAACCAAATACATAATATCAACAGTATTTTGTTTTTATTTTCAAATGATCTAGGCCTCTTTTCTGTAAGCCCACTGAAATGCAGATATTTTCTTATTGATGCATCCATTAATTGCCCAGTTCTACAGGATTGACAAATCCCTGATTTAGATTCTTCTCACTCTCCCTATTGCAGTAGTTTCTAAAAGTCAATACATCTCTATGGACAGAGAGATGCTGCTGAACTAAATGAGAAAATGCACAAGTAACCATACAGATGAGTGAATCATTGGTGCTTCAGCGGAGCAACAAGTGGGAGCTATATTTCTGCTTACCTGCCTTCTAAGAAGGTTGCTAGTGTGTTCCATTAGTTCCATGTCTGTTAGGTATGTAAAATGCAGCATTTGATTTAAAAAAAAAAGAGCATGAATATATTACCAAATATATTACTGCAGCGCCTTCAAAATTAGATACTAGCCTTAAAGCAATCATCCTTTTTCCTGCGATTATGTAGCTCCTTTAAAGGGTTCCAATATTCTTTGCTTTTATGGAAAAGTAATCACTGCCCTGACTTGGAGTCTGTTTCAATCTACGAAAAATGCTAAGGTTTTACACTGGGAATTCCTGTGCTTGGTGAAGAATGACATCAGAAATGGCTGGAATTAGACTATGAAACTCAAAATACCTACTAGATCAGTGATCCCCAACCTTTTTGATGCCGCGGCCCGGTACCAGCATCAGCTGGGCGCCGCGGCCCGGTACCGGCATCAACTGGGCGCCGCCATATTTTTTGACTGAAAAGTGCTTCCGGTGACCTCACGGAAGCAGTTTTTCGTCAAAAAGATAAGCGCGCATAGCGCTCGGTGAGCTTTTCGGGTAGAAATGGCTTTCTACCGGAAAAGCTCACGAGCGTAGGCGCCATCTTTTTGATGAAAAAGTGCTTCCGGTGAGCTTTCTACCCGGAAAAGCTCACCGGAAGCACTTTTTACCAAAAAGATGGCGGCGCCCAGCAACCAGCGGCCCGGTAAGACTTGTTCCGCGAACCAGTACCGGTCCGCGGACCGGCGGTTGGGGACCCCTGTACTAGATGGCAGCAAAAAGCTAAGTTACTTGTATTGTTACTTTACTGCCACCTAGTGGTGTTTTACAACCCAGATCTCATAAATCCAGCACCTTTTTAGTTAATTTACAGCCAAATTGTGTGGAAACTCCTACCAAAAGCCCAGTCTCTTGAAATGTTGCACAAAAGCTATGGCATAAAAAAGGAAACACGTGTCTACTTTGCAATCATGAACAAGCCAGGCCTCATTTAAATTTTAAAAATGATGGTGTCCTCTTCCCTGGAATAAACCCAGCCTGCTTTCACCTTGATTTCCATGGCAATCAGAGAAGGAACATGTTTCCTCTTGAAAGAGACTTTTTTTTGGTTGGATTTGCAGCACCTCCATTCCTGGTCTCTAAACATAACTGTGGCCTTTGTAGGTTATGATGCACCTTAAAATACTGTGTATGAATTTAAACATACACCTGGTAATTTATTTTAAAATGGAATCCTTTTAGTTTCTATATATCTGTTATGCTCTTAACTGAACCATAGTTCTCCATGGAGATTACAACAGAACTAAAAGGGTAAAAACAGCAGAATGAGAAATGTTTTTACTTGGTGAATTTTTACTTGTCACATAACTGTGTGAAAGATACAAGATTGTGGACAGCAGAAGGCTTTTCAAAAACAAAAACCAGCTGGCTGACCGAAAAAAAAACCCAGGCAGGACTGCATGCAATCAAGTCCTGTCCTTTTGCAGTCACACTGGCACATCCAGAGTGCGGCTGTTTCATTGTGCCTGAGCCTCCGTCCATGTTTTTGTTATTTTCCCATTTTGCTTGCTTCTTGGGAGGAAAAAAATGGTTGGCCATGATGAATAGCCCTTTAAAAACCAGAAGAGCACTTGAAGACCTTGGGAAATTGAGACTGCTGACTGGTTTGAAGAGGTAAAGATTGGTGCTCTTAATTAGGCAAGCAAAGAGGCGCTGTTTACTTTGGTTTGACAGCCGCTGCGTCTGCCCACTCTCAATCAAGAAGCAGCTTGAAACCCCCAGGACATTTGCTTGTTCTTTTAAATTTCAGAATTAAAAATTTAGCATCTACGAAAGGGCTGGTGCCTACTAGGGCATGGAGCGGTGGTGTGGTGCCAGTTGTCTGTGAAGCCCATCTGCTAAGTTCCTGCTGTTCCAGCCCTTGGCACACTCTGTCTGGTCCGACAGAAATCCTCTCTTGGCTGTCAGGCAGAGATTTCAATGCAGAAATTTTTTTTTTTTCCTGAGAGCAAAACAGCACCAGGCCCTTGTGCTCTGGACGAAAATCAGCCACTCTTTTATGGACGGTTGCCATTGTTGCTCTCTTTTGCTGATCCTAAGTCTTGGGATTATATAGGAACATTGCTGATAGGTTGAAGTTGAAATAATGAGTCAAGAGGAGTATTTGGGAGTGGGATGCTTCCCTTGACATTCCTATATACTGGGCAAATTAGAACACTGTCTTTAGAGGATTTTTTTTTAAAAAATGGAATAGACAAGCTGATATACTTGATATTTTGGCTATGTCCCCCACTACTTCTTGCTGCGGGTCACTGGATTAGCTGAGTATGAGGAGTCCAAACTCTCTGTCAATTCTGTCTCCTATTCCCTGTCCCTACCAAATCTCCCAGCAGCACCTGAATGCTTCAACTTAAAAAAGGAAGAACTTAAAAAGTTTTTAAGAACTATTGGCATAAGAACCACAAAATTCTACAAAATCATGAAGTGACTTAGCAGTATACAAGAACCAGGAACTGAGTTTGTACATCACATTAAGCTATGTGATTTGTATTGCTTGGATTTAGAGTGCAGTGCGACTCTAGCTATTAAGTTCTTCAAATCATGGTTTACAGCATAGCATATTATGTGAACCCAGCTAATCATAGTTTATTGCAATCCATTTCCTACTGACCAGTGTCGAGCAACATGTAATAAAGCAAGTTGCTTTACTTGCAGTGACTGCAAAGAAGATGTTGACAGATAACTTCTATTGTTGGGGGGAGGATAAATTGAGCCAGTAAGGATTGTAATTTTATACAGATTTTTATTCAAATCTATGGTTGCAAATAATTTACTGCAAATAATTTACTGCAATAAACCATGGTCACACAAATGAAAGTTTAGCATAACATGAACTACAGCAGAAATCTAAGATGATAAATATACAGTATATGCCATCCAACTTCAGCAACTCTGCAGTTTACAATTAAAACATTTAAAAACACATAAACAGTACAAAAGAACAATAATGGTAAAGAGAATACATCCAGAGAAAGCAGAAAGCAAGCATTAGCCATTCTTTCCAAAAGCTGGGTGAAGAGCCAAGTTCAGGTGCTAGCGATGCCCACCCCATTTTAGCAAAGGGGGAAAAAAGTCCAAATATGTCACGACTCCGCCGTGACATGAGTTTGACACCCCTGATCTATATCATTTCATCCATCCATCCAAATACTACTTACTCCTACTACTACTACTTCCTTCTTCCTCTTCTTTCTTCTTCCTCCTCCTCCACCAGGCAAGTGAGGTACAAGTATATTCAATCAATGACAACGAATAAATAACCCAAAGATTATCTTTGAAATCTCTAAGGTAAGCTTTATTGTTTTCTGGGTAATAACATTTTAACTTTGTTTTCTTCTGGGATATATTTTTAAACTCTGTTTTTTAACGTACAAAGCTGGGGCATCCTCCAGCCCTGTTTAGCTTTTCGAGATCAGCCATTGAGCTAAATTAACAGAAGCGGCTTCCCTCTACTTTCTCGGGCCAGGTTGCAAAGGCCCATCGTAGCCCGGCTTGCCTCTGGGGGTGGGGTGGGGGTCACACGGGAAGGGATGTTACTTCTTACACTCTCCAGATGCAAGACGACGAGATTCTGCCTGCCCTTTGAATCGCACGCGCAGTGGCGACAGGAGCAGAGAAAGGCAGGCAGAAGCCCGAGAGAGCGCCCCTTGGGTCACGCGCGCCTTCCCTAAAGAGGCGGACCGGCTCGCGGGGCAGCCCCTTTGGGAGGGGCTCGGGAAAGCCTTGAGCTGGAGGAAGATATCTCTGTGCGATGGCTGCCTGGGCAAATTGGCGGGAAACCGACTGAGGAATGAAACCCCTCCCCCTCCCAACCCCCTGACAACCAATAAGTCACCTTTTTTTTTTTTGCTGCTTTTACAATCACACCTGAGCTCGCTCCCTCCCTCTTTTTTCCTTTCATCCCAGCTGGAAGATGGCTCGTATTTCCCCCCCCCCTCCCCTCCCAAGCTCGGCAACCAAGAGCTAATCCGCCAGCGAGAGCCGGGCCGTGTCGCCCTCTCCCCTTTTGTACCGGGATCCTCTCGAGAGCTCGTTATTCCCCGCCCTGCCGCCTCTGCTCCACAGGAGCCGAACGTCAGCTGGGCTCGGGAGCCCCTTTGCAGCTCGCCTGGCTGGCTGGCTGGCAACCCTTTCCACCTCCCCCGCCGCCTGGTTTGAATGGCAGCTCTCTTGTTTTAATAGATCCCTTATTTTAAT
This sequence comes from Notechis scutatus, assembly GCF_049901735.1. Lineage (NCBI taxonomy): Eukaryota > Metazoa > Chordata > Lepidosauria > Squamata > Elapidae > Notechis > Notechis scutatus. The sequence continues at coordinate 130,620,785 of NC_142009.1, read as the reverse complement.
TTGGCTTTTCAAGCAGCGGCAGGCTTTTAATGCTGGCGGAGAGGCAGCTTCCTCATTTTCACCTCTAAAGCAGGTCAATTCGTCGCCTATTCAGTCACCCGTCACAGTAACCTTTGGAATTATCCAGGGCTCTCTGGCGCGCAGCGTGTGAGGAGCATAGCAATAAGAGCAGCGCACCTGCTGACATGCTCTGCCAGCACTTAATGCATTATAGATACATCCAGGCATACAAATCTGTAGACTATACTCAGCGGGCGTCTTTTTCTGTGGATGCACGTGTGCACCTATGTGGGAATGTGCTCACAGATGGGCCAGAATGATGGGGGAAAAAAGGGGAAATAGAGCAACCTTTAACACGTTGAAGGGAGTCCGAGATGGCAATAATAATAAGGTCCATTATCCCTCTGCCTCTTTCAAATGTGCAGAAGAGAATTTCTGTGTTTCAACACCATTTGGGTCTGGTCCATTCTTCTCAAGTGAATGGATGCTTACCTTAACCTTACTGTATTGAAGTCCTGGATGAATCACGTTGCCCTTGGCCTGTGATTGGTTTGTTGTTTTTTCCTTAGTGTGTTGTAGTTGTAGTTATATATTTGAAAAATGTATACAGTCATTTACATTACATAAAATAATCCCAGGTGGCTAACAAACAAATGAAAACAGAAGCTTATGATATGCCAGCTAATGATTGTAAAGTACCCAGAGTGATGTGAGCCCCCGTTATTCAACAAATCATAACCGGGAAAGCTATGACTGGATGTGATACGTGAATCCAGTTTCTATCTACCTCTTTCATCTGGACAAGCTATCCTTACCTTAAATAATTAGCTTCTTGAGCTTACTTGGTAATAAATCAATGGACCACATCCCAGGTGAAATGAATAGGCTTCTGCTCACCCAACAGAATGCATTGTGCTCTGTGTGTGTGTGTGTTTCTTAATTTCTCCTGGAACAATCTTCATAGCTGATTTCAGGGGCAAGTGGCCTAGAGGGGCTTGTTCAGAGATAAAATTATTTTTGCTTGCAAATGCTGTTTATTCGATTTGACAAAATTCCTTAACTTTCAGGGAAGAATTTGGACAGAAAATTAATGAGTGAATTATGAACAGATTCTTTCTTTAGATGAATCTGTTCTGCCATGAATACAATCTGGCCCTCTATTCTGATATGCTTGGGTAAATCCTGATGCATTTTGGTCACAAGAGCAAAGGAAAGCTGGTATTAATATTTAGGTATACTTCCTTACTTAATTGGGTAGCGTTACAGGGCAAAATGGCAGTTTTCCATCCTGAGCAGGCCAGGTTGAAACAGGCAAATGAGGATGTGTCCCATAATTCTTCTCAAAACAATTTGGGACAGTTTGTGGGGGTCAAATGGGTGCACTGTTTTAGAGACAGCCCCCCCCCCCAAAAAAAAAAAACCCTAGACTGAAGTCTGTCTTTATAATTTCCTAATTTATTGCAACCTTTTCCATTCATCACCCCACTGTCCTCCAGTTCTATACACACAATCACTACATTCTGGATGTCTTTAGAACAAAAGCCATCGGGACAAATTATCTTATATAGGTCGCTATTAACAGGAAAAAAGCCCATCTGAATAATTTTGATGGTTGGTATACACTATAAGCTGGCAGTAACTTCAAGGATAAATTTGATGGTAGATTAACAGGAAGTCCTGAGGGTGATATACAGACCAGTGTATAAATTCCTATATTACAATAATTTTACCATGTATTTATAATTTTACCATATATTCATAATTAAAGAGCTTTTTTATTGCACTTGCTGGAGGAACATTTACAGACTAGCCGAGGTCTATATACAGCTTCTGAAATGAGCTTTTGTAAAAAATATGGATGGGCTTATCCTAACTTGAGGCATTGCGTGTTGAAGCTGTCACCCTCTTTGACAGCTACAGCTTCAAGTAGAGCCTGTTTCTTTTGCATGCTGCGAGAAGACTCAAGTTCGTACATGGTTGTCAAATTGAAGAGAACGCTCTCATGGAGGTAGTGTTTAGGATCCTGCTGAACCATCCCTTCCAGCTGACGGAGGGAATCCTTCAGTTTTCCCAGATAAAGAAGACAAACAGCAGCATTGTTGTTAGCCTAGGGAAAATAGATATATTAGGTTTCTTTATGAAATCCAAAGGAACCACTCTAGAGAACATGCAGCACACTTTAAATACTTTTAAAAAAAAATAAAATCCAAGCCTTGATTTTGGGACTTGGATGCTTTCTTTGTTGCCAGAGTTCCAACCATTACAACAGGGCTTGTTTACAGAGTTCAAGATGGATATGAGGAACATCACAATTTAAACTGGTTCCCCAACTGGATGCCCTCCACTGACTATCTGAGAATTCTGGGAATTTATATTTCAATCCATATGGAGGGTTCCAGATTGGAGAAGATTGAACTGTATATTACTTTGTATCATTTCAGTGAAGTTCACTAAACAAATTCTGATTGTGCTAAGTACTGATACTTACTATTACTTCAATGTGTACAATTCTCAACTTATGACCGGCTGTTCAAAGCTAAGGCAGACCCTTAAATGCTACTTGTGATGTGGTCCCAAATTATGGCAGCTGCAGTGTCTTTGCAATTGTTTGTCCTTACAACCAACTGCAAGGATGCTGCAATGTCCCTCTACTTACCTTCCCGCCATCTCCCACACTGAGTTCCTGCAGGCCTTGAGTGTGGTCCACACTTCACCATGCTGCACACACCCCTCCTCACCCCAAATCATTCATCAGGCACCTTTAGAAGATCTCTGGAGCTCGGGTTAGGGAAGAAGATCAAGCTGCTCCATTGCTAGACTGCATGGCATGATTTTTGAAGTGATTGCCATTTTCTGAGCAGCCACACAATTTAAAGTGGCTGCCCTGAAAATTGCAGCTACTTTCAGGACCATACCACACTGTCCAGCAACAGGGAGGCTCGCTTTCCTTCCCTAACACAAGCTCTGCAGCATTCTGCAGTGTTCTGGAGCTTGTGTCAGGGAAGCATGGTAAGCAATTCCATTGCTGGCCCCCCTGGTGCAACTCTGGAAACGACCACCATTTTTTGAGAAGCTATAATTCAATGTGGCCAGAGGAGTGGGAACTGGAATATGTCGTACCTCGGGGTGGGGGAGGCCTTGGGAGGGCCGGGACAGGACCTATGCTAGGTCTTCCAAGGCCTGCCTCAGGGCTCCTGAGGCACCCCATGCTTCTCTTAACAACCACATCAGGAAGAACAGGGATGGAGCATTGTAAATAAGGTGATCCACATGGGCACTTCACTTAATGGTTATTATGACCCATGGCAGCCTCCATTATGGTCGTTGGTCAAAGTCTACCTGTATATCCATACACTATTATAAATCAGACACTAAAGGATAATTTACTTTTAAAGCTTACAAGCCATGGCTATTTTAACATTAAGATTTCTTACCACAGAATTGGATGGATCAATCTTCAAAATTTCTGTGAAATATTTGTGAGCTTCTGCAAAGTTATTCTGACCAAGATGCAGAAATGCTCTAAAATATAGTAAGAGTAAGAAGAAGAGAGAGAATGTTTGTATTCTTTCAGAACATGACTCAGTTATAGAAGGAAACTACATTCTTTTCTTTCATAGATATGGATGTTCCTTCAGTTGATCTTCATAAAATAATCTTGGATCTAAATTATATCTTAGATGTCAGATTAAACAATGCAACATGAAGTATAGCATTGAATTCCAACTTATCGGAGTTCTTCAGCAGTTTCTGTTTCCTATATATTTTTTCCAATATGTATGTGGTCTTCACAATTTTAGATAAGCATTTAAAATATATTAAATGAATACACTTCAATAACTATTTATTTTGTTCACAAACAAAAAGGGGATCCATGGAAGCTTCCAAAGGTTAGTGAGTTTAGCTAGTTTCTTTGATGTTGTATTCCAAGTGCAATCACCTATACTTATTGGAAGTGCTCCCAATAATGCTGTACAACTTTTCAGAAACTAGGAACAGAGGGAGAGAGGACTCAGAGCGAGTCTAGTATGAAGTATAGCATTGAATTCCTTTAGTATGAAGTATAGCATTGAATTCCTCTAGTAATTTCTCTAGTATGCATCAAATTTATCTAGTATGTATGACATTTTGCTGAGCATAACTCTAGATCCAATACATTCAATGTTCCACTGAGTTAAATGGTTCTTAGTTCTTAGTAATTATGGCTAAGTCTGCACTGCCACATTAATCTGTAAAGCTGATATAGAAATAAATTTGCATATAGTGGTCAAGAAGAAAACTTGTAATAAGGTATTTTTTTCAGGGTTACATATGTGATACAAATCTCATAGACTAGTAGGTGCCGATCAGCTTTTCTTCTGGCAGCTGAGGTTACATAAAATATAAATGAAGAGAAAGGGGTATTCGCTAGGGCCTCTTAATGTTTGTAGTACATACTTTGCAAAATCATGTCTAATATTAATTTGGCATTTATGTCTCCCACCTGTTCATTAAAACCATAATTTGGATCTTCAGTCCATCCAATTTCTGAGCCACTTTTTCAACATCTTGAAAATACTTTTCAGCCATTTTAATGTCTCCAATCTGGATAGCACATAAATGGTTAATAACAGTTACTTTAATTACCAAAGCACAAGAGAGGCTCATCAATAGGTAGATCTTCACATATATATTACTTTCAATACTAGGAGCAAAAGAAGAGAAAAATGTAACATACAGCAAATATAAATACCAATTCTAACCCATCAATACATAGCTAAAATTAGTGGTTTGGGTCAATATTGATTTTAGTTCTCACACACACACACACACAAGCTCTCAAAGTGTGACAATGTGCAGATACCAGTAGCAACAGTGGAATATACTGATTCTCAGACCTATTTAGCTCTTGACTCACTCCAATTATATTAAATCTGAAATAGAAATTCTTTAGAAATAGCTCAGTAATGTTCAAGAAAATATTGCAGAGAACCAAAACTCAGATGAATGTGTTCAGTTTTTAAAATAAATTTGTTCTGACACAGAAGTGTCATGGTGTATAGTTATTTAGCCCTTTTTATTTTCCAGTTAAGGCACATTGTACCTACAGTATCTTGTTCCCAGTGCTGATAAAACAACCTTCCAGTTCTTATTCCAGGCATTTTATATAAAAGTTTATCGGTGGCCTTTGAAAGCCAATCCATTCCTTCATTTATGAACACACTACTCTGAACTAAAAGCGGTTCTGATATTGCTACAAGAGCCATTTTCTACTAGACACAGGGAAGATCAGTTGCTTCTCAAGTTCAGCAACATGAGAAAGGTTTGATGTCTGGCCAAAAGGCAGCAAGAACAAATCCACACTAAATGTCCAATTCAAATGGTATATATCTGTGTGCATTCTAAATTTTCCATAGATTAAGTGAGATGGTGATTTTCCTTCCTTCAAACATCTAGATCTCAATAGCTAATATATAGATGGATCAAGTTCTCTCAAAGGAAAGCAGGTGGAGTTTTAATTACCGTTGGCTCAGTGGCCTATATAGAGGGTCAGAAAGAGAGCAGGAAAATAATTCCAATTTCCAGCGCACTTTATTGTATGCAGTGAAAACAGGTTATAAAAAGTGGCTCATTATGGGCTTCAGTTTTATTTGATTACTATTTTATCCTTGCTCAAGATGGGGCTTATTGCTCAAAGGAAAACAGCTTCTTGGTTATTTATTAAGGACTGCTGAGGACTTTGGGCAGTGCTAAACAGGCAGGAAACTCAAGAGCCTTTCCAAGTTTCCGGAAGCATGATTCTTGGGCTACATTCAGTTGAACACTTTAACTTTTGTATCTAGTCTCAAGATCTGATTGCTTTGGGAATATTACAAGGGAAGACTGTATCTGAATCTGTCTGCAGATTCCTTGGTCCTCCAGATGAAAGTTCTGTGCAGATGCACTTATCTCCTTTTGAATTTTCTGAATATTTCTGTATTTTTGCCGCTGTTTTTCTCTCTGGGTCCTACTGACAAGAAGAGTCTGAATGAAAAATAGCAGCATATTTAATGCCTTTTTGGGGGAGTCATCTATCATAGATTTTACCAATCTAAAAAAGCTTCATTCCCCCTTAGATTTTCATATTGGTACTTAGACATAGACTTTGACCTGGCCATCCCAAATCCTGAATTTGTTCTTCATCTATTCTTTTACATTCCTTGTTTAACAACCATAATTGGGACCAGCAACTCTGTGTAACATGGCTGCTAATAAGTGAGACACCACCACAACTTGTGATTTTACTGCCAGCTCTCCCTTTGACTCTGCTTGTTGGAAGCTGGCTGTGCGAAGTATGCAACTGGTGATCATGTGACTGGGATGCTGCGACCGTCATCAATGCCTGGTGGTTGCGAGTCACATGACTGCAGGAATGCTCTAATGGTTATAAGTGCAATGACTAGCCGTAAAGTTGCAGCACTGTCATAATATTGAATGATCACTAAACAAGGCGGTCATTAAGTGAGGTCTACCTGTATAGTCTTGCCTGCATATTTGAAATTACTTTCTCCCTACTATGCCCACTTGCACCATGGAGCAGTATATAAGACTAATTGCTCTTGCTAAGAGCTATTGCTACTTGCAGTTTTCTTTTTAACTGATGAGAAGATGGCCTGATATTCACCTGTAAAATACTGTGATACAAGGCAGACTTTATGATTCCTTTAGTGATGGCAAGTTAAGATAAAGAAGCCCAAATCATGGCACTATCACCTTAGTGCTTAATAGCTGGAATGAGAATCTTATTAGGAACGTAGTATTTGGTTTCTATCTGATATAGTTCTACTTTTGATTCACCTGCCCATGGAACATTCCTTAAGAAGGTCAGAGGATTACATCCAGGTACTTTTTAACAAATCTGAATGAGCATCAATATTCTCTTGTGAGCCATGATTTTGGCCTTCTACTCTTCCATCAACTGTTTTTACTGTTTTTGATTCTGGAACAGCCAAGGTAAGGATGGCCTGAATATCCCTGTTAGTTATTCTGGGGTTCTTTGTGATTCCTTTTGTGGAGCCCAACATTTTAGAGCTGATTTTGTAATCTTTTCCAGGTGATAGGCATCAACTACAATATTTTGAAAGAAAGATGTTCGAAATATCTTTTCATTGGGACATATATTTCACTGTAACATCTGCATTGTGAGAACTTCACTGTGGTGATGAGAGCTAATATTATGATATGTAGTGCAGAACAGGTCCACACCAACCCTGGCTGTCTAATAAAGTACATACTGTGCACACCTAGCCCTAGTTAGTCCTTTAACTGAACATGGGTGATGACCTTTTTATACTGGCATATCACTTGTTGGATGAAATAAGTGAAATGTGCACTAGTTGTCAAATTGTTTAGGGTAAACCCGGAGAATCATCACTGTCAAGAACTTATTTAGCAATTGGCACCTACAAGAGAGGCTCTTGCATGGCCTTTTATCAGGCACAAATAAGACAGCCTTCCCTTCCCTTGCTCCCAAGCTATGGGATGTGTTCTCTGAGAGGATGAACTTAGGTCTCCATTCTCAAATAATTAAAAAATTAGTTAAAAATGGGGGTTTTCAACCAAGTTTTTAACAGTTACTTGATTTCATGCTAGTTTGATTTACATTTTTAATTTTCAGCGTTGACTTTTGTGTCAGAAAACTCAAAGTACATACCAGATTAGAAGGGCAAGATATGAATCTAACCAGCCAACCGACTAACCATTTCCTCTCTCCCTCCCAATTTCACAATTTTGCAGCTTTTCTTGGGCTTCTCGGACTGCATGCAGACATGGCCTCCTGGCAAATAAGAGGGGGCTTCTGTGATGCCATGATTCCAGACCCTTTTGTAAAGCCACAGGCTTTTCAAGTGCTATTGTTCAAGGTTATGTAAGCAAGCCAATGGGTTTCTTGGGCTTTGTCTTCAGTTCTATTGCACTGGAAGGAAAAGGTCCCACTCTGGCAGTAAAAACCACTAATTCAAGAATGTCCAATAATCTCTCTCCCCCCCCAAGGCCTCAGATAAGAGCAAGAACTGTGAGGAAGACGGGAGTCTCCTTCAGAGTCTGTTAACACTGTTCTATGAATTGGACGGACAGATTGTTCCTCGGAGGCATCAGGCAGTCTCCTTGCATCGTACCCAAGGTTGGGAATCTTGCCTTTCAGCAAACCAGCCTCTGATGGCTCTTAGTAGAGAAAGAGCGGAGTTGGAAATCTCGTCTTTTTTACTTGATGGGTTGCAAGTCCATATGGCAATGTAAGAGGACACATGTGGTTTTTCCAAGAATGATTTGACAAATGTTTTAATATTCTGCCTGCGACAGGCTATTTTCAGTGTGAATCACCTAATGATAATATTCTTTTAATAAAAAAAGACTGGGTTAGATTGCTTCTTTAAAAAGAGTCATTTCTTTCAGCTGACTCCCTGCAATTGTCCTGATCCAAATGCTACAGATTCCTTAGGTGCACTTGCTATCTAACCCAGGCTGGATTTCATTCTTCGTGGCTTGAGAGCAGGACACTTGGAAGACAACTTTCCTCTGCCCGGAACTCCTCAGCCTCAAGATCTTCTTCTGAATTTCCTGCTCAAGAACCTTCAAAGGAGGACTTTCTCATAGATCCTATCTATCACTTATCTTAGTATCATTGTGATGCTAGGCCAAGTTCCTGTTCTGACCAAGGCTTCCTAGACCGTAACTACACACACATTTTAAAAACAAGACATTTTATTGCAATGCTGGGAATTGTTTTCATTCCCAGCCGGAATGAATGTCAAACAGTCCCTAGAGATAATCACCCACCTTTCTTTTCTGTGAAGTGCTGCCAATAACAGAAGTATCAAATGAACTAGAAAAAAAAAAAACCAACCAAAGTACAAAGAGCTTCAAGAATGAATCTGAACCGAACGAACTATTTTGCTTCCTGCAAAGGTTTCATCATCTTTGCCTGACCTTTATACCTTATGGGAGGGGCAATCACCTCCCAGCCTTACTCCCAAGTCGCCCCTTTTGTTTCAGCTGCTCTCGCCTTCTAGCAGCTCTGCACACATGCGCACTGGGAATAGGCTCCCCTGGGTCCTCTGCCTTGCTGCTGCCAGACTCCAAAGGCTCTGGAGGCAGCACCCCACTCCCAGATGGTCCTCGCCCCATCTCTGCATCGGATGCAGGACCCTCGTCCGAGTCCTCTCCAGACTCCCTGACTGATCTCCGTTGTTCCCCACTGTCCGATTCTGCTGCCGTCTGCACCGGCTGCCATCGAACCACAACAGTTCCTTTTTATTTTTGAAAGGCTTTAGTGTGGGGGTGTCAAACCTGCATTGTCACAGTGTCGTCCCGTGATGTATTGGGACTTCTCCCCCCTTTGCTAAACTGGGCAGGGGCAGGGACAGCAAAGGATGCATTCAGCCCGTGGGCCACGAGTTTAACACCCCTGCTTTAATGCTTCATTCCAAAGTTATCCTTCATAACAGTTTTACAAACAGCTTTTATTACTAATGTATTCTGAGTGAGTTAATTTCTAATTGTCAGCCACCTCTCAGAATTTATTTCAAGCTATCTAATACATATTATTCAGAATCAAATATTAAACTCTTCAATTTAGTTATCAAAGTGAGGAAACTCTGAAATATTGTATAAAAATATCTCGGGCCTTCTTGGGAGTCTCCAGTTGCGAAGAAAATGGGTTGTCCCATTTCATCTTCTACAAAGTGACTCAATTTCAGGGAAAACGTCTTGGGGGTTTATGGTCTGATTCAGTGTTACTCCATTTGTAATTGACTGATTCGGTGAACTGTCAGCAGCAAGCTAAATATGGCCAACGTAAGGAGGGAAATTAAACATCCCTTCTTGTGTTTGTTATTGTGCTGAAAACAGAAATTTTATTTTGGTATTAAAGTTGCAGGAGAAGAAAACAAGAGAAGCACAGATTTCATGCTGAAGACAAATGCAGCATTGATCTTTTTAAAAGCACCAGTGCCACAGGAAATCAACAAATAATTTTTTCTATCAAAAAAATTTACTACGTTACAGAAATGGAAGCAGGCAGCGTGAGACAGCCCCTCAGGCAACTTATTGTTAGTATTTGCTTGTTACTGTACTTTTATACCAGGAATGGAAGAAATGTTAAGGAGTTTCTTCCTTTATGCGAAAATAATTTGACAGGCTGTGTGAACTGCACACCTTGCCTTGATTAGATGATGTGGCTAGGGCTGCATGTTTCTAAGAGGGCAAAAGGGTCCTTTTCTTTCTCAAGGACCACTACAGAGAATTCGGCATTGCAATTTGGGGAATGAAAAGTTACTTTCATGAATTCCATAGAAAATGTGGAGTATTTATTACACCCTGCTCATCTTTCAGTATCTGTGTGTTTATAACAGAGTGGAAAATGTCAAATACCCTGCATCTTTTACGGAATAGGGAACAGCTAGTCTGCAAAACAATGCTCACCAGATAATTCAATGAGTTTACGGAGTCTGTTGTTTCAACTATTATGTTTTCATGCAATAATAACTGTCAGAATACTCGTTACATTTAAGTTGTAGATATTCTGGAATAGCAAGAAGTTAGGTGGACAAACCTAGGACATTCTCCCTGATCTGTTAGAGCATTCACCTCATATTTCATTCTAGACTTATTTGGTACTGATACAGTCATCTACTTTACATCTTTCATCTTTGTCATTATTTTTGTTTCAAAGAATGACACAATTCACACATCCAACTATCTAAAATTAGGGCACTTAAAAACCTTTCCTTATGTTAATACTAATGTAATGGGGCTCAGCAGGGATTTCACGTGGCGTTATTCAGAATCAGGTACATACCTGCAGGAAAATCCTTCCAATTCCACTCAACAGCTGAGGCTCCTGCTCTGGGCAATATTTCATGACGGTGTGATATGTCTCCACAGCAAGCACATAGTCCTAAGGGGTAAAGCAAGCACAAAGGGGGAGGGAGGCAAAGTCAACATTTATTCTTCTGTGCTCCATATACCTTAAAGTGAGAGAAGCTGCAGACATGCATGATAAAACAGATGGAAGTAGAAATCTTCAAAGTGGGAAGGACACCGTGCCTGAAAATATGACAAGATTTCCTATTTTCTTGGCACCTAGCAGAGGGAGCGGACACACAAGATGAGAGAGCCCCATGTGGGAGCGATGTTTCACTGCTTCTATTGCAGGAACACAGCACATAGGACAAAGCAGCCCCAAAGTCGAATCAAATTCAGGGAGGCTTCAGCAAGCAACAATTTTATATCTCCCAGGATCACAATAAGCATCCTTTGGATCTTTCCTTCCTCTCTCCCTCTCTCACAAAGACACACACACACACACATACACACGTGTATACACAGGCACAAATTGTTTCTTATCATTCTGCATGGGAAGCAAACCTCTTCTGTGGTGCCAACTGCTCTGTCGGCCAGATTTCCAATGCTCTGAAAATTATTCATGCTGGGAAAATGGCCACAGCTTATGTGTTGCTTCACGAGGGAGCCGTCGCTATAGCTAAATGAAGGGAATTTCAAATGAGTTCAGCGGAGCCGGGATGGGGGTTCAGTCCCCATCTTTTGATTACTGTTCAATGCTTCTGAAGAAGGGTTTTTAAAAAGGGGGGAAATTAGAAATGTTTATTTGTTCATCATATATAAGCTTCCTGATGGAAATATCTTGGTCTCCATTTAGATGTACATCTTCAAAAATTCAGTTAAAAAAAAAAAAGAACAAAAATCAGTTCAGTGCAGGAAAATTAATTCTGCAAATGTGTTTTCAATACAAGAGCACCAATGAGGAAGCGGTATGATTGGGCTCCTATTCTTTCATTTTTATTTAGTGTGTTTCTAGTCGGACAAGTTCCTAAAACGCAGGCTGCGTTAGAATAAAACACCACAAAACAGGCACTGAGGAGAAATTAAAAACCAAACACCCTGAATGGGAGCAAATACAGAGAAATTCTATTATAGAAAGGACTTCATAGTTCTGCACGCAGGCCTGGAGGTAACAATACCAGTGTGCCTCACCTGCTCCCTCCCTCCCTCCCTCTCCCTCACACACTTCAGTTATTCCCAAAATTGTATTACACTCTGGAAAGTCCAAATTCAGGTGTGGATTTCTGGCTAGCTGTGGTCCTAACAGACCTGGGAGGGGAGGGGAGGCTTCAAATGCATTCTTGAGACACAGAAGCTCCATATGCAGTAAGGTGCCTCCTGCCATCTGTTCCTCTCTCCACATTTCTCCAACAGAGATGCCACCAGATGCAAAGCCCTAACACCTACTCTGCTTTCAAGCAGACTCACTAACTTTTCCACCGAAGCACCAAATCCAGGGATGCTCCAACTGGGGGTGGAGGGGAGGGGGGAGTATGAATTGTATTTGGACAAGTCAGTTAATGAAAATTACAAGTACAATCAGAATTTATTTCTTTATCTAAACCCTCCTTTACTGTATAAATAACTCAAGGCAGCGAACATACATAATACTCATTCCTCCTCCTATTTTCCCCACAACAACAATCCTGTGAGGTGGGTTGGACCTGGCTCAGAGTAATCCAGGCTAATGTCCCTCTTTTAAAAACGGGATAAAGGCAGCACCAAAGCTTTCTTTAAAATCCAGTTACAGTATTGATTGCCGGTCTTAAGGCCAAGGCAGTCATAACATTTTTTTATTTGCCCACCCCTGCCCTCCTTACAGCCTGCAGAGTGGCAAGAGCCATTCTGTAGCCAGCAATTCCGCTGTAACATAATCGTATACAGATGAATGTTCTATGTCTCCTTTATATTAGAAAGGTGAATCTAAATTAAAAGGAAGTAGTTAAGCACTAGCCTTATGTTTTACTAGAAGAGATCAAGTCTCCTGTTTTAATTGGTTGATAACAAAGGCAAAGAGAGGTGGAAGGAGAACAAAATGGTTAGATGGCTACGAAAATTCATCTTTTGCTCTGGAGATCTCCTCTTTCAGTATTCAAACCCATGCAATTTGTTCACGCAATTGTTTTCCAACTCTACACCACCATTATGACCAATGTGGAGTATATTTTTATAGAGTTATGAGCTAATTTTTTTATTTATGAATGTGATTATAGACAATTAGTAGCTTTTCTCATTTTAAGCTATAAGCCCTTTCATGTAAAATAAGCATAATCTCATTTCTGTATATCTCTCCATTTCCTGAAACCATGCTGTTGTCTTCGCTCTCTGCGTCTATTTAAGTTATATGCTTCTGTTATACAGGTAGTCCTCATTTAGTGACTGCAATTGGTGCAGGAAATAGTCACTAAGTGAACGATGTGTCTCTGTGCATGTGTGTGTGTATGTGTGGTGTGTGTGTGAGAGAGAAATGCTTCAAAGATTGATGGTTGCTGTCATCTCATTCAGCTAAAGTCCTTTCATACAGTGTCCTGTATGAAAGAATTAACACAATTCTTCCACATAGACTAGTGTCTAAACTTCTGGACCTTGGGTTTTCTAATTCAATCTGCTTTTGGATTATGGATTTCCTGTCTGGCGGCTCACAGAGGGTCAGATTAGGTAATCATACCTCTTCAGCCCTTATTCTTAACACTGGTACACCACAGGGTTGCGTTTGCGTGTTGAGTCCCTTACTCTATACTCTTTATGTGCATGACTGCATTCCCACTCATGCTAGTAATACTATTGCTAAATTTGCAGATGCAGGCATGATATTCCGCTCTGAAAAAAAAATCGGGGCCGGCCAAAAGAGACCCCCCGCCGCGCGCCCGGGGAGCGCCCGCTGCTTTCCCTCGCCAGGGCCGGGCGGTGGCGTGTTGCACGGAGGCTGGTCTGTGGCTGGCCCAGCTCCCTTTTCCTGCCGCTCAGAGGCCTCCGCCGCACCGCCCGGCTCCACTCAGGTATCCGGCTGGGGCTGTCAGGAGTTGCTACCGCCGGGCGCAGCTCCACGCGGCTCCAGTCCCGCGTTGCCTCGGGAAGGGAAAGGCAAAACCAGGAGCCGCTGCTGCCGTTGCAAAGCGCCGCCGCGGCTTTTCCTTTTTGCCTTTCCCTTCCTGAGGCAACACGGACTGGAGCCCGTGAGCCGCGCCAGCAACTCCTGACTCGGGCCTCCGAGGGGAGGGGAAGGAGGAGAAGGGGTGGGGGGAAAGGGGGGATTCCCAAAAAATCGGAATTCGATTTTAATCGGAAGAATATCATGCCTGCAGATGATACATCAGTGGTGGGACTTATCTCCGTGGGGGGGAATGAGTCTGCCTACTGAGATGAGGTGGACCGGTTGCTTTCGTGGTGTGGAGACAATAACTTGGTCCTCAACACCAATAAGACCAAGGAGCTTATAGTGGATTATAGAAGGAACAGATCAGACATCCAGCCCTTGCTTATCAATGGAGACCGAGTGGAGCAAGTGGCCAGTTTTAAATTTCTGGGTGATACCATAAAAGAGGACCTGACCTGGGGTGCCCACATTGCAGTCCTGGTCAAAAGGGCCCAGCAGAGATTATACTACCTGAGGCTTCTCAGAAAACAACAACTGAATGGAAAACTGCTGGTGACCTACCGCTGCACCATAGAGAGGATCTTAACATACTGCACCTCTGTATGGTTTGCCAATTGCACAGTGGCAGATAGGAAAGCACTCCAGAGGGTTAATGTCATTGCCCAGAAGATGCCCTCTCCCCTCTTTGGAAGACCTTTATAGCTCCTGCTGCCTTAAGAAAGTTCAAAACATTCTCAAAGATCCATCTTATCCTGGGAACCCTTTTTTTTTACCATCTGGCAGATGGTACAGAATAATAAAAACAAGGACAAATAGGCTGAAAAACAGCTTCTATCCCAGGGAAGTAGCTCTTTTGGATTCTGTATCGTGCAGTGTTAGTGTGGTGTCGGGGGTTTCTGGTTCAATGTGTGAAGGGTGAAGGATGGATGTTTGTGTTTATTTTCATGGTCATGATGTGCACTGAAGATGGTGTTTGATTTTGTTATATGAGGTGCAATGACAATAAAGTAAAGTAAACTGTGCCTGTCCCATTTTCCCCCTGTTTTGTCTCCTTGCAGGACAGAGAAATTACTTAAACAAACTATCTCCTTTTGAGCTGCTTTGCTCCCCAGGGCAGTGCTAAATTTAAATTAATCTCAGCTCTATGAACTTAAATTAGAACCTTCCAGACAGTTCACACAGAAACTGACCAGATCGTAATTAATTTCACACAGAAGGCTATTGTTGTCATAAATGTGTGCATTGATCGTAAAATTGATTTTTTATTATCATTTCTTACTGTTGCATTTGTAAATGGACACTATCTGAGTAGTTGCTAAATGAGGACTACCTACCTCATAATTAATCAGTAGAAGGTAATATATTTTGATTCAAGCAAAATATCTGGTCAAGCACCAAATATTGAACAACTAGTTAAATGTTAGCTGAATAGCATGTCAATTAATTGACCATACAACTACCTTGAAAATCATACTCATGGTGTCTCCATCAATGGCTTTTATTACCAGAGATTAGCTAGAGATATTGTATGGGGTGGCACAAGTCTCAAGTCCTCTTAGTGCTAAGAATTGGAAAAATTATTATTACATTTCAGATTGCACAAAATTGAGTCTGATAGCTAAACACCACAGGTGAGAAATAAAACTCAAAACAATCTTAGTAGGTTTAAGAAATGGGCTGAAAATAACCAAATGAAGTCTAGCAGACAAATCAGTAGTTCTTCGTTTAAGAAAGGATAATCAAACGTATAGGCCAATGGGACAATACTTGGTTTGATAATATTACATATAAAAATATTTTTGAACAATAATTGACTGCAGGGAATGAATCGAAATGTGCTTGCAAAACAGACCCAATTTTAGGTGGTATCAACTAAAATGTAACTTTCAAATCGTGATGGGGAATTGCACAGCTTTCTTCTTTGATCAGACTCTACCTCAAATACAGTGTTCAGCTCTGGCCACCATGCCTGATGAAGGAATCAAACTGACAGGGAACATGTTTTGAGAAGGGCTAACAAAGATGATAGGAGATGAGAGAGGAGAGAGGAGGAAGCAGCTGGATAGCTTTTGCTTTGAAGGAAAGGCATCTGAGGAAGGGGATATGATAGCATCCTTCAAATATGTGAAAGGATGTCATGCAAAAGACCAACCCATTTTCTTTTCTTCTAGAGTTTAAGACACAGAGTGATGGATTTGCATTCCTGGAAAGCAGATTCCGACCAACAGAAAGAAAAAAAAAAGTCCTATATCAGTAAGAGCAGCTTGGCATCTGAACCCACAGAGGTTGAGAAACCAATGGCCTAAATCAGGGGTCTCCAATCTCGGCAACTTTAAGCCTGGCGGACTTCAACTCCCAGAATTCCTCAGTCAGCTGGCTGGGGAATTCTGGGAGTTGAAGTCCGCCAGGCTTAAAGTTGCCGAGATTGGAGACCCCTGGCCTAAATGACTCCTACCAATGCAGATCAGTGCCCAATTAATCAGAAATGCATCTTTCACTCATTGTATTCCTTATTCTTAGTAACCTACTTGCATTTTTGGTTAGAAAGAAATTGATTTCCCAATTCATAATAATGCAATTATATGCTATGTCTTTTGGGGAGGGGGAGGGAAGGAGGGCTGTCACTAGATGGCAGCACAGTGCATTTTACAGCAATTCCAGAAGAAATCTAATTTATTCATGACACGTTAAATTACAGCTGACAACTAAATGACTTCTTTGGAAGAAATATGGAATATAAAAGCTGCACCAAATTCTTGTAAATATATACTCCTAATTATTGGTACTTGTCTGATTTCAAGTCTTATTGGCATGAAAATACTGTTTTATAGGAATTCTAGACACTGTTAATGTTAATTAACATTAACTTGATTATCAAGCTATTTTTAAAATGTAAAAAAAAAATGCAAGCAAATATTTTCCGCTGTTATATAGGCCCTATGATTTATGCAGAAAACATTAATTTTTACAGAAGTGCATCTTGTATTATTGTAAGTAACTTTGCAAACTACATCACATTATTAGACAGTTATAATTTACAAAAACTTTTCAACCAACTGAATAGATTCCTTAAGAATAAGGAATGGAGACTCCTTTTCTCCCCAACATCCACACCCTTCAGATGTGATCTGAATTTGATCTAGAGCAGGGCTGGTCAAACTCCGCAGCATCACGGCGGTGTCACAGCGGCATCATGTGATGTATCCAGAATTTTTTTCCCCTTCGCTAAACCAGGCGTGGGTGTGGCCAGTGTGTGACACATCCAGCTTGTGGGCTGGGAGTTTGACAGCCCTGACCTAGAGAGTGGCAGTTGCAGAAGAACTGATGGGAAGTCAGGAGGGAGAAGTCTACTCATTAGATACTTGATTCAGGGAAAGGATAGTATATTCCAGTATAGTATACTCAGCATCAGTAGTAGTAACAGAGGCAGGTCCCATTTCATATGACACCAAAGCAACAGCTACAAATCATATTTCCACTGGGCTTATGTTTCCTACCATGATGAAGATACATTTGCAGAGAACTTACAATACTGGAAGTACCTTTACCGCAACTTCAGATGATGTTGGAATATTGCCAACCCATCTCCCCTCAGTCCCTCACATTTACTCTTCTGAAGTTAAAGAAATGTTTTGTGAGCTTTCAAAGGGAATGTGAAAGGCCTAAATAAAACAACAACAAGGGTACACTTCCCTGAATTCTGTCGATGCCTCAACTTTCAATTTATAGTACTCTTTTGAATGTACCAGGTGAACTTTGTACTTGGTAGAAAGACTGAATGGAAAGTAACTCCAAGTTGTGAAATGCAATCAGCGATATCTAAAGAAAGTTGTAGGGAAACTAAAAAAAAAAGCTTAACCACTTGAACATTACGTAAACAAAGCAGAAATCTAGATTCATAAAATAGTTTTAGAATTCTGTGTTTAGAGATGTCTTTTTTATTATTATTATTAAAGTCAAGATTGCATTTGGATACAAAGGTTGAGCTGTGGTGATGGAACAAGCAAACAAACAAAACAAAAAAATTCTACACGTGGGAAAAACATGTCCAGCTGCTACTAAAGAGAGATGCTATAAGAAAATTAAATACAAAGAAAAAGAACTTATTCTGAAATCTGTGCATTTCAGAGCAACTTTTTTCACACTTTAAAATTCCTAATTCCAACTATTCAAGGAAACCTTTTTGTTGAAAATTGCCCCTTCCTAACTTACTTTGCTAAAGCATCTTTTATCAATATATACTATCTAATCTCTCCAACTATCTATTCTCCAAATTAGTTGGGATGGTATCTCCCAAGATTCCTACACAGCTGAAAATTCCAGGCCCTGTAACTCAACCCTATTTGCAGGGAGAAGCGGGTGACCTTTGAAACACCGTTGTTGGGGCCAATATGCAGACTGTGTAAAATGTTTAGAGAGGGCTGTGAAGCGGTATATAAGTCTAAGTACTATTGCTATGTTTGTCAAATATAATAGAATTTTATCCAAAGATATATAGTAACTACTCCTCTGTGATAGATACTATAGATCTGAAGACTACTGATAGGTTTAGACAACTTGCTGAAGAGAGCAAGGTCTATTTTGTGGCTACCAGAGTATGAAAATTTTCATAGTTTATTGAGGGCTGTTAGAAATAATAGTGCATTCCAAGGAAAATGTTCAAATATTTGCATTAAAATAGAAACACGAGGCTACTAGCCATAAAATTCTACTGAAAAATAGTTTTTGACCTATCAATTATTGGTTTGAAATGCAGCTTAAGGAAACAATTCCATGCAGCAAACTGTTTGTGGACAACAACATGGCCAACTTGTTGTGGCCAACTCGCCATGGCGAAGTTGCCAAGGGACAACTTGCGCACAGCCAACTCACTGCGGGACAACTTGTTGTGGGACAATTCAAAAAATCCATTATTTAAAATAATTTAAAAATTATTTTAATTTTTGCCATTCCCATTTCATTTTGTGTTGTAATGACGAGGCAGTCGAGTTGTTTGATCATGAACAACTGAATCATGATGATCTTTATTGGAGTCTAGTCTTGCATTTATACACATTTTTAATTATCCTCCATCATTGGTTAACTTTGGTTACTGCTTAACTTTTGTTACTGTTTAGCACAGTAATCCATACAATTAATTATCTCTAGTTAAAGTCTAACATATGTTTACTTCCTCTCTCTAATCCTCCTTTAGATTAGTAACTTTGTTTACCTGAGTTGTATTTGCTTGGAAACATTCTTTATCTGAGGTTTGCCATCCGAGACTGGAACATTCCTGCAATTACAACTCTCCAATTTTGTCTCTCTTTTGGCATCTTTTCCTTGCTGATTCTCTCTTTTGGCATCTTTTCATTAATATCTTCAATATTAGTATAATTCTTGACCTGCAGTGAATAGTCTCATGGCGAGTTAGCCACGGCAAGTTGGCCGCAGCAAGTTGTCCCAGATATGGGAGCTGACTGTGAATGCACTTCCCAGAGATGCATTTTTTTTCTTTTTTGCAATTTGCAATGGTATGCTTGAATACACTAGAAATATATACAGAATTCCTCTTCATAAATAATTTGTTACTCTGTGTAAGCTCCATATCACAGTGGCAATCACTTTATTATATGCTTCTCAACATACAAAATAGATTACAGCTAAGCTCAAAGATCACAAAGGCCTACTGCATAGTGCTCTTTCTAAGTGATAGTATGTCATCTGGTAATTATATTACTGTTTGCATACATGAGCCATCTTATCAATTGCCAATTAAACATGTGTAAGAAGAAACCCAAACAATATGATTTGTAAAATTATATTAGCTAAATACAGTATTTTTATACTTCTTGTGATTGCTGCTAATCTTGGAGTATACTGACAGCATAAAACGGTTATAAAGAAATAGAGCTGTATATGGCATTTTAGATTCAGCTCCTCAAAGATCTTCTGAATGTGCATGTAGTCCTCTCCGCAACTCTTTAAAGTAGCTGCATCTTTTCCCAAGATTGTGAGCCAGACAAAGATCCAGATGCTTGAAAGAGATGTAGAAAAGGACTATGTCTGTTCTTTCAAGCAGCTTTTTGGACTCAAATCTGAAATGCTGAACGGTCCTAGAATTTCATCTTCCCACTGTTCTGTGAAGGAAATCTGCATAAATTGACAGATGGGAAGAAAAATGCTTCTCTGAACTGATTCGAAAGCCTCAACTCCCTCCAGGCAAGAATCAGAAATGCAGCAGAGAAAAGGAAGCAAAGGCTGACAGCATGCTCATTCATCTATATCTTGGAGGAAATTCACAACAAATCAAGTTTATTCTTCCAAAATGACACTAGCCATGCAAAAGGGAACTGAAAAGTAGGGAAGATTCTGAATGGTAGCACTGGTCAAATGCAGCTTTTTTTTTCTTCAGCTACTCCCCCAAGAAAAGTCTCATTATGAATTTTTGAGCTGGTCCGTAGTCCTTTATTAAATTAAGACACTGACCTTAGTAGGGCATCTGAACAAATTAAATGAGGGGATATTAATTCACCTGGAGACTAATTTTTACTCCTGCAAGAGAAACTATGAACATTCACAGAGATTTCAGTTGACATTTACTCAACCTCATAGAGACCCTATAGATTGCAGAATGACCCGGTTTAGCTTGGGACTTGACAATGGAGACCAGTGCTATTACCACAGAGAGAAGTAAAAAGAAAAGAAAAAGGAAACGGTTCTGGAGATTTGGGGCGAAACTGAGTTGGGAAACAGTCCTCGTGTATATTATCTGTTGTCCTTGTTGTATTATTAGCAACCAAACATTTCTGTGCTTTGGAGCATTTCTAAAACAGGAAAGATATTGCTGCACTTTCTTTTCCAATGGCAACAGAAAGGAAATGGAGATGCTGCATGATATGTACATATTAGGCTCCACCACGTCTGAACCTGAAATCAATGACAGCGTGAATGTCTGCAGCACAAACGATATTAGAACGCAATTTGAATAACGGGTGCCACTAGTTTTAGGATGTTATCTGGATACAAGGGATGTGATGATCCTGCTACAGTTTGAATCAATGTGTTCCTGATTCGAAACCTTTTCTTATAAGTTGGCTTCTACCTCTTGCCAACAAATACACAGAAGCCAAACAAAACTGTGGCAGCCTGGAAATCCAGCCGTTTTGTGTTGCCGGTTCTCTTGCCTCCGAAATGATTTCGGCAGGAACCTCCAGCTATGCCCCACACGACCGCAAATGGCAATCTACCTTCTCTTCAGCCTCTCTTGACATTCTACTCGAGTATATATGGTAAATCTGCAGCAAGAGCACCCACCTACCTTCATCATTAGCAGGCAGTTTGCCGTGGAGTACATCACCCGGCCCAGACGTGACCTCCACAGCTGAACAGAGGCTGTAAAATGAGAGCAGCTTGTGAATGTGCACAAATAAATTAGAAGCTCTTTCCCTAGCCATCAATTATCGGTCATATGTATTCCAACTGAAATGATTTCGCCTCGTTAACATCACCACATTTTGAGCACAGTGTTTCTAACATTCTGCCATGTTGCTCTGAAAAACCTGCACCCACTCAGTAGAGAGAGAGAGAGAGAGAGAGAGAGAGGCTTGATTGGGGGAAAGGAACAGACTGTCTGAATAAATGAAGCATAATACAAAGCTGGGAAACAACCTCTCCACTTTGAGCTCTGGCAATTCGGCAAGGAAGCAATCATTTAAGAGAACAAAAGGCAGGGAGGAAGACAGAGAGAGAGAGGGAGAGAGGGGGGAGGGAGAGAGGGAGAAAGTGTGTGTGTGTGTGTGTGTGTGTGTGTGTGTGAGAGAGAGAGAGAGAGAGAGAGAGAGAGAGAGAGAGAGAAGGCATACACTAAGTCATTAATTAGGACTACTGATGAGCAATCATCTGATTTAAGCCATTAAATGTACACCCTTCTGCTTCCCTTACTGACCGATGCTGAAAAACCAAAACAAAAAACATGACTTCGTTTTGGCAAGCAGCACGAGGGTTTCAGGACTCTCTTGGTCTGGGGGATCTTGCACTGACTTATCGGGCTTAGGAGCCTGGAAAAATCTGCCAAGCTTCTCTGCCGCTCCTACGCTACTGAAGCTCCCGGGGTTTCAAGGCTGCTGCCTGTAGCACCAGCCAATTTCTCACTCCCTTAGTTTAGAGGCTGGCTCCTCATGTGAGAGAACACATGGCTCATGAAGATCTTGCCCAGCTTAAAGGGATCAGGGGTTGCACTGCCAGGAAAAGGTGTTTATTATGTTGCAAAATGAACACTATGATAAAAGGGATTTTAACACGGCCAGGGTTCCAATTCTTAGGTGCCCTTAGGAAATTCCACTGATTTCAGTGAAATTTGCTTTTTAAAATCAATATACAGAATCAGATCACAAATCTGACTTCTTTCAGAGTTGGTAATGATATCTTATAATAATAATAATATAATCTTATAATAATTATTATAAGATTATTATAATAATCTTGTAATAATGACCTTGGTCTTGTTGGTTATCATGGTATTGAATTGAAAAAAGGGCTGTGGAAAAAAATAGTTAGAACTGCAGTGAAATAAGCATCACTTTTTTTTGGCCTGAAGTGGAATATTTTGTTATTTGCTTTACAAACCTTTTTTATATATGTTATCCAAGACTAGCAGAAATGTATTTATTCTGATTGATTCAAAAGTGCACTTTACCTTTAGAGTTCATGTAAATATGGACAATTTTGAAAATATATTCTCCAATGTACTGGTAAGCAACAATTTCAAACACTACAATGTCTTCTGCCCAATCACACTGCAAAACAAACAAACGAACTGCAAACCAATAGAAATGCAGACCTCTGCTCCTGCCTCTACAGAAGTCACCAAGATTAACACTGGTGGGAGTTGCATAAAGGAAGTACAAAGCATATTTTTTTAGTACAGCAAACCTTTAGGATGTGTGATAATAATTGGAAAAGCTCTATGTCATCACAAATTAGTAAAATGTATGATAAAAATGTAAAAGCAAGAAATAATATATTGTTTGGTTCTAACTGAAAAAAACTGCCATCTTATATAAGAACAATAAATACTATTTGCAGGTCTTAATTTAGGTTGTATTTTTGTATATTTGTCCAACCCTCTTCTGTATTTTTTTTTAAAAATGTGGGTATGAGAGAGGAAGGAAGGAAGGAAGGAAGGAAGGAAGGAAGGAGGGAAGGAGGGAAGGAGGGAGGGTGGGAGGGAAAGCTGCCAAGAAAATGGTGCAATGCTAAATCTTTTTCTTACCACTGAACGGAGAATGAGATGCATCTCTCTCTCTCTCTCTCCTCTCTCTCTCCCTCCCTCCCTCCCTCCCTCTCTCTGTTACTGAGGAAAGGCAATGCCACAAGCTGGTTTCTGCAACACCTACTCAGACCAGCAATAGGGACATTATGCTGCAGAGCTAATCCCATTAAAAATGAGGCTGTTTTCAGTCATAGTTTGCAAAACAAAAACATCTTTCAGTGACATTCACAAACAAACAAACAAAAAAACACAGACAAAAAGTTCCCTGTAGCTCAGAAGTGCAGCCGAGCCCCTTGCAGGGAGAAGATCTGATTGCCCTTCTCAGGAAGAGATGCCATCAGTCCTTACAAGTGTCCTCCGGGCAACATTAGGCAGACAGACAGCTGTAATGCCGCTGCACTCCAAGCGCATAACAGCCACTCACAGATGCTTGAAGCTCTCTCCTCTCTCCCCCTGGCTTCCGCTGGCTGCCTTTCATCCCTGGCCACGCCAAGCTCTGCTCAACTTAGCAAAGCAGCTGTGGCGAAGGAGAGCGTGAACAGAGAACAGAAACAGGAGCATCTCAAACAAAGGACAAGCGCCAACGGATGGCTTTCCTTCCAGGGCTGACTTCTAGGTGACTTGGGCTGCATGACCCATAACTCTAATCAATGGGAGGTTGCAGGAATACAGTCTGCTATAGAGAGAGGGGAAGGATGGCCTAAAGCTCAGGGAGCAGTCAGAAAATACTCCGAGCAAGTTTGGGTAGAAATAGTGAAGTGGTGAGATAGGAGAGACTCCAGATTTAATTATCTCCCTTTTGCCAAGAAGACTTGGTAGCTTTGTGGGAATGTTAGACTGTAGATAGCTCACTACTCTTTAAAACTGTACCTCTCAAGCTAGCAAGCTTTATCTAGCTGACTGCTGCTTTTACCTCAAATTCTGTATCTCGGAGCCTTGCTCCCTTCTCCAATTTCAGATAGATAGCAGCTAGCTGCAATTATTTGGTGAATATGGCTATTGTCAGAATCACTCTCCTAATAACTGGCTCATATATTCTAGAAGGGTAGAAGAGGGTAATTTCTACTTTAGGGCCTTTTAGCACTGCTGCAGCATTGCTATTTTGTAAACCACACAAGAAGTGGAAATAAAACTGTCATTCCATATAACTCTTATTATGGAAGTCTACTCTACATAAAAATCTCAAGATAATTGTATATTGTGCCAAGATATATTTGCTCATTAAAAAAACAACAACACTGCATATATTTACCCAAGAGTAAACCCCACAGAGTTTGGCATAGATGTGTTATAGTGTTATAGTGTATGGTGCTATCAACCACATTTGAGATGATGAGATCCATTTCCCTAGCAAGACTTTATAGGATTGTAGCTCTCAGTCAGCAAAGGTCACCCTGTCTTAAGCTGCTTTCAAAATATCTGGTCACCACAGTCCCATCATCAGTGTATTCATCACCTACATTTCCACACACCCCCTACCTTATTAGTGCTATTGCACTCTGCTGGTAAAATAAAAGAAGCATATTTCCAATTCCTGTTAATTCCAAAGCAATTTCAGGTTGCTAGTTAAGTGATAATTTTTATTCTTTCCAACTAGTTTCTATGGGCAGTGATTTTCATAATAAGATATAAGATGTTCTAATTGTGGAGCAGGTACATTTTGAAGTCCTTCATCTCTCTTTTCTTTTATTGTAGTTAACTTTTATCTTATGTTTTATGCTGCTTTAGTGTCTTTTAATCAAAGTTCCCTTTTCTGATTTTGAACTCTTAATTTTTCAGTGTTATGTGAACTATATTTGGTCATTGCTTCTGACGGATTTATATCTATCTATCTATCTATCTATCTATCTATCTATCTATCTATCTATATCTCTATATATCTATATCTATCTCTATCTCTATCTATCTATCTATCTATCTATCTATCTATCTATCTATCTATCTATCTATCTATCTATATTAGATAGATAGATAGATAGATAGATAGATAGATAGATAGATAATCTGGTGAGTCACTGATCATAATTCAATAAATTTAAGCTTCAATCTTGCCAACCAGCTGGAATGTTGGAAAAAATTATGTGATGGGGTTTGATATTCTGATCAGTCATCAACAGACTATGTCTCTGAAAACAAAACAGAATTAGACCCAATTTGGTGCAGGAGGAGAAGAAAAAACAAGCTCTAAAATGGCAAATGGAAGAACAAGCTCTAAAATGGGACCTGGTTCAGCTATGGACTAAAGAGAAGAAAAAAATTAGAAAAATTCCTCCAAATAATCTGGGATAACAGATAATCTGGGATAATAATATGGGATAATAATCTGTGGTAACAAGATGAGCGAGAGCAGAAAAACATCCTCATACACTTTTACTGTTTTACATGGGGGGAGGTGCTTGTTGACACCAGGCACTCAACTAATGAGCTGACCATAAAACCCTCACTTCCTGCAGTCTAATCATGAGGAATAGCTGTCCCGAATACAAGTGGGGAATCTCACTGTGACTCCTTTATCCAGAAAGATTGCACAAGCCAAAATGATTGCACAATTGGGCAATACGGTTAACTAAATCACTAGATACTAAATTGACAGCTTTAAAAACAAGCAGAGGAAAGAGCTATAAAGAGGAAAGAGGAAATGAAAGAAGTTAAGAAGATGGAAAGCTCCGTAAAACAAGTGTCTGGCGATGTAAAATGAATTAATGACAAAGTGGAAATTCTGGAAAGGAAGTAAGAATTTATAGATAGGGAGTTGGAAAGAAAGCTAGATAATTTGGCTGTTTTGAAATTAAGAAAGAAGAAACTTTATTTGAGATTTATAACACTTCCAGAGAATTCTAGTGAAGATATTAGGAGAAAAGGTTATTAAATCTTTTGCAAACTTCTTGGACTGGAATGAGGAAAATTCAGGGGCAGAAATTGATAAAATATATAAATTAAATTCAAGATTTGCAAGAATAAGAAATGTTCTAAAGGATGTCTTGGTGCCCTTTGTCAGGAAGAAGACAAGAGATCAAGTTTTCAAGTAGCATTTTAATACAAGACTGAAGATAATACATATCTATTTGTACTTAAAGAAATTCCAGTTAGTATTTTGAGTGAGAAAAGAGTAGTCTTTTCTGACTGATAGATTAGGAAAGAATTCCATTTCAATGGGACAAAACAGAAGGTTTGATTTTTACTTTTAAACAGCAGAGGTTTCAACTGAAGCATAATGAAAAATAAAACACACTGATTTTCTTAGATGCAGAAAAGGCTTTTGACAATTTGAACTGGGCTTTTTTTTTTCAAAGTTTTGAAAGATATGCACTTTGGAGAGAATTTTATAAATTGGTAAGATCAATTTATATTTCACA
Organism: Notechis scutatus; assembly: GCF_049901735.1. NCBI lineage: Eukaryota > Metazoa > Chordata > Lepidosauria > Squamata > Elapidae > Notechis > Notechis scutatus. The sequence goes on along the minus strand of NC_142009.1, from coordinate 130,594,219 downwards.
GAAAACACAAATAATTATTAATAAAAATCTAACAAAACGTGATACAAAAAAAGAAAAATACAGGGATGTTCAATCTCTCCTCTCTTGTTTATTTTGGTTCCTTTAAAGAAAATTGAAATATTAAAGGAAAAACTAATAGAATCTGGTACATCAGCAGTTTGTAAAATCAACATACATGAGACAAAAAATATTATTTATATAATTTGTATCCTGCCTTTATTATTTTTATAAATAACTCAAGGTAGCAAACATATACAATACTCCTTCCCACTCCTATTTTCCTCACAGTAACCCTGAGAGGTAGGTTGGGTTGAGAGAGTGAGTGACTGGCTCAAGGTCACCCATCTGTCTTTCATGGCATTGGTGGGACTTGAATTCACAGTCCCCTGCTTTCTAGCCTAGTGGGCACAACCACTAAACTTAAGTGGCTAAGAAAACTGGGGAAAAAAACCCAGAAAAATAGAAGAATTGATGAATAAAATGGGTTTAAAATTGAGAAGTAAAATATTTGGAAATAATTGTATGTTATTTCAAAATAACTATTAAATGGAGTGAAGTTAAAAACACATGTTAAAATGAAAGAAAATACAATTGTCATTGTCGGATAGAATTTCTGTGATAAAAATGAATGTCTTGCCTAGAATGTTTTGGACAATACCTGTTTTCATAATTGTGCACCATTTACACAGTGGCAAAAGGTTACATCTACATGTTGTGACTCCGGGATTGGAATCTGCTCTTTTGGCAGATGTGAGTTCGAGCGAAGAGGATATGGCAGCGAAATATGAGCCGGCATTGCTTAGTGACTTGGATAGTAGCCAGGATGAGGAAATGGATTTAACAAGGAGAGATGAACCTGATTTAATAGAGATGTCAGGACCTTCGACCTCCTCTGGTTCTTTCTCTGAGCAGCAGCCGGGAATGGCTAACAAGGAAAACATGCGAGAGTTTTCCAGTGAAGAAGAGAACTTGGAGAAATTATGGCTTGACGTCAGAAATAGAAGGAGGTTGAGACGTCAATCTCAATTAGGAAGGAGGCGTCGAGCTAGTGACTAATTAGGGAAATTAACACGCTCCATAAGTGGATAAAAGGAAACGGCTGGGCTGGTGGAATTCGCCAGAAGCAAAGTGACTAATGGGAGTGAAAACATGCAGCAAACTCTTTGAGGCTTGTGAATTACTGCCATGTCAGGATTGCCGGACAGAGTGTGGATTTATTGCTGTGTTTTGGAATTACTTCAGTAGTTCTCTTGTGGGGGTTTGTTTTTGATTTGAGATATTTCTGAAACGGCTGAATTTCGTTTTGCTCACCTGTAATTAAAGGGGAGACATAACATCTACATTTGTGTGATAGGGCAAAAAAACTACAAGTTAATTATAAGGTGTTATAAGATGCAAAGGAAAGAGGAGGAGCGTGTCTACGCTATTTAAAATTGTATTTTGCAGCTTGCAGCTTGGTTTGGATGAAAGAGTGAGCATCGCTGAGAAACAGAAGGCTGTTAGGAGTTAGAAGAACACCATCTGAGATTGGGTTGGCAAGGATATCTGTAGCATAAATAAAGTTAAGGCTAAAGTGGATTTTAAAATGTAGACATGCTATATTGAGAATATGGGATAGATACAAACCCAAGTGTGCCCCAAAACACTTCTGCAGCTCTCAGCACAAGAAGCATTTATGGATGAGAAATTATTGACAAACATAAATGGCTAACCTATTGTGAGACATTGGACTGAGTCCAAAAGCATGTCACATAGCAAGGCGAGCTAAGAGTCTTAGAACATGAACTGAGCAATAACTGCAGACTTTCAAATATAGCATTAAAATATCTGGGGGAAAGAAGAGGAGAAAAGTGAAGGAGACTATTAGAATGCTTTTCCCTATCCCCCCCCCTTTCCCCGTCCCTTTTTGAAGAGGTTTGTTCTGTCTTTTTTAATTTCTTTATAATTGTATTTTCACTTCAGGCTTTGCTCTAATGTAAAGTTGATGTGTACATTTGTTCTTGCTATTTTTGTTGTTTGTTTTACCTAATAAGCAAAAAATAAAACCAGGAAAAAAAATAGCAGGCATTAACTTGTCAGAAGAGAACCTTTTGGTTTAAACAAGATCCTCCAATTCCAGGAAGAACTTTTGTGAGATAATATGCTAGACTTTTTAAAAGACTGAGCACTGTTTTGGCTCATTTTTTATAACCTACTGTCATGTTTTTTTTCTAATAAAAAACCTGTCACTCTAAAACAACACCCATTTTCTTTTTCCAAAATATGAAGGGACGAACTGATTTAATCATTATAATAATTTAATAAAATTAAAACAATAAAATTAAAAGACAAAATTTAGCAGAGTAGGAGTGCATGGCTTCAAAGCTAAAGAAACGACAATAGCACTGCTTCTGAGCAATCTTGTAAGAGCTTATAAGTGTTTCTGAGCAAGTGATACAAACACCCTGTCTATGGAAAAAAAAGTTTTAAGAGCATACCTACCTTGCCTGCTCTCCTGTGTTATGTTGGTCATGCTTCCATCTTCTGCTAAGCCATGTTCCAAATTGTCTAAAATCTGCAGTGAATAGACAACCAATGCTCATTTTTAAAACTCTAGTGAGGAAATTGAATTCATATTTTAATGACAAAGAAATAAACGGAGACTAGTATAGATCCATTTCAAGCTATTCAGCTCTTGTCAGCTAGCCATACCCTTATTTGGGTAGACCAGGTTGCCCTGATAGACCGGTTTCAATGGAAAAACACTTTAGTGAGGAAATAATGCCCACATTAAGCTCAAACAGCAGCATTTATCACATTCAGGAGATCAAAAAAGAGATACAAGGGTATGTTACAGAATGGATCTATCAGCATAAGTAGGATTAATCAGAGTGAAAATGTGAGGATGTTTCTGTATTGCAATGCAGGCAATCCCTGCGTTAAAAATGAGTTACAGCTTCTCTTTAACTTAAATTTGTACTTAAGTTGGAACTCGTGCTTGCGAATAGACTGTCTGTTACTCAAAATGGTGGACCACGTTCTCCTTTGAGCCAATGAACCACTTAATGTTTTCATAAACAGCTGAAAACAGGCTTTATATTTTATATATTTATATTAAAAATGTGCAGCTTCAATGTTCATGAACACATTGTGGGGTGTCAGCAGTTCATCGACAGGAGAAAGAGAATACTGCCATTTTTAGTAATAGACAGCTTGTTCATAAGTACAAGTTGTCCTTAAGTTGGACGTTCTTAACCCAGGGACCGCCTGTATTTAATTCCAGAATGGAAATAAATGCAAGATGTATATGCTTTTAAACCAAGGATCAAAAACGGTGTATTTTTTAAAAAAAGAAATGGTTCGTTTATGGAAAAATAAGCCAGTAGATTAAGAGTTACGCTAATCTGTTTTGATTTATAAACTTGTGAATTAACAAAACAAAGTACTGTCTAGTGGCATTGGCTCTCTGTTGAAGAATTTTCTTAGCCCGCATGGAACTGGAAGAACATGGAGATTTCAGAATGCTTCTCTAAGAGGCGGCATTTAGCTTGGAGGATCACAACTTGTTGCAAGCTTGAATAAAAGCACTGTACTTGGACTACTTAGATGATTTCAAAACATCGTCCAGCGGCGTGGAAGCATAGTTCATTCTTAAGCTTACCTCCCATAAGCATTGAGGAGACAACAGAATACAGTAATTGCCTTTTGAACTTCAAGATGCTACCAGCTATGCCTACTGTAAGTGGTTCTCCAAGACTGACTGGAGGTGGCAGCAGTGATACTTCTGGAATTCAAAGCTTCTGATAGTTTATTAACCGCTGCGCTTCCCCCACCCCCGCCAATTAGTGATTAGTTGCCCAAGCAAGCTGGTTATTTTATCATCTTCAGGAGTGCAACCTGCACAACCACATCATTTCAAATAGGTAAGAAGGAGCAGTTGGCAGAAATTCAACGTGGCTACTTGCATCTCAATCCATTTCTTGACCCCAATCGAATTCTCATTTTTAATGCACAACACAAGTTATGGCCAAGTTATTATACATCTGCCACTGCATGCCATTGGCTCGGGAGAAGATGGGAGGAGATCAGAGAAGCAACTATTTAGCAAGCTAATGTAAGGGTATATAGCTATTAGATAGCAGCAGTGCTGATCTATTTCAACTTTCAGCTACTGATATCAGTGATTTTCTTTTTATCAAGGATGAGATGGCGAACAGCTTTCTTTGATGGGGGAGGCAACAGTAAATCAAGAAGCTCAGAAGAAACAGAAAAGGGCTGAAGAGAGAGCAGAGCAATTCTAATATTAAAATTAAAAAGTGGACTCTTTGGGATGTTTTTCATGTTCAGGATAGGTTGGAGCAGCAATATCAAAAGGTGTTGCTTACTAAACAGGACACAAATATATACCTCAAAATTCAGTAGCTGGTTTTCTTCTAGGTAAACATCAAAAATGGGCAGCTTCCTTAAGGACATACTCCTTTGACAAGGGCATTTCTGGCTCGTTAATCTTTTGTATGTAAATATAAATAAATGATTGAACAACTGTTTTGAAAATCTTGAAATATAAATAGCGACTACTCCGTGAATCAAGCTTCCTGCTGGCTATATACAATGCCTAGTACTTCTGCCTTTTAAGTATCAAGGGTTTGGAATTTGTGGTTGTGGACAAACACAAAGGAACACTTTTCAGTTACATGTTTAAGAAAGGAGAGAAGTTCCATCTAAAGGAAAAGTATCTTGTCTTATTCCTCCACATTCTTCCCAGTCTAAATATCCATTTTTTGGAGTATAGTTCAAACAACTCTGAAACCAAGCATTCTACTTTGTTAAAGGCAAATGCAACCCTTATAACATCATTCTTCCCTTTATCTGTTTTCAAAGATAGACAGACAGACAGACAGACAATGTAACCTATGTAGTCTGGGGTTGCCAGCTAGGCAATTATATCTATATGTCCATGTCTATGTATCGAATATCTATCTTCTTTTAAAGAACAATATGAAGCCTAATGGTAGCCAGGTACACTTGGGAAGAGAAAACACTGCCTTTAAGGCTCCCCTTCAATCATGATATTGAGGGGTGATGGGCATAACTTAGAAGATAGTAAGAGCTATCTAAGCCAGTCGTCATGACCAGCCCTATCGTCAATGAATTTCTCTGACTTTTAGTGATTTCATGAACATAGACGCAATTAGATGTGTCCAACTTTGAGCCAGGAGAGACTCTGCTTAGCTTTTTGAGATCAACCAAGTCGGGCCTGGTTCTGCCTGGTTTCTGTTTAAAATCTCCTCACTGCAGTGGCCATCACTACATCTGACAGAAATCAATTCTGAAAGTCATGCATTACACAGAACAATGCTTTTGTTCATTGATCCTGGATCTGCTCATGTTTAGCTTCAATATAGAACCTGAACTTCTAACACTGTGTAAAGGGGGAAAAAAATCTTCTGTATATCTACTTTTCCACGCCACACATGATTTTAAATGCCTCTTCCATATCACCCCATCCATTATTTTTCTCAGATGGGAACTCCCCAAGTCTAGTTTTTTTTAAAAAATGTGATTGGTCTTTTCTACATTTACATCTATAGTAACAAGCAGCAATAAGAAAGTGAATTAAATGCAAAAGAGCACAGAGTGTGTTCCTTTTGTTTATGCTTAAAAACTCAAGGCTTATTTAAAAAGTGCATTACAAGTGTCCTTGTAATGGACAAACAAGAAAAATGCATGGCATAATGAAGAAGAAATATTTACTATGTTCCTCGTGTCCACTGTAAAGCTGGGTGACTGGATAATCCATAAAACTATTAAATGCAGAGAATAAAATTACCTCGCCACACCACTGTCTAAAATCTTTGGCAAAAGAAGAAGAAAATAGAGACAGAGGAAGTTGCATTTTGTGGCAGGCAGGAGCTCTGAAGGTTAATAAGCAGAATGTTTCCTCAGTCCTGGTAGCTGACATTAATTGAAGATGCCTTCTGTTCACACTGCACTTATTTTACCAAAGAGCTCTGGTCCTTGCCACAATAATGTGCAACCAGTTGCTCTGTGTACAAAACTTGTTTTCTTTATGGGGAAAATGCAATCTAACAATGCTTCAAACTGGTGGAAGTAGAAAAGGAAGAGAGAATTTTTTCCCTAAATTTTCCCTTGCCATTCCCATACTACTGTATTCATTCTTCTGGAACATCCCCACAATTCTAGAATAGATTTGGATGTCAGAAGAAAGAGGATTTAATGTTGCTACCCCTGTTACTTACCCATGAATTGGAATCCAATCAGGAGTCACCTCAACTAAAATCAATGAAATAAATGAAGTGTTTACCCTGACTCCTTGGGTGCGTTTCTTCAAATGTTTTTTCTCTAGCTAGTAATACTATGGATTTGGCAAATTTAGGGGGTTCATTCTTAGCTAAACCACAATTCCTTCAACACTGCAAAGCTTGCTTGATAACTCTTCTGATTAAAACAAAATCCACATAGAGCAAGATAAAGATTGCGCCCAAGCCATCTATCTCTAATAAAAGATAGGTGTCCATTCTATTCTGTTGCCCCAAATGCTCTCATATCTGAAGTCATCATTGTGGAATACTCTGTCCAAAGACGACTGAATGGGATTTATTAAAGTACTGCTTATAATTTAATTAGCTAATAATTTCCGCTGATCGGGACATACAAGGCACTGAATTTCTGTGCCAATCTCTCTGATTTGCCAAGATGACTGATACTGCAGCTTCCAATTAAGAGCACTGCATAATTCTTTCTTTCTAGGCAAGTTCATTCAACTTAACTAAGCATATAGTGCTATCAAAGGATCATCTTCATGTTATTTTATTTTAGATAAATATGATACCAGCAAAAGGCTTGCCTCTGTTCAAAGAAGGCAGTCTAAAATTCAAAGGCACTGATTCTTTGTTCCTTATTGGGAAAGAATGTAACAACATGAGACAGAAGAAGGGAAGGATATGGTCCTATATAGGTCTTTCTGGAAGGAGTCCTACACAAGGGAGATGGCATTTGCCAATCCTCGAAGAAAAGCAGTGCCTCCTCTCTTTTAAAAGTATTTAACAATCAAACATTAAAATTTGTTGCTTGATTAAGCAAGTAAAAGGTGCTCCTGATTAAAGCATTTTAAGGTAATTAACCAACTCACTAAATGACTAAACACTACAGCTGTAATTCAAGTATATGCAATCTAGATTGTCTTACCATTGGCTTGATAATCTTACAGAAAGTACCAATTATACTTCAAATGATTAAGCTGACTATGCCTCTTTAGTGTGGCAGGGAAAAGGACGATCTAATATATGCTCCACAGACTATTTTAAACCAACTGCTATTCACCCAAAGACTGTTCTTTTGGAAGCAGGAACTATGTGCCACAATAATCCCTGGAAGGCCAAAATCAATTCATAGTTTCTGCCTTTACATTCCTTTCTTCCACCCTTCAACATCTCTGCAGCTGCTAGACTATACTCTAGCCCAATACCAGTCTTTAAGTAATCCCAGCTAGATTTAAGAATACATTTTTCACAAAAGTGAATTGGAGAAAAAAAAAATAACATCGAAGCTTCAGCTTTGGCTAGCTAGAACACAATCCCCTACTAAGCTGGCTCTCCAGGACAAAAATATATTGATCTATGTTAGGAAGAGCAGTGGTCCAAATGAAAGTAAAACACCCAAATCCCCAAGTGGCTGTACTGAAGGCTATGCGATACTTTTTTCTCCCCCCAGAGATAATTGTCCAGGTAAAGCCTATAGCTAAATACTTAATAGAAAGGATGCACATATTTTCTCCTAAATCTACAGGCAAAGCTTCACATTTTATGAGACAAAAATGGATGCTAAGAAAACTTTGAAGAAAACAATAGGAAGGATATGCTACAAGTTTGTACTAGTCCTGTGATGGCAAACCTATGGCACACATGCTGGAAGTGGCATGCAGAGCCACTTCTGCTGACATGCAAGAGGTCTCCCGGAAGAACCCCACTGCGCATGTGCACGCACGCCACTGCCCGACAGCTGATTGTTGGGTATCTGGTGCGCATACGCAGGGGGGGGGGACAAGAGAGCATGGAAGATGTGTGTTCATGCGCAGAGATGCCTGGCATGCAGGGGATCGCACACACATGCACAGAGATGCATAGCACGTGGGGGGGGCATGCGCAGGGTGTCTGTGTGTGGGGGTCCCAGCACGAATTGCCTTCTGGGTGCTGACACACAAACACATGCACAATTTTTGGCACGGGAGCCAAAAAAGGTTAGCCACCATTGTTCTAGCATATAAACAGATTTAAAATATAAAATGCAAAGTATATTCTTCAGAAAGCAACCCTTTTAGCATACACTGGCACAAAGTGTATCCCAAAGAAGTGAAAAAACTGAATATATAATTGGTAAAAACATTAAAGTCAACAGAGTACTTTTTCTGTATGCCCCCTCCCCAAAAAGTCATCAAGACATCTGGATTGCAAGGCACTATGAGAACTAAAGCAGCATAAATTAGAATAAGGAGATTGCAGAGAAACCAAATATATTGAATGAATGCGTTTATATACACAGCATTATTCTTGTGAAAGATGTAGGATAAATACTCATGCTCTGCACAGTGATTGCTGTGGGATGATATATGAAATCAACAAAAGGAAAGCAAAGACAAATGTCTAGTGCTTAGAGATAAGCATCAGCAAATCATCTGCAAAGTCTAACTGAGGATAATAAGCTTTTACAAGGGTTCAGCAGACTGAACTTGCTTACTTGATTCTCTGATGATGAGAAGAAATGATGCGGCTTCTGTACCATCCTTTCTAATCATCCCTATCTTCTAATGAGATCACTAATAATAAAGGCTGAAACCTTCTGGAAGGCAGGAAGCTATGATTCTCAAGCCAGACAGCACTGTTATATAAACATGCAAAGAAAGAGAGGTGGAATATTTGTTGATTTGGGAAGGCAGGAAGAAAAACCTTAGGATTTAAATCCCGGAGCAATATATACATATATACATTACATATACGTATATATATGTATAGATAGATAGATAGATAGATAGATAGATAGATAGATAGAGAGAGAGAGAGAGAGAGAGAGAGACGCACACAAGCCTTGACTGTTGTGAACTGCAATAGATATAGATATAACTTCATTCTTCCTTGCATTGAAATTCTTTATCTAGCCATATTAATCTGTGAAATGCCTGCTCTTAGAGCTCTAAAATATGGAGCAGCATTTCCAATGAGCTGGGATTTATTTTCATGCTCGGGAGTGAAGTCTGACACTAATTTAGGGTGAGAAAAAACAATCTTAATGACACAATGGCATCAAGGACACATTCTCAGGCCACATCAATCCCATGCTTCATCCCCCAAAACAGAAGGCCAGAGAGAGACATCATTTCTATGGAGATTCTCAGTCATCCAGGTCACGATTGTCCCAAAAGTGCTTTTCAAAAAGACAACTAGATTTGGGTTTCCCCCCCTCTGAAACATTTCTCTTCTCATCCCAAGAGTTGACATTCTGGACAGAGGGGACCACTGGTTTGAAAGAGGGACCAAAGAGGCCAACTATGTTAAAATTGAACAAATGGGGAGGGCATACCACCACCTATCTATCTCCTGTTTCCAATGCAGTTCTTTCAGCAATCCCAAGAAGGTTCCACACACAACTGCACTCTGTTTCAGGTGACCCTAAGGGTACAGATACATCTCCAACTGGCCTCAATTACTCTTCGGAGTGCTTAACAACCAGATGACGGCAAAGAATATAAATCCTTCCATTCCCCCACCATTTAGTCAGAAATGAAGAAGCTTCTTAGATGAGAAGTGAAATGTTTTCAAGGGAAAAAAAAACACCCCTAGGAAAGCCCAGTTGCCTTTTAAAAGCACCACTGGGACAAAGAGGCAATAGATTGCAGACTCATGTTCTGGACAGGGAGATGGTCTGTTCATGCCTCCAAATCTAAGCGAGGTAACCAATGGCTTCCTCTCCACTTGGTTCTAGTGGGTGGGTGGAATTATTTAATTGCAGTGATGGTCTTCCTCGTATCTGTGCTTAAGGAGAGAGAAAGGCCCAACGTAAGATTATACTAACAGGGAAGGCCTTTGCCAGGTCTCTTCTGTCTGAGCAAAATGGACAGAATCTGACTTTTATAACCAACTGCCATGAGGGGAAAATGAAACTGAAAAAGATGTTCTGTATATTTATAAGAATATATCTGCCAACAGCTGTAGCACCCAGATCTTGTGATAGCTCTGAAGCCCACAACAACAGGGTCAGAGAAGATTCACTAAATAGCCTTTGTTGCTAGGGCTGTTGCAAGCAGCAGCTCTCCTAAAGAGAAAAGTCCTCCAACGTGGCCTCAGGAACTGCTCTCTTGATTTTCCTGTGCCTGGTTTTTTTACAGAACACATTTGGTCAGCTTCATTTTCTCTTCTTCTCTCTCTGCCAACTCCCATACCAGCTAGAATAACAAGGACATACAGAAATACAGTATGTTTTCTTTTTCCCGTGCCTAGCGTGTCACTCTTTAAAAATTAAACACTCTCTCTGAATTCTCTTGCGAGATTGCTCCTCACAATTAAAAAAAAAGTCTCTCTCACACACAAAAATAAAACCAATGAGCAAAGCTTCCTTGTAAATGTTCAGCATTCTTCTACCAGCAACACCTTAATAATTAGAAAAGCATCCCTGAAGGCCACTGAATAGATCCCTGAACTCCTGAATAAAATAAAAGCTCTGCTGTTTTCTTCCACAGCAGAGTGTAGCAGTCTCCTTCCCAACAGAGGAAAAACTGGGGAGAAAAGCTCAGAAGACATTCTCACGGCACCTTATTTGCAGCACCCTAATATTGTGTTTCTTGTAATTTGGTGAAAAAAAATAGTTGATTTGCAGATGTCCAATTCTAATTTATTTTCCTCAAAGGAGGAAGAAATGAGGGTAGGAGGCCTCTAGGAAGGGGAAGCCACTCTTATTTCCACCCTCAACATAACCCCTAAATCTACACACACACACACACACACAACCCCATCTCAGATCTTTTTGCTATTTTTTTTTTTAAATTTCAGTCACATAATAAGGAAGAAAACAGATTGGAAGATTTAAGAGGTGAAATTGAGAGTGGTTTGTCTCTCAAAGTTTCCCACTCTCACGGACGCTCTGATCAATTTGAAAACCCTAGCAAAAAATCTGCCCCACCCCTCCACTTTCAACATCGCTGTTTCTGTAATAGCACCTCAACACTTTCATTGGTTGGGCAAAAAAACTATACACACGTGTAAATGTGCACATAAACACACACCCGGGAAGCTTCCCAACCTTCTCCTCCAGAAATCCAGTCTGAAAAAAGTATAGCATCCCTCCATTACTTAGCCTAGAACAAACCACTAATTTAATCCCAAAGCAGCAAAGAAATAGCGGACTGGCCTAGGATAAAAGGATTGTGGTGACCTTCCGAGTCCCTAAATAGTAAAAATCATCAGCCAGAAAGGGAAGGACCACTCATGCTTCCAATAGCAAGGATAGGTAGTCTTCGAGTAACAATCATTCCTTTAATGGCTGTTTAAAGTTACCACACTGAAAAAGTGACCTATAGCCGTTTTTCACACTTACAACCATTGCAGCATCCCCGTGATCATGCATTTTTTTATTTTTTTTTTTTCCCCCCCCTCCTCCCCCCCCCCCCCCCCCCCCCCCCCCCCCCCCCCCCCCCCCCCCCCCCCCCCCCCCCCCCCCCCCCCCCCCCCCCCCCCCCCCCCGGCCCCCCCCGCCCCCCCCCCCCCCCCCCCCCCCCCCCCCCCCCCCCCCCCCCCCCCCCCCCCCCCCCCCCCCCCCCCCCCCCCCCCCCCCCCCCCCCCCCCCCCCCCCCCCCCCGGCCCCCCCCCCCCCCCCCCCCCCCCCCCCCCCCCCCCCCCCCCCCCCCCCCCCCCCCCCCCCCCCCCCCCCCAACCCCCCCCCCCCCCCCCCCCCCCCCCCCCCCCCCCCCCCCCCCCCCCCCCCCCCCCCCCCCCCCCCCCCCCTCCCTAAAAAAAATTTGGAGGCTTGGCAACTGGCATTTATTTATGACAGTTGCAATGTCCCGTGATTCATGTGATCATTTTTATGACCTTCTGATGAGCAAAGCCAATTTCACTTAACAACCTTGTTACTAATGTAACAACTGCAATGATTCACTTAGCAATTGTGGCAAGAAAGGTCGTAAAATGGGACAAAACTCACCTAGCAACTGTCTTGCTTAGCAATAAAAATTACGGGCGCAACTGTGGTCAATGACTACCTGTAGTTGAATTTGAAAGTACTCTGAAGAGAAATGCTAATGATCACCTAGAACATTCTATATGCCTTAGAACTGGTGTAGCTTGGAGATTGTCCAGTTTGGTTGAAATCTGCCTCTCCGATGTGTGCAGAAAGACAATCCCTTTTGTGTCCTCTTTGGTCAGATGTGCTAATAAATGGGGGTCCTCAGCAGGGATTGTTCTTTCTGCACACATCGGAGAGGCAGATTTCAACCAAACTGAACAATCTCCAGGCTACCCCGCTTCTAAGGCATATGGAATGCTCTAGATGATCATTAGCATCCTAAACTGTACTCAGTATCCAGTAACTGGCATTCTGTGTAGTTCCTGTAGCGATGGTGACACACAGCAGCAATGTGTGTGATACATAAGCATATATAAGTTCTTTTAAGGGCAGCTTCAATGTACAAGTGATTGTCCTCACTGCCCCCACTCTGAGAAAGGCCACTCCTAGTGCTGTACTAGCTGTACAGGTCTTTCACTTGCTCCCAAAGCAGGAGCCGTGAGATCAGGAGAACCCCAAACCTAAGAACGTGCTCCTCAAGGAAGAGCATAACCATATCCAAAGGCAAAGTTGATATAAACCTGAAACTGGCAGATTTCTGAATTAAGAGCTCTTCCATCTTGGGTTGAATCTATATCTCTTCACCAGGATTTAACAACCTCCAGGATTTCTCCCATTTGGTTTAGGGCAGAGATGTATAACTAGGCCTCATCTTCATATTGATGTCACTTTATCCAAATCAAAGGTTAACTTTATCTAATGGTTTTCCTATAAGGAAAAGATGAAATATTTGGGAGGGGGGTTGTCTTTTAATATATTAAAACATCAATGAAAGATTAAAGAAATGTCCATGATGTGGATAAAGAGGGTGCTAGAAACTCAGATTCACTCAGTGAAATTTACTGTTTGCCATTCTATGTATGGTCCAGAAATCAGGTGAAAACAAAATAGAATCACCAGCACTCATATTCTGGTTATCAGTCAGGCTGCAAAGAAAAAGCATTATCACAAGAAGCTAGAAAAGACAGCTCCCTTTAGGCTTTCCCCCAAACGTTGCAAGTACCATTGCATCGTATTTCCACATGTATAGTTGAAATTTGATGTTTGTTCCGAGCAAGGTCATAAATCAAGCTTTGCCAATCTGGGCTCCAGAATTGGATTCCCAGAATTCCTCAGTCAACACTTCCAACCATTGAGAATTCTAAGAGTTTAGTCTTAAACATCTGCTTTACCTTAAATATTTCATGGGCTGTATAAAGAAACATTTACCTTTGTGCAGATTGTTTTCATATTGTGTAGTCTATCAAGTGACTCCTGAGGACTTCCAAGATACTGTTGAAGTTCTGCATGCAAAATTCTCATGGAAAATGGAACCATGGACCCTACAATAATAAAATATGTGGTTACTATTTCCCAGCCATCACAATTTCTTTTTTTTAAAATAAAGTTTTATTGAGTTTTAACAAAACAAATAAAACATCTTATTTGAGTACAGCATCATTCCGGGTTATCACATTTCCATACAGACATAATTTCATATGCCTGTTCATCTTATGTATTCAACTTCATATCTTATTACTCTTTTTCCAACTTCTCACTATTTCTCCCTTTACTTTTCTTAATTTTCTTTTATGGTTATCTCATTTCTTCTTATTCAATTGTATTTCTTTTACCTAAATTTCTCTATCTTTTTATTCATTGTACTTATGCTTTTGTCTGTCTTGTTTACAATTTCATATGTTCTCTTCCAACATTCTTAAGAAGCAAAATTTCCCCTATGATTGCCAATCGAAGTGCAACACCTTTAAATCTTATTGTTATTATCATATGAAATCTCATTAAACATTGAATTTGTGCATTCTAAAATTATAACATTCAAATTTCTAATATCTATTTTATATCATGTAGATCTCATCATTCAGACTTTGCTTGGTACTTCCCCTTGAAAATGTAAAAAGAAAAATTCTAAAAACACAGCAAAAACAATATATATATATATATATATAAAAACATTAGTAAACAAAATAGTTATTCAAAATCATTCTAGTACTGGTATGAACCCTGTAAATCTTTCATGTTTCTTTTCAATATCTATCAATCTTTGAGAACAATTGAAATGTTTCCCTCCCTTCTTCATTATTACTTAACTGTTAATAAGCATACCATTGGATAGTCATAGTTTTATCTAAAACATTATTTATTATTAATAAGCAAGATAATTATTCAAATTCATTCTAATGACTGATATAAATTCCTTTATAAATTTTTCACATTTCTTTTCAATATTTTATCAATCTTTAGAAACAATTGCAATGTTTCCCTCTCTTCTTTATTATTGCATTAATTATAAATAAACATACCATTACATAACAATACAGTTTTACCTCATAGATTTACTTATTTCATTTCTAACTCATCACAGTATTCTACTGTCACAACCCTATCTTTTGTACCTCTGCAGAATCCTCACTTTTAACTAAATTTAACTATTGTCTCTGTGTTTTCTAGCTGAGCAAATACCTTTAATCTTAGTACGTTTCCCCTTTTTCTTTATTTCCTGTTTTTGTCCCTCATAAATTCTTTCCCTTTCTATCTTTCCCCCCTTTTTCTCATCCCTTTTTTATACCCTTCTCTCTCTAATTTTCCCTTCTGTAGTTTTCTTTTCTGCTTCTCCTTGCTATTATACTTCTTTTTCAGACTATTTTTCTTTTTGGCTGTTCCCTTTGATCTCAAACTTTTAACTCCTTTCCCCCTTTTTCCCCTTATTACCACACTTTGCATTATTTGATCATTGAAAATGGCTTCTTCTTT
This sequence comes from Notechis scutatus, assembly GCF_049901735.1. NCBI lineage: Eukaryota > Metazoa > Chordata > Lepidosauria > Squamata > Elapidae > Notechis > Notechis scutatus. The sequence continues at coordinate 130,579,135 of NC_142009.1, read as the reverse complement.
GTCCCGCCCTTCTTCTTGCTCTTGAAGCTTTTCCTTTTGCTTTTCATAGTTCAGGATCTCCATTTCAAAAAATTCAAATATGAAGCCAAAGGATCTTCCTCTCCTTTCTGTATCTTCTTGCTGTTTTTTAAAACTCATCTTCAATTCCTCCAGGAGTGATGGCATTTTAAATACTTTTGAACAACCACCCGATTGACTTTAAGTAAAACCAGAAAAAGAAAGAAAAAACCAATACCAAAAACTTCTTTTTTATCACCAAATGATCATCACCAAATGATCCCAGACTGTCCCTTCTTGTTTCTTTCCTTTCCTTTCCCTTTCCATTGGTTACTGTATCTTTTAATAAGATTTCGGTTACAATGTATCCTCAGGAGTCTTTTCAAAGTTTCACTGTTAATCCTCTTTATTATTCCAGGTGGCACTCCATTTTTCCATTATTCCAAGTCCCACCCTTTTGCCTCCACTCTTCTCCTTTTTAGGGCTTTAAAATGACCAAGAAAAAATCTTTATTCTCCTTTTGACACTTAGATTTCAGCTTAAGGTTGCCTATTAGTGTCAAAATAGATTAATATAAATTTCTTTCCATACCATTTGTAATTGTCAATATAAAGGTAAAAAAAGGGTTTTTAACCTCCTTTTCTCTCTCCTTCGCCGCTTAAAGATCTTCTTTCAGAAGTATCCCTCTAGGTACTTTTAGATTCAGGGGACCTTGCTTAGATGTTCTCTGTTGTTTAGCCTGGTCTGTCCTGCTTTCCTCTTTGTCTTTCTCCTGCACAATCTTATCCAGTCGGGTTCTTCTTTAAGGTGGCCATTTATGACCACCACTGCAACCACCTTCTGGGAAGGGAGTTTAGACCAGCCAAGGAGGAGAGATACAGCTCCCCTCCACTCGGCTAGGAATCTCCCCCCTCTTCACCACCTCTACGGGGTGGCTTCAGCCCCGATTCCAAAGGATCGGGACGCTAAAGCGGCGAGCACAGATCGAAACTGCGCACGATCGCAGATTTCGGTCTGTTGCTGAAGAGACCCAAACCGGAAGTCCCACAACGAGATTCAAGATGCTCATCACAATTTCTTTATAATGGCAATTAGAGAGAATCTCTGTTTTAATCAGCATGAATTAGGGTAGAATTATTGCATTGAGATTATTCATCATGTCTTTTTTGTGGCTGAATGCTAGACTAGGGAAAGGCAGTGAATATAACCTGATTTCAGCAAAGCTCTTGATAAGGTTCCACATGTCATTCTTCCTGACAAGCTATCATAGCGTGATTTGAATGACATTACAGTAAGGTGGTTCACAACTGCTACCTAACTGCACACAGAGAGTCAGAATTAATGATACACTATGTTGAGTTGGAAAGTTGTAACTAGTAAGGTTCTGTAAGGATCAATTCTGAGGCTCAGAAGATCGTAATGAGTTGCTCCTTATTAGCTTTCTGGGTGACATAAAATTGGGAGGTCTGGCCAACATTCCAGCACGGCAGTCTAATCTAATGGGATGGAAGACTGGACTGAGAGGGATAAAATGTCCTTTAACAGGGAGAAATGAAAACTACCACACTTCAGAAAAATACAGGACACATATACAAGACGGGGGACTCATGGCATGGTCAGTGACAAGTAGAACACGAGTCAGAACTGTAAGACAGTTGCTATAAGGGCTGTTGTTACCTGGTGCTGAATTAGCAGGCAGAGGTTGTATCAAAGTCACAAAATGCCATTATTCCTCTCTATTCAGTACTGATGAAACCACACATTGTACATACAAGTCTGACAGGTAGAAAGGGTTCAGAAAAGTGCAAACAATGGTAGTATAGGGGCTTTTGAAGACATGCCTTATGAAGGTGTACCAAACACATGATATTCATGTTCCATTCTGATTTCATGAATGCAAAGCAAAATATACAGTAGTTCTAAATTTCACATATACATGGAATTTGGACTTCCAGTTCTTGTAATCTATATCAGTGTTCCTCAATCTTTATGGCTTGGTGGCCCAGCCCAGGGGCAGGGAAGAGGGGAAGTGGACTGTGCAAGCGGCGGGATGGCATGCACACATGCAACTCAATTTGCACAAGTTGAGCTCTGCTCATGCGCCAGCCCATCACTCATGCAAGTTGAGCTGTGCGTGCATGTGCGCTGGCCCACCACTTGTGTGGCCCAGTTCTGAATGGGCCACAGCCCGGTAGTGGGCTGCACCTAGGGATTGGAAACACAAATCTATATTATCTTCCAGAACTATTAAACTCTTGAAATGTATAAGATTCATTACCAATAAGGTTCATAATTCTTTAGAAACAAAGATAATTACAGCAATTATGATTTTTTTTCACATCCCTTTCCATTATTTATGTTATTTTTTCTTGCAGAAAGCTTTTGTAACCAAAATATAAACCCCGAGGCTTAAAATCAAGCAAAAAAATTCCTTCATCCAGCTAAAGATCAAGGTTTTAATATCACACATGTAATAAGCTACCCATTATTAACTTTGTATTTAGTGAGACTATGGCCTTAGAATATTTATAACAGAGCTTAACTGGATTTACTTACAAGTATGTATATTTTGGAATATTCTAAATGCCACAGCTATTTTAAAGTGTACTGGAGCTTTGATATTTAGGCTAAATCTAATCACCTACTGACCTCTAATCAATGCTGACTGCTTTCCAATTCAATGTTATTCTGGCAAGAATAGTTAAAGGAGAGGACTGTTTTTGGCTCCACTCTTCCTCAAAGTATAACTGAAATCCCTTCAGAATGATAAAATGCAGGTCACCTTCAGAGGCTCTCCTCTGGATACCCCTGCCAAGTGGTTAGGCAGGTGGACTACAAGGTAGAGACTCTTCTCACTTATTGAAAAGTCTTTAAAAAAAAAAAAGAGGTCCAGTTGTTTGATACCTGTCATGCTGTTCTCCAGAGGCTTTCTCCTCTTTCAACAATTATTTCCCCTAGGAAGGCATGACACTGGCTTACTCTGAAAGCATAGAAGGTAGATGAAGGCATTGTTTTACTCCTAAGTATTTTCACTTTGAACATTTTAGCTGCATGATTTTTAACTATCTATTGCCATGATGGCTTCTGTCTTTGCTCCTCTATCTTTTATTAAAAGTTTGTGTTTGTGTGTGCCTATGCTGCAATGCTACTTTCTACGTGCAGATTGCTGCTTGGTGGCAATATGCAGGTGAGGTATCTCCACAGTCGTCCCTATTCTGAGGAATAATCACTCTTCTGTGACACATCAGGTCCCAGTATCAGTTGATTAGATATCCTTGTTAAGCCTGGATTCCCCAATGGGTGTTAAGGAAAACAAACTAAACAGAACGTGCAGCGAAGTCAGATAGGAAGACAGGTAAATGTGTGAGATAAGTTTTCTAGTTAACACGCAATAAAAATACAGATACGCTTGTGCTATCAAAAATATAGTTTATTCCATTTAAGAATTATAGCAAAGTCAAATAACGGTCCATTAGTCATATATCAATTTTAGTCAAGTCTTGTCAGGGATACTCTATTTGCAAAGTCCGTGTTGAATAGCCAATGTCAGTACACTTACTATAAATCAGTCCAATCTTATCTTCTCTCCGTTGAGAAAAATCAACACTCCTACAAGAACGCAGTCATCAATCCATCCAGTAATTAGGGATCAGTAAGCCAGAGAGAGAGAGAGCTGCATTTGCCTCGCTTCTTATATAGTGCTTTTACAACCACACCCTTAATTACATTCTTGCTGTTAAAGTTACACACACTTTAACTAACAAACCATGATACCATATATATTATTTTTACCCAAACCAGTTAGGGTAAACAATGTTATCCCTAACAATCCTCTTTAAATCCTTTTTTTTAATGTTGACTTTTCCCAGTTCTTAACATTCCATGGCCTGTTCTTTTTAACTGACTGTTTTTAACAGTGCTTATTTCATTTATTTTTTTATGATTTTTTAAACAGATTGTTGTAAACCATTCAGGGTATTTGATAATAAATAGAAAATCATTACCACTTTCTACTGCCTTTTTATTCCTTTATTTAATTCTGTTAAACTCAAGTATTTGTAACGTGTCTATTGGAGTTGTGGTGAGTCACATCGTCCAACTAATCATCAAATACGAACGTAATACCAAAGTGAATGTACTGTATTTTTTTTTAAAAAAAGAATATCACTTGAATTACTTGAAGTACATTTCCCTTAATTATGTTTCAGAAACCAGACAATCAAGATTCAATCCTGGCCGGGATACTGAGACAGCACTGATCTCACAGACTGATAGCATCAGGCAGGCTAATCTATGTTAGTCTTCCTCGAATTTTCAGTGGTCTGCAATAGCGTCACTCATGGCATCTTTCTGTCTGGGCTCACTTAGATGTGAGCGGGAGGCCCAGAGTTATGATGGATCTCCCACTTTCCCTGGTGCCAGTTCCAGGATGGACAGAGAGAGACTGAGCTGGAGGCTCCCACTGTATGGGGTGTCTAAGGGATCTACTATCTCCCCACTCTTATTTTACATCTACACGGAGATTCACCTTGTACACCAATTGCACTACTTTCCAGACTGGTTCATCTTGCTCATATTGACCGACATCTTAGTCATTTCCAGTTTAAGTTACCAGGATGCACTCTACATGGGGCTGCCCTTGAAAAGCATTTGGAAGCTAGAGCTGGTCTAAAATGCAGCAGCACAGATAAATTAGGTGTTTCTTGTTATGGCCGCATAACTGCACTGTTTTGCAAGCTGCACTGGCTCCCTGCAGGCTTGTGGGTGAGATTCAAAGATGCTCGTTGCCACCTATAAAGACTTCCATAGCAAACAGCCAGGCTGTTTGTGGGGTTACTTTTCTCCCCTCGTCTCTGCTCGCCCCACCAGATCTAGCAGGAAGGGCATGCTCCGTATTCTTCCCATTAAACAAGGCCATGTTGTTGGATTCTGGAATATTGCCTTTTCTGTGGCAGTGCCTGCCCTATGGAATAGGATCCCTCCTGAGATTAGGATGGCCCCAATCGTATTAGTCTTTCATAAGGCACGAAAGACCAGGCTGTTCCCTCAGGCATTTGGGCCACGTGGTTAGGCGAGCTCTGATGGTTAATGTTGGTTAATGTTATTCTTTATGAATTGGATTGTGACCTCAGATTGAGTTGGGTTCTGTTAAACCGTTATTATTATCTTTAATCTGCATGTTGCCCTGTGATGACTTCCCGGATGCTTCCCCAGAAACTTCTCCAGATGTCACGACTGGAGAAAAATGAACCAGTTCCAGGCATGTCAGGAGGGGAGTTGGTCAACGGCTCCAAGCAACTGTCTGAAAATGATTTGACTGAAGCACAGCTGTAGCAGGACAGCCCTAAGGCTTCAAGTGGGGAAAGCATGCGGCTGTAGCCAGTCAGTGATGAGGAAGAGGAATGGCCTTCTGCACCTCATCCAAAAACACGTAAGGCAGAAAAAAGATAGGAGCAGCAAAGATTACTCGCGAGGAGGCAGACTTGCCCTTCTTGATTGGCTACACCAATAGCTGGCAATTTAGAACAGCAGACAAAACTCTCTAATGGCTTTTCTCTCCAAAACAGAAAATGAGCTTCTTTCTATGCCATCAGATCTGCATTGTCCATTTACTTTGTATTTCTCTACCCACAAGCATCTTTT